>NC_032018.1:137510-169086 GCF_001865875.1 Lupinus angustifolius
GAGTGAGAAATAACCCTCAACCTCTTATACTCTATCTTCAAACCACTTTATAACTCTAATATTTTGTTGATGATAAGACTCGAACCTACAATCTTCTGCACTTTATTCTTTATGATCACCTTTTTTCACTATCAGACCACTTTATGACTCCATGTTTACTCTCTCTTATTTGCTACTTTTGAATTCAGTTACAACCTCTAAGCACTTTTTTAAATTCTTCAATTCTTTAGCTTCTTTTTTACACCACCTAAAGTACCTAACCAAGTCACCAAGCCCCATTTTATAATGTAATAATAATAACATGCTTAACTAAATGTGTTAATTATTAATAATGTATTAATTTTCTCATGTATCGTCATGCATATGAGTACGACGTATGAGTGAGAGTGTTGACGTTTATTTCACGCCTTCGACACCCGTGTTTTCCAAACAATGAAATCATAGGTTTCTTCAATTTAAAGTGTCTTGTTACGGTTTCATTTTGGAGTTTTTAGTAAATCAAACATTTTCACAATAATTAATTCATTAGTAAAGCAAAATCAGATACAACCATCTAAATGAGGTTTTTTAACGAAAAGGAAAAAGAAAGTTATAAATGAAAAGTGTTCTCACTTCATTTAACTATTTTATTTGTGTCACCTCTTTAAAATTATGATGATTACTTAACTTGGGAGATAATAAGGGTGATTATAAGGGTTATGTTTGGATTAATTGAACCCTGCAATCATATGCTTCTAGAAGTAGGCATGGAGTAAGATCATGACATTTGGTACTTTGGGGATTAAACTTTCCGTGCAATAGCAACAAAGCTTCATAAAGGTTTCAACAACTTATTATTGGACTGAAGTACGTTGCACTTTTTTTATTATCAACAAACAAATAAATGAAATGGAAATGTTATTAATTTCACAAATACTACCTAGGCAGTTTTGCTTTATATTCAATTGACCAATCCAAATTCTTCAATTACTCTCACCTTTCAATCAGTTTCATATCTTTTCACTTTTTAAAAGCTGCAAAAATATACATTTCCCACACCAAAAATATCATCATCCCAAATTCAATTTCATTGTTTGTTTATATTGTCCTTTTCAAATACACTCTACACTTTACTACTTTACCAATCATATTTATACTTCGAACAGGGCAAAGTGGAAAATCTTTCTGTTTTGTATTTTTAGTTCTAAACTAAAAAAAACCTGGACGACTAGTTGGCTAGAACATTAATTTGCATTGTTATGATTTTATGTTCAACAATGCGACTATAAAATTCAAATATTCCTACAATAACCTAAAATGGAAGATACTAAGGTTCAACCATTTTGGTGGTTCAACCCACCCCACTATTCACCTTGTTCCTAAACCCCCATGTTCATTTTTCCAAACTCTAGGTAAGTATATTATATGTATAAAAAATAACTCTAGGTAAGTAAAATACAAAACAAGGAATCTCTTCTTCATTGCTCCTCCATCTACTACCTAAACCAAACTCTATCCTCATCACTTGCACCAAACTAAATCTAAATCCAAATCACTTCATTATTTGTGAAGACTTCAATCTTAAAACTCCCACATTTGCCAAGGAATGGAGGATCTAAAAATAATCATATCACCTATAAGAAATTTATTATCAATCTTATTACCTATTTTTATTTTGATTATTTTTATTGTTGAAAATAAAATCTCTTTAACATAAGACAAAAGTCTAAATCAAACAAATAAATATTAATATCTAAGAAAAAGTCTATTCTGCTAGTTGAAATTCGTTATGTAACTAAGAAAAACATATATTAAAATAGGTAAAAATTATCATTGTTAATAAATTAAAATGCAAAGGTGATTGATAAAATATTGGCCAAGATTATAATTTTTGGGTGGTAGATTTCATAAACTAGTTTTCAAAACTTACAATCTTCTATTATTCTATTTTATTTATTAATCAAGATGTTCTAATGGTTTTTATATTAAGTTAAGAAGTCATAATCTACAAATAAACTACAAGTTGTTGAATTGAGATATTCTATTTTATTTCTTTATATCTAACCAACAGTATTTTGACAAATATATTATATATCAAATAAATATTAAATTAATTTTTAAGTTAACAATATTAAATATATCAGTATTTGATTGGTTTGGAATAAAGAGATATGAGAAATTTGGCATAATGATTTGTTTTCCAAGTTGTTAGGTGAAATAAAGAAAACAAACAATAACCACCCAAATTGGACACGTCTTATACTCATGCTGAAGGGATATAGTAACCTCATATAGACCATGGCAACCATTTAAGCAACCAACCAATCAAACTAACTTCAGTTTAATATTTATACACTAAAATAGAATAGTTTTTTATAATTATTCATCATTTATTTATATTTAATTGTATTCTATAGTGAATACTAATTATCACATTATCAATAATTATGATAGTATGGTGAAGATGTAAGAATTTTTTTAGAATTTTGAGGGAAGAATATTAAAGTGAATAAAAAGTATTGATTTGATTTGATAATAATAACACTATATAAAGGCCGCAATAGCAAACTAAAGAGTCTGCATTAAAAAACAGAGAGAAAAGAAGAACATGGGATGGAGTAGAGGCCACATCATAGGCCATGGTTCATCAGCCATGGTCTACCTCGCCACCTCTCGCCACTCCTCCTCCTCCTCCTCCTCCTCTGCCACCACCTCCATCTCCGCCGTCAAGTCATGTGAGCTGTCAAGGTCAGAACATCTTCAAAGAGAACAAAATATCTTGTCCTCTTTATCCTCTCCTTACATAGTTACCTACAAAGGCTATGACATCACCTCAGAAAATAAAACCCTCTTCTACAATCTCTTCATGGAGTACATGCCTTTGGGCACGCTCACTCAATCCACTCTCCGCCACCACCACCACCACGGTGGCCGGATTAATGAGCCAGTCATGGCACACTATACAAGACAAGTGTTGCAAGGGCTAGAATACTTGCATTCAAAAGGGTTGGTGCATTGTGACATAAAGGGTAGCAATATATTGGTCAATGAAGATGGTGCCAAAATTAGTGACTTTGGATGTGCCAAGTATGTCAATAATAATGAGCTGCCACCAGGGGCTGCCGCGGCGATTAGTGGCACACCCATGTTTATGTCGCCGGAGGTGGCACGTGGAGAAGAACAAGGGTACCCTTGTGATATTTGGGCACTAGGATGCACCATGGTTGAAATTGCAACTGGGTTTGCACCATGGCCTAATGTGGAAGACCCTGTTTCTATCTTGTACCATGTTGCATATTCTAATGAGGTTCCTGAGATTCCAAGTTTTCTATCTGATCAAGCAAAGGATTTCTTAGGGAAATGTTTTATGAGGAATCCAAAGGAGAGATGGAGTGCTAGTCAACTTTTAAAGCATCCATTTCTTGTGGAATTCAATTCCAAAGGTAAGCAAATTTTGGAACCTAATTCATGTTCACCAACTAGTATTCTTGACCAAGGATTTTGGAATTCTGTGGAGGAATCAGAATGCCACCTTGTTAACAATTTGGTTCGGACAAGTTTGGAGAATTCTGCAGCTGGTAGGATCAGAGGGCTAGCTTTGCGTTCAAGGGATCCTAATTGGACATGGGATGATAAGAACTGGATCACAACAATAGGGAATAATGACGCAGTGGCTGAAATAGAGGCTTGTGATTATGGGCTTTTTGGGTCCGAGACTAGAAATTATTGCATCAGCCGAAACCATGTGGTCTTAACTAATAACAATATGACACCTAGAAATTTGTCATGCTACTATTGCTCACGACCACATGATCCCATGCTATGCAATAATTTGTCATCACAAACAGCTTCAAGTAGTGTTGGAGGGGATTTGGAGAAAAGCAATGTAGTTTGTAGTAGAATTAGTGATTACTTTTGTGAGGATTATGAATGTAGTCAATAGTGATGTTAATGTTAGTGTTCTCATTAGTACTATTAGAAGTAGTCTCAATTTTGAGATAGGCATTGCTTAGATGGTACTCCCTTCAATAATAGATTTTTTTTTAATTATATTATAATTCAAGAATTTGTCTTGCATACTATCTGATATATATCCATCTCAATGTGCTATTAGATATCTCCTCAATATTGTAGTTAATGCCCTATGGCTTTTCTAGGCCACAAGCCTAACTCCATTTATGTTTTGGTGGGTATGTTGGGTTTAATTCCGTTGAGCCCGTGCAAAATTGAGCTTTTTTTAAAATAAGAAAATTCCATGAAATAAGTAAAAATCAAATGAAACAATTTTTTTAGTGAAATAGAACATGATGTGCAGGGCAAGGGAGGATGAAAGTGGTTGTCACTTGTTACCTGAGTTTTAAACCCCCAACCTCATCTCTTTTATTATTTATTGTGTTGGTTGATTTATATGGACATAAAGAATAAGGGGAAGAAGTTTAGTACAATGTTTCTCACTTTTAATTTTGCCTTTATGGGGACACTAGTTATCTGTCTGTGGTATTGGTAGGTCTAGAATTAAAATTCCAAAATCCCTCCAATTGGCAATTTGTTAGAAGGTAAATCTACTGATGAAATTATGCTCTACTGTACCAAACCTGGATGTTAAAACAGGCCCAGATTTTAAAAGCAAACGGAATATGCAGCAAATAGTACATTTGGTGGGTTTCTGTCAAATCCAATGCATAAGAAATACTAGTACATTAATCAAGATAAATACTATTAGAGCACGAATGACAGGTTGAAATGTGACATTTTTTGTCTCATTGAGTGTACTGCAACCTTGTGTTATGAATTTTTATTTGCCAACTAATATATTACATATTCAATACTTAATAATGAGAGATGATCCTTATGCAAACTTGTGAAGTAACTTTGGGTGAAATAAGGCACTAGCTTCTTTCAAAATTCCAATCCATTAGTGTATTACCTTGCACTAGCTTATGTATATAGAGAAGCTTGTGGTATAAAGGTTACGCAATAGAAAAAGTGAAAGAAAAGAGAACAAATTTGAACAGCATCGAAAAGAAAGAGGTGTGTGGAGAAGTTGTAGAATATGCTTTAAGCATGGTTGAACGTTGTAGACTTCTTTTAGCCATAAAAAACATCAAACAGTATATAGATATATTACTAGACCGGTGAGATGACCAAAGCCCATAATTATAATGTAACTAATACATGTGGCTACGCTATGTACGGGACCATGATTGAGGTGGTGCTAGGATAACTTCAACCCTTCAACAACTATATATTTCCTTCTACATGGAAGGGCAATCATATATAGGACCAACCTTTGAGAAGGAATAAAAAATGTAAAGAACCTTTTGTTGTTGTGTGAGAAAGAGAGAAACGAATAAATATTAAATCAAATAAAGAAAATATGAATTAATACTCAAGAAACTCAGTTCACCAAACTTTCTCACAGCCTAAACAATACCTCATATTACAAACAAAACTACCATTTATTACATTATACTGCAAAAGTTCTAAGAACAAAACATGGACGTAAAACTCATGAGTACTATTACATGGATGATATGCAAGTGTGTGTGTGTGAGAGAGAGAGAGACTTAAAGCCATGATCAAGTTTACTTTACAGAAAATGATTAAAACAGTAACAACTTTTGAAGTTTAGAAGGGGAACTCTCTTCAGCAGCAGTACAATAACGTAAGACCTCAATGAAGCAACATTTGTCGGAAGAAACAACAACTTGCTTCTTGGTTTGAGATCTTTGTCCTGTATAGTACAAGAGGGTTTGTTGATTTGATTTAGTGACCATTTATCATTGATGAGCTTTCATAGAAGCCATAAATGTAATCTGATATGTGTTGCCATTTGCCAATGTAACTTGTTTAGCGTAAGATTCTGTCACAGCCTGTGTATATAGTAAAAATGAAAATAAAGTCAGGTTGTCCAAAAAAGATTAATAATCAAAAGAGTGATTTACCTGGTGGCAAAAGCAATAGCAAGAAGCATAGAGAAGCAAAAGATATTGTGCATTATTCTTGATCAGAGGAATTAAGCATTGATTGATAACTGCATTGGATGCAGCTCCGTATTTATGACCATGACCTTGACCTTGAATATTAGTATATACTATGCCATAAAGATCTTCCCAGTGAAACAAACTGCAGAAGGCCTCATTCATAGCTCTCAGTAAGTGCCATTGACCTTGCCATGCACCTTTCTCCCATTTTGCCTGGCTATCATCAACACTATCATCAATCCAGGTTTGTCCCATTTTGAAGAAACTCTGCGTGTGCCTATTCAAGTTTTTTGAACCACTTCTCAGTGTATGTTTGAGTTTATTATATTTCATGTTCAAGACACCTAGTTTTAAGAGAACTTTCTAAAAACTAAAAGAAGCAATAATTTTTTCTTATATTAAACTTAATCAGCCATGCCATTCATAAATCTTCATGTCCCATTTGTTTAAGCTTAAAAATAATCAGTTTTAAATTTTGTATACTATGTGATTTACTTCTATTTAGATTTTGGTATAAATTAAAAATAATGTTTAGTTAAATAAAAAACTATATATTATGATTCTGGAACTTATTTCTCCCTCATCTATCACACTCTATTATAATCTACCAGAAGTCTAATTACTTTCATTCTCCTATTTTGAAAATATTTTATCCAAATATATTTCATTATAAAATAGTGATTTTGCTGATAAATAACATCCATTTGTTGAGAAATAAGTGATTTTATCTGTGTTTTTTTGGACCAACAGCCCACAATGGTAGCATTTCCTAGTTTTTGACATTTTCATCACCCTTATTCCATTTCTAAACTTGTAATTGATTTCCTCAAAATTAATTTTCTGGAGCAGCAATAAAGTGTCCCATGCAACAATTTTTTACTTTAAAAACAATCACCGCCTTTCATTTTTCAATAAATATAGTAAATTATAAACTATTTTATTATATTGGGTCCTCTGGTTGATTCTCAGTGGTGGTTTAAGTACATACACCTCTAGTAGCTATATAAAATTAAAACCATTAATCAAAGGGAACGTGTCATAGACAATAACGCTGCTTGCCACCAAGTATTAGAGGAAGCCTTTCCAATTTCCATACACTAGTAGTAAAGTTGATGGTTTCTTTATATGTTACATAGTTTAATATTTAACTTCTTATATTCCACTATATATATATTCTGCCCAGTTATTGGCTAATTTTATGATATTTAATAGCTCTTATAAGACTTCAAATGTGAAAACTCAAAACAACATTAGTCAAATAACCTTTCCGTACACAAAATCTAAAACCCAGCAATAATAAGAAATTCATCTATAAGATTAAGGGTTTGTGTGCTGATGTATCTGTTATATGTATATATTTTGGCTTATGTGCTTCTTTATTTCATAGTTCCAGCATGAGATAATAGAAGAATGACAAATTATTGAATATTTCGGGATTATTGGTGGTCCTGACCAACAACAATATAAAACCTACCAAAATTTGGTTTTATTCATATTCGATTTTGTTAGATTTCATGTTACTTTGGTTAGGACCACTATCACATGATCGTTCATACATTAATTTCTTAGTCACCACCGGATAAAAACTAAATTACTGAAATTCTTTAGACAATAATACCATTTTATTATAATGAACACAAAATGTAAAAACTTTTCATTTCACAAATGATGTAGATTCATGGAGTTGAAGAGAAAAGAACTTCCATAACTCCATTTAATATAATAATACATGATCCAGTTGTATTGATTTGGCATATGTAAAAGAATATTCATAGAAATCATAAAAAATAGCATAAAAGTACCTGAAAGAAACAGTAATTAGGTTCTCTAGATTGTGGTCAAAATCCTGGAGGATACTGCAACTTACTATAAATCCTGGATATGAAGCTAATATGAAGGTAGAACACTCATTGATACAATGGACCTTGAGAACCTATTCAATAAGCTGTACCAACGGATCAAACAAGTGACTCTTCCATCAATAGACTAGTTATGAACAATATCTAAAACAAACCCATCAATACAAACAAATAAAAGTTTGTAACTTCGCAATTCCATAACTTGTAAAGAGTAGTGATGAAAAGATCTCAATCATATTACCTTTTGTTCTATACTAAAGTAAGCAGAAGGAAGCAATAAACTTAATTAGTAACCTTGTTTAAATTAGGACAAATATCATAGGATAATGAATGAGGAAAGAACATACCAATGAACTGAGTGAATGAAGATGAAGAAGCAAAATCCAAGTTGAGAAACAAAGGGGTCGGCAAATGTGCCATTAATATCTCATTGGACCTCTTTCACTCTCTTATAATGGAGAAAGCTAAGTGCTTAAATCAAAATAGTAGTAATATATTCTCCTAAAAACTCTTAATCAATTATCATTGATAAATAAAGTATCATTTTATAATATATATTATTTTAGTATGGATGTGATAGAATTTATGGAAGTATATATAATTTTTCATAAAAATATTTATGGTCGGGAAATATAAAAAGAAAAAGAAGGAAAGGTGCGACATTGAACTTGGACACACAGTGTAGGTAGGAACATTATGATTCAAGGGCAAGGTGTAAAATATAAAAAAGTTGGTATGCACACTCTCTAACGTTGAGGAAAGGAACAAAACATAAAGGAGAGAATATGACCATCATTCACGATGCATTTATGATGAGGATCCCTTTCGCTAGTGCAAAACAATGCTAAATAATAATGCTAAACAAATATGGAACATTTGATATCATCCATCTTTACCAATTTATGTAGGATCTTTTGTCAATCTTCATTTGGATAGAAATTATTTTTATATTAATATGTATTTTAATATTATTTATTAACTAAATCTTAAAATATTTGTATCCCCTCCAAATACCAACTCAATAATATTTTTTATACATTAACATTAATATCTACCATGATTAGGTAATTCAAGCTTCTTTAACTTAAAATAACATATATAAGTGTCCAAGTTGTAATTAAACACGATATCCATATGCAATAAATCGAATTTGAGTCAAACAAATTTAAGTCAGGTGTAAGAGTGCCAAAATATATTGATGAAAACGTATTACAAGAAGAAGGCAATAAGCAAGTTACAAGTTCTGAAATCTATAATTTGAAAGATCATGCCTATTCCTAGTAAACTCCTCTAAATATGTGAGTTATGTTGAAGTTCATACGAGATAGTTGAGTTTTACATATTGTCCATTCATTGAAAAGCTTCCAAGGAGTATTGGATTTGCCACTGAAGATGTCTAAGACAAGCATAGAGTCACTTTCAAGCCAAAGGTTTATCCAACCCTTTTGAAAAGCTATGTCCATTGCATGGATTGCTGAATGAAGTTCAGCATGTATAGAATTTTGCACATTCACAAAATTAGCAAAGGCATAGTTGAAACCAGCTATTGAGTCTCTAAAGATATCTCCCCCACCAGCTACACCAGGATGACCATGGGCTACTCCATCAGTATTGACTTTTATCCAGTTTCATTGAGGAGACTTCCATAAACTTCAATGAATCTACAAGCCTTGCTAAGCTTAAGAGGTATATTGAAGAACATGAGAGTTTGAAATTCAAGTAACCCACGTGAGGCGACTGCAGCAAACGCATAAGAACCAGAGAAAGATGTCTCCCTTTTAATTTTTGAGATAGCTTGCCTTGTAGTAATTAGTCTGTCTTCAAATCTATTTTGGTTTCTGCAGTACCAGGTGATATTAATGATACGAACTACACAAACTAAACTCACCTCAACTAGCTAAATTATATAATATAGATGTATATAGTGTAAAAATCATTAAAATTATACGGTCACTCTTAAGAAGGTTGGCAAACTTAAAATTATAATCTTCATGAATATATGTATAATCTTTTTCTAACAAATGTTAAACAACATCTACACGTATAAGAAAACTTAATCTATATGTATAATTTTTAAAAAGACTACACAAATCACACTATATTTATCAATCAATCTAAAAATTAGAAAAATATATATATGAACTTCGAATAGTATCTTCGAATAGTATCTTCATAAAAATTTATTTAGATATATATACGTAAATGAAGTACGTGTGTTATTCCAAAAAATTCGTCACTCTATATTTCATTTCTATAATTTAAAAGTTTAATAATTAATTATTTTTTTGATCAAATACATTAAGTGTTACACACTTTATAGAATAATAGATATATTTGGGTAGATAAAAAGGTAAAAAATATAACTTAATAAAAAAAATAAAAAAAAAATCTAGAGGGCACATGGTGACTATTTTTAGCAATAATATCCTCACACACAGTACCCTTCCTAAAGATAAGACAGATTCGAACCTCCCAATCTTGTTGCTTTAGTCCCTTAATATCATCCACAATAGGAGATGTATAAGACCACATTCCTCTTTAATACCAATCTTGGAATCAGCTTCTAAAAGAACTCTAAACTATATAATTCATTTATAAAGTATATTTCATTTATACTACTTTAAGATTTATGACATATTTGATTTTTAAAGCAGAAAGTCAATTATCACTATCTTCCATACTTAATGGCACTAGTAACAATTCACAAGCTTTATGTTCACCAATCACCATTCAAACTTGATTATTTTTACCCTTCGTAAACATGACACATAGCAGACTCCAACTTGTTGAAATGTCACGTAGATCTCCACACCAGAGACAGTGTCATACAAATTAAGCATCTAGTGTCCAACCAAAAATATTTTTTATTCCTTCATGTCTGATTTTGTTTGGGGTAAAAATAAGGGGATGGTGTCACTATGAAAAAAGATGAACTTTTCTTACAAAGTCATTATTAAAATAGAAGTTGCAGTATCACCATGTTAGAAATCTTACTCAAAAAGACATTCATTTGCTCTGCATGCTTGCCCAGATCACTGTAATTAATTTGATATTTTATTCATTCAATGCATATGAACATCTAAATCATGATATCACAATGTCTAAATTATTATAATGCATATAAACATAAAATAAATCAATTACATTTTTGAACCTCTTCTAGTTTTACACCATAATCTTTGTAAAGTACTTTAACATTAGTCATCAGTAGTGTATATAATTCAGTGTGATATGCTGACTACGGTAAAAGTGGTGTTCAAATATATGTGTCTTTCTTTTTTTATCTTGGTTTTAAGATATGAACAGAATATAAGAAGCAGTTATGCCAAGTTGGTATGTGAAAAGACATGAGATGCGCACGTTGTCATCGACGATCGTGACTTCGCTATGAAACAATCGATGCATTAGCAATATTACAAGAACACATGCCAACTTGGCCAGTGGATCCGAAGATATCATGAGAATAAAAAACAAATCATGATGAGAAGCAAGCATGTTCTAATTGATTATGGTGACGACTTCACAGTGAAACTACGCATCAGCATATTCTTTTTTGTTGTTGTTAGATTTGACATGCAATAGAATGAAAACTACATAACAACTTGGCTAAAACCTTGTACCTTATTATCATCTTCAAAAGCTTGAATATGATGACAGTCATGGAAAGTTCACCAATTAAATGCAGGTACCTATAATCTATATGGATTATAACCCGAATAAATATGGTAAATTCCTGTAGGGACATATAATGGCTTAGCTTTGTAATACGGCTAGTTAGATACTCAAAACAAAAAAGGTTGAAGGGCTAATAGTCACTGCATGCACCTTTCCAAAATGAACATTCTAACTTCCTTCTACAGAAACACTGGACATGAGAGAGTTTCTCAGAATTATATATTATAAATTGTTCAAGTGCTGAAAAATGTTAAACGAGACAATAGTTGGGCCCTAATAGTTATATAAAAGCACTATTAGACCAAACCCCAGAAGCTTTAGGCACTCTGAATAGAATACTTATGTCATGGGCGCTTGGGCAGATAAAACCACACGCCACCGGTCCATTTTCTCAAAATGGATGGGCTAACACTAGCCCAACAAAGATGTGTTTCAGGCCTATTTGCCCAAAAAATGTGGCATGATTATGAATCTATGATCATATACTGTAGGTCGAAATGAGCTGTTTAATAAACTATTACCCACTTATGGACAAGAAGGGGTGAGCACGATCCAACGCTACCCAATCATTATTTGTGACTAGATCATGATCCGATATGAATAGAGTTAGATCACATCGGATCTAAGAGCGAGTTTGAGTTCAAAAATTAGTTTCGATCAATATTTAGAGTCGGGTAGATGACAAATAAGACTCTACTTGTCCCTTTCCACGGTGACTTACTCAACATATTTGTATGCATGTCTCTATTCAACTGTGTACGGAATAATTATAGCTCTTTGTTAAAAGAAATATCATTTATTCTCTAATTTTTCATCATATGTACATTATTAATAATATGTGTACTTACATCATTTTATATGCCAAATTACTTATCCATATTAATAAGTAATATTTAAAAGATTTTATCCGAAATAAACATGTATTATATTTAATCAGGTGTCAGATTAGCTTTGAGTCTAAGACCAATTCCGTATTTAAAAATTGACTTGACCAACATTTAGGATTTAATAAGGAAAAAACCTTACCCAGTGCTCACTTCTCTTTGAATAAGTGTTATATTAAATACTAGCATTTGGTTTTATACAATACATTGAAATTTTTTGAGTTTTACCAAGAGCTTTAACCTGAAGAATTTATGGGTTTTTGGACTTATTGGATCCCTTCCGATTGTAAGAGAAATGATAGGTTATTTCAGAATCATCCTAGACAAGAAATTGAAAATAAACATGAGCAATTCCAAACTATTTATTTAAACACATTAGAAATTTTATAATTTCAAAAGAAATCCATCCCCCATGAGGGTATAAATTAAGGCCGGTTACCATTAAAAATTTGTTGAAGGGTGTAAAGAGTATATTAGTAGCCATTTCTCTAATGTATATACTACTTTTTGCTCTTTGGTTCATTATGCTTTTGACTTTTAAATAGTTGGATTCGCGAGTTAACAGAGAGAATAAAGTGACATTCAAGTAAAGAAATGAGCAAGTATCAATTTTCCAAGTACACATTTTCCGAGTATCAATTTTTATTTGATGTTGACAAAGTTTGAATCTATACGCACCATACAAATTATCGATGTTCTTCACCACTATATACCAATCCAAATTTAGTGATTAAATTAGTAACTCAATACAATATTAATAAAAAATATCAAAATATACTTGAAGAAATCTCTCCTTTCACACATCCAAATATACGTAACCGTATAAGTATAATTGTATAAATGATTTTTCAGGAATATCCGGGTCTCCACACTTTGACAAGTTCTAGCATGTTTTTAGAGTATGCACTAAAAAATAATATATATGCTCCATGATACTGACACTTCAACTGCCCAAAAATAAACTTCCATTACGACATGCAGTTTTTTGGGTGAATCTTTTCTATATGTAGATAAATTAAATGAATTTAGCTTTTAAATTTTGTGGAAATAATTTATTATTATTTGGTTTGTGAGAATCTAAAAACTAAAATCATAACGACCTATTTTTGCAGGATTGAAAACCTAAATTAATTATACAATAGTCTTAATTAGTTAAACTTTTGTTATTTAAATGTTGATATAACAATTTTTGTGAGAGTACGGAGATGAGAAAAAAATTTATACACCAACACTAAATTAATTATCATTCATGTTTTATTATTACCGACTCTTTAATATAAATATTAGATAAGCATATCTCCATTTTCTAATAACATTACCCAAACACATTTAAAATAAATAAACACAAGCTATAATAGTGTTAATATTATTAATTTGAATAATTTGACATGGTTGTGAATTTAGAGTGGGAATTTATTTGGGACAGCTTGTCCATCTTGAATGAAACAGCAAGATTATGAGGAGTCGAAGGTAAGGCATCTTCTAATACCTAACACAAAATTATTAATGGTGGCCACCGAAGATATTCAAATAATAAAATCCAACTATCACTATGAAATTCAAATGGCGGCTACATACTCGTAATCGTAGATTACTCTAATTCCTCAATACATTTAAAAAAATGCACTAAGAAATGTTGAAAAAATAACTATCACAAAAACTAAAGGAAATAACTTAAATATGTAAATAATATATAAATTTATCTATATATTTTATAAACTATTATTACATATTCTGGGACTGTTAAAGGCAATGCCCTACAATCAGTGGTCCATAATAATGGTGGATGTGATTCATAACAACTTAATTAATACGATATGAAATTCCAATAAGAACCTCATGTCTTCATTTATTGGTGTTCACATTTTGTAGTGAATTCTAAGGCAATTTGGAAATTTTGATACAAGAGTACGTGGAGGCCAAACCAGTACAAGTCTTAGTCTAAGGTACAGAAAGTCAGAAACACTTAGCGATTTTCTTTTAGGTATTTTTTGAAATTGAGGAGGAAAATTAATTTTTTATTGACTATGCTTGTGGAAGATAGAAAAATGGTTAGTCAAAATTGGTTGATTCCGTAAAAAAATCACTGGCAATAGTGTAAGAAAGTTATTAGTGAAGCTTAGTGGTGGAGTAAACGATGAGTATCTTATTTTTCAGTGTTTTCGTTGTCATGAAACCTATTTGTTCTTCATAAGTACTTTGACCAACTCACCTAATTTTTTAACTTGTATAATTAAATAAAAATAATAATAAAATAGAAGTTTGTGACTTAAATAACCCTCTTAGCCTTTTTGCTTCCTCACAATCACAGTCACAGTCACAGGCTGCAAATAAATAGAAGACAAATCTTAGCCCTGAGAAAGGGTGCACCCATATATATTTATCTTCAATATCTGGTTTTTTCAATGATCATTGCACACAAACCAAACCAATTCTTCCACATCCCATAGTCCTTCATATGATTGATTAATAAGTTGGTGGTGATTGATGGAGAAGTGCTATAGATGAAGCACAAAGCAATTGAGGTATTGGCGTGCCTCAATTTGAAGACATGGTTATTATGGAAACAAGCCATGTAGTTTTAATTGAGCCGCGTCAATATCTTAATTATTTTCCAATCATTTCCCATCTCCACCTACCTATCTCTCTCTCAAACACCAGGTATGTATGTATGTATATCCAATACTCATCTTTTTTGCTTCATTTCCTTTATATATAGATAACTATGTTCTTTCTTTTCCTCTGCTACTATATTCTTGTTTTTCGGAAATAAATAGATGCATATACTCTTGCTTAAACCAAACCGTAGTGCTACTGTACTATTTTTGGACAAATAGTGCTGATGCAATAACTGTGTTTGTGGAAACTATTGTGTCTCAATTACCATGGCCATCCCAAATTTTAAGACTTAATGTTTATGTAGGTATAGTTAACAAATTAAGGAATCATGGAAGGCAATATATATATAGAAGGTAGACTTGGATCATATGTAGACATTATAATGTAGAGACTATAAATATAGCTGTATCTCGTTAATCAAAATTAGGGAAACCAAAACCAAAGTTGAAGACGAACTATCCTTAGTTAGCCAGCAAAATAAAATGGAACCACCTTATTTAAATAATCTAAAAGTTATTATTTTTGGTTAATTAGATTCACCGCCACTTAAAGAGCATGCAGACCAAAATTTGTGGAATCATGTTCATCTCCATTACACAAAAGAGAAGATTAGAAATGTTATATCATATTGTTTATTTTCTTTATTTTTTATGTATTTCTCTCTGAGGTAATGGAGAGGATCTATATCTCACGTTGATGGGTCAATATATATAATCCTACTAAAAGGCATACTATAAATTCCATCATCTTGTAGATAGGTACAAATCAATAAAAAGAAATAACATTTTTATTGTTTTCACCATATGTGGTTTAGATTGGTTTCGACTAATTTTTTTATAAAAGATTGATAATCTAAACATATACTTCAAAAATAAAAAACATGATTAAAATATTTAGTGTTATAGATATTTTAAATTTACAAGCTTTCATGCTTTGGTGTTAATATTATATTGTCACAACTTTATTATAAATAAAGTTTATATACTTTAAAAGTTCATTGGTTTTTAGGCAAAAATCATTTGATCCACTTTGTTCAACAACCAGGGATTTGTGGTTGCTAATAATTCTTCTGAAACTGCTTCACGTGGTTACCAATACTATGTTGGAAGCTATAACTATAATAATCGCTTCAACGCAAGTTCTATGTTTCCAACACCATCTGACTCGGTTACTCCTGCTTTATCCTATGTTACTGGTTTTGATGGTTTGATAGGAGCTTCAAGAATGGTATGGTATAGCATTAGAGTCACTTTCTTATTTATATGAAAAAACAATGCTTTATCTTTCTATTGAGGGATTTAGTTCATCAAAATATGTCATTAATTATTGAGTAGTACTACACTAGTGCAACTAGGGGTTTAGTTCCGAGCAATTAGCAAAATCATTCTATGTTTTTATTAGGAGCCTCTTGCACTAAACACTTAATAATTTCTGTTTTTATTTTGTTTCCTGTTTCTAAGATTTATCTAGAACAAACAATATTTTCCACCTTTTCGTATACTAACATTTGAAAACGGAAAACAAAATAAAAAGAAGGTGACATACTTGTAATAATTATTATGAACTTTCATAGTGAAAAAAGGGACTCTAGTATACCACATTGACCTATATTTCGATATCCTAGAGTGTCTTCCCACAGGTTAACAATAAGTACCATGAAGTTGCACCATTTTCGCCTCAAGGAAATAGTGGCCTGTGCCTGTGATGCCACCCTTGAAGAAGAAGAAGAAAAGGACTGAGGACAATAGTAAAGGAACCCCCATGAGCTCATCAGGTTAACCTATTCATTATTCTCTTGGGTTTCATATATTTGATTCCGTACTATTATTTATTATGTATTTCTATATATAGTTTGAAAATCAATAAGTGAACGAGTCTTCCATCTACAGCAAAATGAAGCACTATATCCAAGACAAGAATTGCAGGCCATTCTTTATAGCTCAGTGTAAAGCAGATAGATGTTGGTACAAATTTTCCATCATCAAAAGTTTCATAATTCTATAAACAAATGGACAAAAGGAAACGCTAGAAGGAGGGCTTGAACCTCCGACCTTGTGGTTAACAGCCACACGCTCTAACCAACTGAGCTATTCCAGCAGATATTGATTGTGTCACATCTATAGGTACTAGAATTAGAGATTAAGATTTATACATATTATATATTGCCAAAATTGTTGAAAGTTGAAACACCATCCATGTGACATGATGCTGTTTTGATATTTTATTACTGACGGAGATCATAAATTTTGAGATAAAAGTTTTATCCACTTCAATTATATTTTGCTTTGGTTGGCTCTCCATTTTAAAATTAAACGTATAGTGTCTAACAAAATATGTTAAGAACTGTACTTATCTCTCCAAAAATAATACAAATAAGCCTTTAGATCGTGTGCATATAAAACTCTTTTTGGGGTACAAAAACACTGATTTCAGGGTTTATTCAAACAACATTGAAATACGCTAAAACAAGCTCACTGATTATTTTATTGAAATAACTAAAAAGGAAGCATGTTATAAAAAAATGTATTCTCGTGATAATACTATCTACTAAGCTCTGTTGACTCACAAGCTAAAGTGTATAAACTATGATTTCCAATATCCATAGATGGCACATAAGATGGAACAAAATTAATTTACTTATGATATAACAGGAATTGTATGGTGATTTTGTGGGTGAAAATAATAAAAACTTGATGAACATGCAATTTAGATAGAAACATTAGGCCATTTTCATCTGGTTGCAGTATTCATAATGATTGTTATGGTTCACATCATAGAGAAATAGTTCGAACGACGGGATATACAACTGAGATGACTACACATTAGTTATTTCCTTCAGGAAGTTCTATTCACGTGATTGCAGTTGGTTAACATTTCAGATCATGACACCAAATGTGTTCTCCCCGCTGTATGTCATATACAGGAATCCATCCTCATCCTTATTTTCCTCGTATATTGCGGACATCAAAGCCGCTGCATCGACAGAAACCTAAAACTCAGTTCACAATCAACTATATTGCTAAAGTAACACTGATATTAACAAAAACAATCCATATAAATTACCTGTTGGTGGTAAAATGTTCTTGACAAAGATGAAGATGGCTTTCTCAGGACTAAGTTTGATTCTCTTTCTCACCACATAAACAAACTGGCCAACAGTCAGATCAGCAGGAACCAGATACCTATAATCATACAACACGGACGACATAAATGAATAGGATTAAAAGTGATAAAAGGCATCATCATGAATGGAGGAAATTAGCATCAACAATTTGCAATAAATTCAAGTAAAATTAAATGTTAACAATTTCAAGTTTCATTCTAGAAGAACATGTAATAATACTTGACAATAAAATCAGAGCTCATAAACTATGCCAATACTTACACTTACCACTTACAAAAGTTAGAAGAAACTTACTTTTTCTTATCAATTTCCGGAACATCACTCTTCTCAGCCCTTTCAACAATAACCTACACCCAAAAGATCAATAGAAAACTACTAACCAAGAAGTTAAATTATTGTGACATATGTAGACAACAGAACACAAATCTTACTGGAATTCTATCAGGATACTTTTCCCTAATGCGAGCAGCTTCAGCCTGCCTCCTTTCTGGCACATCGAACATAAGTTGGATTCTTGGATATAATAATGGATTAAAGAAAACAAGTTTATGTGTACTTAGATATGATATTTAGAGGAAAACAAGGTTTTAAATTGTCTCTGCAACCACACCCGACCGCAATTACAACAGCAATTTCCAACAATCGTCAATTGTGGTATCGCAAGTTCGCAACCACTATTTAAAACCTTGGCAGAAACTATTTAACTCTAAAAAACAAATGAGACCAGCAACTAATCCGCAATTCACAGGAAGCAACATATCAGATTAACAAAATCTTATGTCATTGTTTAACAAAAACTAAAACGAGGAGGCGAAAAAAAGGTTCACTTGCTTGGTAAAGTTTTCCTTTTTTTATTGTGTAAACTTGGTATCTCTCTCTAAAATCATGTCCCTTTTAATGGGGCACAAAATATGAACCAAAATTCAAACTTTATGGAATAGAGTTCAGTCGATGATGATGATGATGGACTATACCTAACTTTATGTAATACAAAATCCAACGTAAGGCAGAAAATGGAAAATGGAGAAAGAGGGAAATAAAATAAATAGAAGAGTAAATGAGGAAAAAACGAACCAAGAGGGTGTTCGAGCTTGAATGAAGCCTTAGCCATGACAACAAATCTGCACAACAAAAGATGTGATATAATAAATCACGATTAGGGTTTGTTATTAAGGCAGAGATCGATTAAAAAACGAAAAGAAATCAATTCATAATAGATATCATTGTTTAATAAGGAAAGGTGATAGGAGAGAGATAATAAGGATAACAAATTACAAATTACAAATTACAAATTACAAATCCCTAACCCCTCTTTGGAAATAGTTCAGTGTAGCGATTCCACCTCTACTATACGATACACCACACCGTTTCTTCCAATTTTGCAAATCCTTATATTTTAATTATTTCTTACTCCTATTTATTATCTACAATGTGTTTAGACAATTGTTTTTTTTTATCATATCCAAAGATATTAAACTTATTTTGAATGTTGATTTATTTATTTGGTATATTTCTTAAAGAATGTCTTTTATGCACGATTTTAGCACAACTTTATTTATTAATATCTATCGAAGATATCAGAGAATGGATATTATATACTAACATATAATTTCTCAGTTTCATGAATATATTGAGCGTTACATCATTGTAGAGTGTCAATTGCCATTACAACATGAAAGAATAATTTTTATTTTTATGATTTTCATGATTTTCATTGTGTTCAATTTTGTATGTATAGTAACAATTGTCAAAGTCCATAAGTAGCCAAATTTTGTAGGAACTAACCATGAGAAACATATCAAGTGTTGAAGCTCATATCAATTGTTCTCTCTTGTGGACTTATATACTAAACCGTGCCAAATTAAGTTCTCTTTCTCTTTCTTTTTTCTTTATCTTTATCTTGTAAAATGAAAAATTCTCTTTACTTCTCAAAAATATACATAGAAAAGGAAAAAGAAATCCATGCAGCCTTGCTTCATTGCCATGGTTATATTATGCAGTTGAAATGTAAAGATGCTAAGAACTAGAAAGAAGCACTCCACGAAGCTTTCTCACATTCACCACATCTCATATGGACCTCTTTGATCCTCTCAGTAGACCTGCAAATTCCACTGCAACTCCAATCAAATGAAGCTACACAAACGTTTCCTATCTGAGCCTTCCATTCACAATCTACAAGATTGACCCTTCTACTAATCTTAATACTTGATACTCAAATTTTACTAAATGAAAAAAGTAAATACATTTCGTGTTTTAGAGCATACCCAACTATGTAACTATCTTGTATCAATCATGGGTCTTATCACATCACTTCAATACTTTGACTGTGAAATCATTAATAAAATCTTGGAGTCATACATATAATTAAGTACATGGGGGCCATTTTACTTTGTGCAATAGAGGAGCTTTAAGAATCATATCATATATTACTGAACTTAAGGAACCGAATCCATATAAATCAGAAGAAATACCAAGAACTCAATGAATTAAGCTCTTGAAAACAAGTTTCTAATTATATCTTTTATTTTATAATGGTTTGAAAATGTCATCTATAATATGAAAAAACCTTATAAAACTTGGAAAACTATGGACAAAATCTCAAAGACCACCAAAGCAATTTTCTATCAAAAATTGGTAGAAAAAAGAACATGACATGACATAAGATAGAGAAGAGAAATGATGTACCTGTTAGTGAAGAACATCCCAGCACAAAAACTTCCAATACATAACAATACAACCCATTTCTGGAAAACAAGGCTTCTGAGATGCACATCTCCTCTGCTTTTCAAATTCATTGTTTTATATATATATTTCAAAACATTGTTCCAAATTTCCACTCATAAGTTAAAAACCATGTCGAAGCAAATTGATAGTGTAAAAGAAGGAAGCACATTTGAAAAGAAGGAGATTTGGGGTGGCAGAGGAGAAAAAGATTCAGAACATAACAGAGAAGGTGCTCTGTTTTTTCTTCTATTTTTCACTTGTGATTTGTTCTTTCACTTCTATTTTTCATTTGAATACAAGTATGTTATGGTTTTTTTATGCTATCATTTAAGATTAAAATTAGTTAGAATTAAAATATTAATATGTTGTCAAAATATTATTGAATGTCTTTATATAGTTTCGTCTTCACGGAAGCCTTTCTCATCTTATATCCCACATTAGGAGCATATCTACCATGTGTCATGATCCCATAACACTTTACAAAATATGATGTTTCCTCACCAATGAAATGTACCTATTCACAAACAAAATGGAAACATCTTAGCATTCTCTGCGGAGGTTAATTTCGTCTTTCATTATTAAGATCACTGACTCCTCAAGTATTGGGAGAATTGTCTTGGAAACATACCTCTCAGGATTTTTTTTGTTTTTTTATTAACATTTTAATAAGATTTGAAAAATAATAGTAGTTTATAAGTTTTGATCTACTTCGAACCATTTCCATTAGTTGTGATAATTGAAGAATATATTAAGGAAGGGTATAACTTTAAAAGAACGCCATCAGATAAACACTTTATTTATTCATATAAGTACCCCGGCCCCAACTTTAATGCGTGCATAAGATCCAACTCAAATTAAAATTTTGTTTATTGAAAAACTTATAAGGTTAGATCATATTATTTTACTTTTATTCGCGGAAAACTTGCAATTATTCTATCAAAATATTTAAAAAAATAACGTGAGCTGAAGTTATAAAATTCTTAATGCTCGGTCAACTTTGGTGGCGGAACAGTATTAGAACATTTGAAACCTTTTCACACACAACCATGGACCTTCGATGGTGACATATGAAGTATGATGCATAGCTTATTATGTGACTAACCTGCGATTCTGGTTAATGGACTGCAAATAATAATTATTACTACATGACCTACAACACCCACTTGCCACCTGGCAGCAAAACTTGCCTATTCCCTTCCACTTCCTTGGACAATAACCCATGAGTATATTATGTATAGTTGATATCCTATAAAATAATATTTTATTTATTAATGATTGAGTTATAGATGATATATATTATTATATTGGAGTAAAGATTTAGTGGAGGATTTAATATAAAATTGCTCATATATTAGACCTAAACTCTTTTTTAGGAGTGCTTAAGAAAAAATGAAAACGAATCAATATTTAACGTGCATATGTGCCCATGCAGAATTCCATGGAGCATGTGGTGCTTAGACATATACTACTATACTGCTTGAGTTCTAAGCATGTTGTGTTAAATATCATTAACCACTTTGCACAGTGAAGAAAGGGGAACCTAAGTATATTCCACGCACATTTTAAGGGAACACGTCTCACTATTCTGCTGCATGTGTATGATAAAACAGAAAAATATTTAATAATTATAATTTTAACTTAAATAATTTTTTTAATTAATAAAGTTATCACACATAAGTGGTATGAAAAGTGGGGACGGTCATTAAGTAAAAATCCATTTATTATTACATGAAAGCCTAGTTTTTCTACCAACTACATCCTTTTAGACAATTTTTAATCCAGATTGTTTTCACTAAGGTGTCCTTTTTTCCACAATGAGACTAATACATTTTAAAGATACATACATTATAGAAATGAATTTTTTCCTCGGAACTTCAAAATTGTATTTTTATTCGTCACAACAAACCGATAAACCACCTAAAATTTTATAAGTTGGTAGATGGAATTTGAATGCTAGAAAACTCACCGATTGAATTAAAATTATTTTGTGAGATTAAGTAATTAAGTTAACTAATTTATGCAAAATAGTATGAGTTCATAAATTATAAATAAATATTAGTCCAACACAAACTGGTCTTGTCTTCTAGAAACCTGGACGCAGCCCTAGTTCCATTTGTTTTATATATACTACTACTACTGTTGTTGTTGTTCTTCTTCTAATCGTGTCTCACACACAAATACACTGTGTCTGAGCCATGTACTCTTCAGTATCTTCTTCTGCTTCTTCCCTTCTCATTCGAGCTTCAATAAGATCTAGATTATTCTCTTCTCTTTCTAGAACAACCACTTCTTTATCTTCTCGTTCCTTCATCTCTTCTTTCTCACGTTCTACCAATCCTCTCTATTTCCGTTCACCTCTCAGTCTCCGTGCTCAGATCAGAACCCTTCCTCCCCTCATCCAACGCTTCCATCGCACCATCGCTACCAACGGTAACCTCTTCATTTCCCTACTATACTTCATTTCTTATGTCTTCTCAACTCTTTATCTAATTTCTATTTATTTATTTATTGCAGCCACTGAAAATCCTTTCAAGGGAAATCTTACGAATCTTCCTAAGCCTGGTGGTGGCGACTTTGGAAAGTTCTATAGTCTTCCTTCTCTTAACGACCCTAGAGTTGGTATTTCCCTACTTTACTTTCCTCTTTTTTATTTTCATTTTTTTTATTTCATCATCTTTTCTTCTTATAATTTAGTTAACCACAACTATTATGACCTCCTCTGAACTTAATTACATTATTTTTTTTTCTTTAAAATGTATTTTGTTATTAAACAAATCACTTCTGTCATTTATATGCATGTTTGGTTGGGTTTTACCGAAGATGTTTATTTGAAAGAAGAAAAAAAGAGCTAAAATTCATCTTTTAGGAGAACTCGGATTTTTGCAGCTTCTCACAAAAACATTTCTGCCAAAATTTATCTGGTTGTTGTTGATAATAATCTTAAGGGTCAGTTTGTGAGTTGGGTTTTGGAAGGGAAGGAATGGAGAGAGAAGGCTTCAGAGCCATCTTACGAGTCTTCCATTTCCCTTCGTTAATGTAGTTTCATTCTGTTGCCATGTGCCTGATGGTATCAACTTTATGGGTGGATGACAGATAAGTTACCATACTCTATCAGAATTCTCCTTGAATCTGCCATTCGTAATTGTGACAATTTCCAAGTTACTAAGGAAGATGTTGAGAAGATTATTGACTGGGAAATCACTTCTGGAAAGCAAGTTGAGATTCCTTTCAAGCCTGCTCGTGTTCTCCTACAGGTATCCCATTCAATTCTGCATACAATGAAAGATGGGTGACATTCAGTAATATGGTTTATTCTCCTAACTTTTTTTCCTTTGCTCAGGATTTTACTGGAGTCCCAGCTGTTGTTGACCTGGCTTGCATGCGTGATGCTATGAATAAGCTCGGCAGTGATTCTAACAAGATCAATCCCCTGGTATGCATCATCCTTATCACTTTCTTGTGCTTATGTTCTCTGTCAAGTCATTGATGAGCTGATGGTAGTAGTCATGTCAAACTTTCAGCTAGACTTATGTTAGGACTTAGGAGTGTGAAGCTTGTTTCCTTATATTTGATTTTTATAATATATTTGTGGTTCTGGGGATTCATTGTTGGCAGGTTCCTGTTGATCTTGTCATTGATCATTCCGTTCAAGTGGATGTTGCAAGGTCAGAGAATGCAGTGCAGGCCAATATGGAGCTTGAGTTCCAGAGAAACAAGGAGAGATTTGCTTTTCTTAAATGGGGCTCAACTGCTTTCCGTAATATGCTTGTTGTTCCTCCAGGTTCTGGTATAGTACACCAGGCAAGTTCAGAAGAAGCAGACATTCAAAATGACTTCATGCAATTTATTCCGTTATGATACTTGGGACTTATGATATCTTGAATTCCAGGTCAATCTTGAATATCTTGGACGGGTTGTTTTCAACAGTGAGGGCTTACTCTATCCTGACAGTGTGGTGGGGACCGATTCACATACAACTATGATAGATGGGCTTGGAGTTGCTGGATGGGGTGTTGGTGGTATTGAAGCAGAGGCCGCAATGCTTGGCCAGGTGCATTAACTTCTGAGTTAGTTTATAATTTTATATGTAATGAATGAATGATGATTCTATAAAAAATATATCGAGTGTTGGTGGCCTATTCTTTACAATTACATGTTTGTATGCTTTAGCTCAAAATAAGCACACAAAGTAGTTTAGCTACTGTGATGACCTAATGATGTGTGCTATGATAATGACAGCCAATGAGCATGGTGTTACCCGGTGTTGTTGGGTTTAATTTATCTGGGAATTTGCGCAATGGTGTTACAGCAACTGACTTGGTTCTAACTGTGACACAAATGCTTAGGAAACATGGTGTTGTTGGGAAATTTGTTGAGTTTTATGGTAATTAAATTCTCTAATGTTTCCTCTCCTTTTTCCTTCTCAATATGTGCTTCCCTTTCCCTGCTAATTACCAGTTTTCATGTTTTTGTTCTATAGGCGATGGTATGGGTAAATTATCGTTAGCTGACAGGGCCACCATTGCCAACATGTCTCCTGAATATGGAGCAACCATGGGCTTCTTCCCTGTTGATCATGTTACATTACAATACCTCAAATTAACTGGAAGAAGTGATGAGACCGTGAGTATCTACTTATTTATGATTTGCTGATTATATGAAATGCTTATCTAAGACTACTTCGACTTCATTTTGACCGAATATAGGTGACAATGATTGAGGCTTATCTCAGGGCAAACAACCTGTTCGTTGACTACAATGAGGTAATGCTAGTTGAATATCCTACATACACCTTAATGAAATGTGTATATATGTGAGGGGGATAGAATGCTAATTTATTTTCCTTAAATGCAGCCTCAACAAGACAGAGTTTATTCTTCCTATCTTGAATTGAACCTTGATGAAGTTGAGCCGTGTATCTCTGGACCAAAGAGGTAAGACACTGCACACTTTTACATGTTGCCTTCTCATGTATTTCAAAGTGGGTTAAAAAACTTCTTATGTTATCATCTATGTGATAACATTGAATGACACTCTTTCCAGACCTCATGATCGGGTGCCATTGAAAGAAATGAAGGCTGATTGGATTGCTTGTCTCGATAACAAAGTTGGGTTTAAGGTTAGTATTGCATTGATATTAAAATAGTTTTCTCATGTTTTGCTCTTATATGAAGAAATGATGATTTCGTAGTTAATAATTATATCTTGAATTAGCTATTGACCATTTGTTCTAAGCAAAACTGCTATTTTCTGCTATCCATTTGATTGTTTTTGTGATAAATTCTAATCAGGTTCATTTTGTTATCCCTTTTAGTTTGTGTCTCTTAAGTGTCAGTCAAACTAATAAGCCTGAAATGGTCAGTGAAATGCAAAACTGAAATTGTTGCACCTAACACAAATTGGTTCACTTTTTAGAAAATTAAATTACTTTCTTTTTGCAAACTTGAACCATATAAAAATCTAGTTGTTTGTTTCTTGTAACTGGGATGTACAAAATTTATATTACCTGAAATTAGTCCTATTTCCTAAAAACGAATCCCTATCACCTTTATTGATCCTTTATTACTTCATATGATCACTGGGCCTGGATCCCAGATTTCTGTATAATAATTAGAATACCTTTTTCTAAGATATATGGTAGAACATTATGGATTCGTTCGATCCATGTAGCCGACCCCATCTAGTGGGATTAAGGCTCCGTTGTTGTTTGTTGTTACCCATATTGATTGTTTAAAGTTGTACAAAACATTGCAATATCATAATTGTCCATTTTTCATTTACTGCTGCTTGATGTGAACTCAAGACAAAAATGGGGCAGTTCACTTCCTTAACGTTTTCTTTGAATGCAGGGATTTGGTATTCCAAAAGAAGCACAAGGCAAAGTCGCAAGATTTGATTTCCATGGGCAGCCAGCAGAGCTCAAGCATGGCAGCGTTGTGATTGCTGCAATCACAAGTTGTACAAATACGTCAAACCCGAGTGTGATGCTTGGTGCTGGTCTTGTTGCAAAGAAAGCTCATGAGCTAGGTTTGCAGGTTAGGCACCAATCTTCTCACAGCAGATATTTTCATTGTAATACTTTTTCTACATGATGTCTTTACTTTGCTATGGTCTATTTTTCGTCATCAATAAAAGCGACAAATTGTGTGCCTTTATGTTGTCCTCTTCTTGATAGTCAACATACATGCTTCCACTCTTTGCCAGGTCAAGCCTTGGGTAAAGACAAGTCTTGCCCCAGGCTCAGGAGTTGTTACAAAGTATTTGCTTCAGAGGTATTTCATGCTTTTCATTAGAATACTAATCCTGCAATTTGTATTATATTGTACTTCCCTTTGCAGTCTGCACAATTTAGGAAAAATTGTATACTAAAAATTTGGATTTGTTTATACATTTTGGCAGTGGCCTGCAGAAGTATTTAAATGAACAGGGTTTCAATATTGTTGGATATGGCTGTACAACATGTATTGGCAATTCAGGGGATGTGGACGAATCAGTTGCTTCTGCTATCTCAGAAAATGGTGATTGAAATATCATATCAAATACAATTTCTATAACTTCAGCTGATATCTGTGCAATTCACAGTTTCACACACAATTGTTTATAACTTTTAGATAACCTTGTAAGCATATTCAATTTCAAATTTGCTCCACTGGTTTAATTCTTATCTGTTCTCATGCAGACATTGTTGCGGCTGCTGTGTTATCTGGGAACCGTAATTTTGAGGGCCGTGTGCATCCCTTGACAAGAGCTAATTACCTTGCCTCGCCTCCTCTAGTTGTTGCTTATGCTCTTGCTGGCACAGTATGTCTACCTAATCCATATTTCTAATGTTTATATAAAAGGTTTTGGTTCTCGCTTCTACCATATTGTCTGATTTTAATGTCTCAGTAAAGACTAATCCCTTATTTGACTAATATCCTAAGATATGTTTGATAAATACTAAGGGCTTACAACAACCACAACCAAACCTTAATCCCACTAGGTGGGGCCGGCTTGATAAATACTACTGGCTTGTTGTAAGAAATACGCATCGAGAAGTCTACATCTCGACTTACACATAATGATAATTGGTTGTGGACTCATGCAGTTTTTATATGTACATTTTCGTCACATACCTTTTGCTCAAATTTCCAGGTTAACATTGACTTTGAAAAGGAGCCAATAGGGACAGGGAAGGATGGCAAGAATGTCTACTTGAGGGATATATGGCCTTCCACCAATGAAATTGCAGAGGTGAATGATATCTACTTTTGTTATTACATGTAACATACTTTTGAGATTTGGCAATTTGTATGGAAAATTAACTTTGGTTTACTTGATTCCTAAGGCTGTCCAATCCAGTGTGTTGCCTGACATGTTCCGAAGTACATATGAAGCTATTACCAAGGGTAACCCTATGTGGAACCAACTCCAAGTTCCTACAGACACCTCTTACTCATGGGACCCCAAGTCAACATATATTCATGAACCTCCATACTTCAAGGGTATAACCATGGATCCTCCAGGAGCTCATGGTGTGAAAGATGCTTATTGCATACTGAATTTTGGTGACAGTATAACTACTGATCACATTTCTCCTGCTGGAAGCATTAACAAGGACAGTCCTGCTGCAAAATACCTTCTGGAGCGTGGGGTGGAACGCAAGGACTTCAATTCATATGGAAGTCGCCGTGGCAATGATGAGGTGATGGCAAGGGGGACTTTTGCCAACATTCGCCTTGTCAATAAGCTGTTGAATGGGGAAGTTGGACCGAAGACAGTTCACATTCCTACGGGGGAGAAACTTTTTGTGTTCGATGCAGCAATGGTGAGTAATGTCCTAACCTATGGCATCCTTTTTATTACTGCCTTTGAACAAATTGACCAGCAAGCATAGCTTATTTTATGTTATATTTTCTGGTGTAGTCTTTCCTAAATTGCTTTTTGAACATATTATTGAAGAAATTTTCCACGAAGTATGACCTTGGATTAGCTTAATTTTCTGCTCAAAATAAAACTTGTGAAGTATAAAATGGTTACTACGATGTGAAGTATTATGTTTCTGTGCATCTATTCACTACTGTCATTATTATTCAAATAGTTAATAACAAAATATTGTAAGCATCGCAAAGCTTTCTACTCTGAAATTATCAATCCATTGAGTACAGTAGTGCATAAAGTACATTTTCCCTCTGATATACGAGAATTGGTAGACACCTTCGTACCAGAGAATATGATTGACAGTCATTAATTTTTGCTCTTTAAAGTTTCTGAACCCCTGGAATTGTGTTCTCTTATGTCAGAGATACAAAGCTTCAGGGCAGGACACCATTGTGCTGGCTGGAGCCGAATATGGTAGTGGAAGTTCCCGAGATTGGGCTGCCAAGGGTCCCATGCTATTGGTGAGTTTCTCTATAACTTACGAGTTTTGTTATTTGCACAACAAATTTTGGACATCACATTTGACACCATATACATTTATCTCAATCTCTCACTTTTTAACATGTTGAGACTAATATATTGCGGATGTACTTGATTGTCTACCTTTTTTATGACAGGGAGTCAAAGCTGTGATAGCTAAAAGTTTTGAGAGAATTCATCGCAGTAATTTGGTAGGAATGGGTATAATTCCTCTTTGCTTCAAAGCCGGTGAGGATGCTGACTCACTGGGCTTGACTGGTCATGAACGTTATACCATTGACCTCCCAAGTAAAATCAGTGAGATAAGGCCTGGCCAAGACGTCACTGTCACAACTGATACTGGAAAGTCTTTCACCTGCACAGCTCGTTTTGACACCGAGGTGATTTTTAAGCTTTTCCTTTATTCATGATTTACTTTTTTTGTTGCTTAAACTACTTTGGATCTCTAGAGATGAGTTTTGCTACAATGGTAAGGTGTCTTGTGATAATAAGTTCAAATCCTAAAAAGAGTCTTTTCATCCATGAGGGTAAAGACTGGTACCCTCCCTAGCCCCTAGCCCTAACAGGTTAATGATTAATGCATTAGGTCACATTTTTTATACTTTTAGTCTCTCTATACATGAAGCTGGTTTTCAAGTTAGTCTGCATATGTCAGTTTTTCATTTTAATCACTGTTGAATTGTTTTCAATTTGGTTCTCACAGCTTCTTGTTATTATAACATTGCTTTAGATAAAGTATAAGAAATAGATGCCCAATGCAATAGGATTCCACTTAGTGTGATATGGGGAGGGATATACGTAGCAATAGCATCTACCCATGATGGTAACACTTGGTTGCATTTTCAGGTGGAACTTGCTTACTTCAACCATGGAGGCATACTTCCATATGTCATCAGAAACCTCATTAAGCAGTGAAGTATACATTTGAAGTGGTAATAAAATGAGAGGAAATAAATAGGAAACCATCCCTTCTTAAGGGATGCAATTTTTTGACACTGTCAGGTGTTTATATTTAGGCCTGTAAACCTTGACTCAGTACATTCATTCCAGATTTCTTATTTTGTGTCATCTATATGCCCATAACAAAATTGGGAGAATTGCATTTTCTATAAACCATCGTCAACTATGCCTAGTCAATATTCTTCACTTTACTTCCAATCTTTTCTTATCAATTAAGAACAACAAAACTAGTATTCACCAAATATTAATCATTAACTAGATAAAGTTTAGTGTACTTTGTTTTTAAAATCTGTCCTTCATCCCACATTATTATAATATTTTTTGTTCAAAGCTTTGTGTGCTGCGATAATGTGATGTCTTAAAATAGGGATAGACTTCTCTTTTTCTTAAATTATGCATGATTTTTTTTCAATTTATTGTATTACACTAATCACTCTTTGTATACTTTTTAAAGGGTCTCTTTGGAGCATGAAATTAAAATTATAGCCCAGTATTCCAATTTCTCTAAAATAGAAATTACTCCGGAATCAAATTCTATGCTTTAGTTATAAAAAATAAAATATATGATTACAATTATAATTCTAAATTCAAATTTTCAATAGCAAGAGTACAACGACAATTTTAATGATAATGAGAGATGGGTAGCGTGATAACGGTGGCTGTATTATAAATGGTGGAGGCGATTTTTGTAATTACTTTAAGATTGAAGTTGTGAATTGCAATTTCTTGGGCGAAGGTTCAAAATTGAGAATTTATTAATCAACTATATTTTAATTTCATGTAATTAACAACTGAAACAATGATTCTTGTTATGGAAAGAATTTAAACATTGAAAATTATAAATTCAACACCAATCCCATTTTTTCCTTGTCTACCTTTTCCTTCCCTCTCTCTTTTTTATTCCTTATTCATATCCTATTAAATATAGAAAAAAGATGATTCACAGAAATTGTAAAAATATTTGATTGTCATTATATAATCTATTCATATTTAATCATCATTATTTTTTAAATATAAATAATATGAATAAAATAGTGGAAAATATATTCACCTTATATAAATATTTAAACTAACAACAAGGATAGATATTACACTATTAAATATATGATTACTTTATACCATTCTTATCTTTTTTGGAAGCAAGAAATAAACATCTATTATTAAAAGAGTTAAGTACAAACCGAAAGACAAAAGAAAAGCACCTAGTAGCTAAAGTTAAGTTTATCACAATATAATTTTAACCCCTCATGAATGCTAGTCCTATCACAAATGGTTCTAATAATAATAGGTCCAATATGAGTGTTCTTATCAGAACACAAGAGTACGGACAATGATGAGTCAGATGTTGATGAAGAAGTAGGGAGCGAT
>NC_032018.1:169186-199189 GCF_001865875.1 Lupinus angustifolius
TACCATGTTGTGAGTAGGACCCACAGACGGCGCCAATGTTCTTATCAGAACACAAGAGTACGGACAATGATGAGTCAGATGTTGATGAAGAAGTAGGGAGCGATCGCCAGGGTGACTGAAGGCAGCAAAGAGTTTGGACCCGTCGGTGGAGGTACCTGAAAAGGTTCTCCGACGATCAAGTCAGTATATGAAGTAGAGAGTGAGTGACAAGAAGAATAATATTAGAGAGTCTAGGAGTTGAGGTTAAGATACTTCCTGTTGGTGGGTACTCCTATTTATAGGAGTGAAAGTTGACCTTGGGCTCTTGGCTGGTGGTGCGACGCGTGGCCGACCGAAGGTGCTGTCTGGAGATGCTTTTCCCGTGTCAGGCGGCCTGTTGGGTCGTACACTGTGCCCTTCTTGTCTCTTAGCCTGCTCTGCAACCCGTCTGTTGCGCTGGCAGGTAGGTTGGTGGAGTACGGAAGGCATGTTGTCTCCTGGGCCAACTTTGGTGATCCCTACAAGCGGGGCCACCATGACCTTTGGTTCGCCGGATAGGAACAATGAGAATTAGCATTTTGTCCTTGGAAAACACATTGATTTCTAAAAGTCCAAATATCATAAATTGTTTCTGCAACAACATTTATCAACATTTTACTCTTCAGGCTCTTTCCTCTAGTTTGGTGTTCCAACCATTTTAACTCCTCCTGCTAGCTCCTAGCTTCATGATTTGTCTTCAGCCATTGAAGGACAGAGGACCATATAGTTGCAGATTCAATGCACATTCTTATCTATCTTAACTAGTAATAATTTGCGCATTTACAAGGATCATTCCATGTTGACATTGAAAAATATATTCAATATATTTAATTAAATGAAAGGTATAAGTATTTAGTTAAATAAAGACGTGTATTAATTAACAATATAATATAACTATTAAACTTATATGAGTTGAAGCAACAAATATTCATGTATGACAAAATGATTACAATACAAAAGAATAAAATATAACTTTAAATTAACAATTTAGAGGAACAAATCTTAAAGGTCATAAATAATATTATTGATGTTGAACATCAATAAAATCAAACTTTAGTTTATCATAAGGTTTAAAATCTTTATTTCCGTTGTGAGGACTTCGATTAACAAATAACATATTATAAAGTTGGCAACAAAAATGAAAATAAGATAATAAAAAAATTATTATGTAAAACAACTTAGTATTAACAATACATAAAAATCAATGGAAGAAAATAATGATGTATTAATTTTAAGATGTATTTATTATAGGGAAAATTCACATAACCTCTTTAAACTTTATGTTTTTTGCAAGTAGAGACAATGAATTATTTTTTCTTCTAATTACTCCTTAAACTTTAACTATTGGAAAATTTAATCCTTACATACGTATAATTTTAAATTACTAACAATAAAATTGAAATTAATTTTAAATTACTAAGAATGAAATTGAAATTAAGATATTATAATATATCTTTGTAGGGAAAAGTTGAATGATGCAAATTTACATTAGACAGTCTTCTTTCTTTGAACTAATATTTGTATTAGGATCATGCAAGGAAGTTGCTACCATACAACAATACGTTCAAAAAGACATTGTCATAGAAACAAACTCCCATACTTGTATAATACAAAATAGTTGTTTCTTAAATTCATATTCTAAAATAGACATTGGTTGCAACTAATTACTTTATCTTTTTAGTGTAAATCAAATTTTACAGCATAAAATTGGATTCTTTTATGTGTGTGTGACACACATAATTATACTGAACAAAATGTGTAACATGGTGTGTCACAGACTAAATGATATTGTGGGCCTGGTAAGGATTTGTTGGTTTGTGTTTCATATAAAATATTCAGCTTCTCACTATAGAAAGAGATATTGATTATATCAAATGTGTTAATTCTAATTTCATCATTCATAATTTAAAGTTATATTTATGTTGGGACTAATTTCACTAATAGTTAAAATTTAAAGAGTAATTAGGAAAAAAAAATTATTAATAATGTCTATTTGAAAAGAAATAAAATTTAAGGGATTTTGTAAGCTTTACCCTTCTTTATAATATCATCAACCCATTAAGTTAATAATAAAAAGAATAAAATAATCATAAAAATTCTTATACATTTGCTAATATGTAACTGAAAATAAAATAAAATTATGCGAATCCATTCCTAAAAAAATATATGTGAAGCTATTTATGTGGCCCTGTAAGTGAAAAATAAAAGAATGTATGAGGTTGGGGACATATATTTAAAATACTATATGTTGGTTATTTGAGAAAAAAATGAAGTTAAGGTTGGTGACAAATATTTTCAAAGTGAGGGAAGATAGTTCTTTAGAATATGATATTTTATCATTAAGAAAAAAAGTTATATGTCAATCATCAAATGTACATAAACAAATGTTTACAAACAATAAAATTGAGAATACGAAAATTGTAACTATATCAAAACAATAAAATTTCATTAATAATAATCGCTTCCCAAAAATTCTTCACATGTTTTTCTCATGTAATGACAAAATTAAAAAGGATCCAAAGCTGATATTTTATTATATAAAAGAATAGTATTAATGATTATCATAAATATGATATCTAAATAAATGAAGAAACGGAAGAAAATAAAGACTACATTATTCTTTAAAAAATCAAAATTATTTCAAAATTTAATTGAAACACAGTTATCGCATTTAAATCGATAATCAATATGTTTGTTATTCCTTAAATAATTAAAATTATTTCAAGTTTTAAATAAAATATAATCATAGCATTTGAATTTATGATTAGACTGAATGTCGATCTCTATATATTGAGGTAGAAAAGTTATTTAGAATTTGACATTTTGTCGATAAGCTAATGTTTATAAAGTAATAAACAATAAAAGTGATGATATAAAATTTGTAATTGTATCACAATGACATAATTTCATTAATGATAATATGTCATTAAAGTGATAAAGCTTAAAAAATTGCAATATACAAAATTAAAGATAAAAATTAAAACTTTTTAAAATTATATTAAAAAGTAGACACCGAAGAGCAAAGTGGTTATTTGCTTTGTGTTTAAAATTAGACACCAAAAAACAAAAAAGTTATTATTTGTTTAGTTATTGTCATTTTTTCTAGTTTGATTGTAATATGAGATGAAAGTTATAAAAGGATTACTAAGATTGAGAAAGAAGAGTTTCAAGAGAGGTGAGCGAAAGATATTTCAAAAAATGTACATAGATGGAGAAAAGAAATGGCAAAAAACTTAGTTTAAGCATATTTATCATATTCACATTCTAGGTGGAATTATTATATTTTATTCAATTTGTATGTAATGACGAAATTATCCCTAACACAACTAATAAAGACATAATTAAATGTTGTATCCTATTAAATAATAGATTATACACAATTTTTGATTGATTTATTTTTTTAATAAAAAATGTAATAACAAATTTTCCCATATTAAATCCTAAGTGTCAATAAAATGATACCTATTTTGGTAATAATCACATCCCTTCACATAGTGAATTGCTTAATTTCACAATATTGACTATTCAATAATTGAACTTTTTATTATAATATTTCTAGTATGTTTGGGTAATTTTAACATTTTATAGGAAAGGTAGTCACAAGTTATGAAAGAAATTAATTCCTTAGTGTAAATACAAATTTCAAATGTAAAATAAATTGTTATAAATATAGGAATATTCCTTGAAAACTAATTTAATCTAAACATACTCCTCTCAATTATAAATCCATTAATGATTAATAACAAACATTAGGTAAACCCTAATTAAGAAATTAAAAATATTATTGGGAAATGAAAATAAAACATTAACCATATTAAATATTTAAAATCTTTCAATTTTTATTTGAGAAATTTTCTTCCTTAAAAATATATTGATTCAACTTCAGAACACAATTGTTATCCCTCTAGATTAATCTATTATATATAATGATATATCTACTCTGGCGAAACATTTGAATAATGAAAAGCACTATCTACTCTTAGATAAATATATGTCATTACTTTCTATCCAAATTAACAAACATGTATAAAAGAAATAAAATGTGAGCAAAAAGCTGGTTGAGATTGCTAAGAGGCAAACTCTTATCTCATATTAAATATTTTATGAACAGCCCTAAAATCCAATCATATATAGGTTTAATTAAGATTGAGCCAAATCAGGTGAGTGATTATGGTAAGATATACTCATCCCTATACAACACCTCGCTTGGACTTGACTAAGCAAGTTTCCAGTATTATTATTATATGAGTAATTATTTATTTCACTCCCTCATTTTTTTTTTACTTTACTAAGTTGTTCATCAAATTTTGAAAAACCCAAAATGATTTCTATAAATTTCAAATGTATATCAAATTAGTCATTTTTAGTATATTTTACAATATCTGATATAAATTAATTTGACCGTAAAAAGGATAATTTGACTCATATTTTATTTTTTTTGAAATTTTGAGTTTTTTAATTTTTCAGGGACCAAACTACTAAGTTTTAAAAACATGAGAGACTGAATTGAATATTTACTATATTATTAGTCAATAAAAAAATTCATGTGTATAGAATATATATAATATTTCACTTTAAAAACACATATATAGTATAAATGTATAATATTTAATGCAACTCGTGACAAATGCATTGGATCTAAATGATGGTTCATCTCATAAAATGAATATATAAATCGATATTTAAAAAGAAATATGTTATTTGCACAACCATTTGACAAAAAATAATTGTGTTGTTGTGTGCCTTTAATTCTATTGATTTTTATTCAACCGATGTATTTTCTTTTAAGTTAGAAATGATTTTAGTTGTTGTTTCAGTAATGATAAAAAGAGCCTGAGTAGTAAAGGTTGATCAATAAATAATTTTAAAATATGAATTCACATAAAAATTAACTATAAAATGTCTAATTTATTTGATTAAATATATTTAAATTTTGTGATATTAATATTAATATTATTATTATTATCATATTTTTATATATAATGATATTTATTATTTTAATTTTTAATATACAAAATATACTCTTTCTTTTGAGTCTTAGAAAGGTCATTTGATTTTGGAGGTCTTCAATGAAATGGTGGTGATATTGATGGTAATAGTTGAGACAATTGTTGTAATTATGTTGTGTTGTTCCTCATATCAAAGATACTTTTAGGTACAAGTGGTGATTTGCAATTTCTTAAGGGAAGGTTCAAAAATGAGAGTTGCTTAATTAATTATATTTTAATTCCATGTAATTAACAATTGAATTAATAATTCTTGTTATAGAAAGAATTTAAATATTGAAAATAAAAAATTCAATACCAATCCCCAATTTTCCCTTGTTTTCTACATTGAATTAATAAATCTCTATATATGCCTCTCCTATTAAACATAAATAAAAATATGTATGCACCTATAAAATGAATATAAAATTCGATATTTAAACAATTAATATGTTATTTGTACAGCTATTTTATAAAAATAATTGTGTTGTTGTCCACCTTTCATATTTATTGATTTTTGCTCAACGCATGCATACATAGAAGATAAAGATCGAACAAATAAGGATAGTTTTACTTTAGTGAACAAATTCGTAGAAAACATTGAATCTGATCGCCCCAGTGATTGAAACCTCACACTTGTCTTCACTCTCCACACTACACATGCTCAGCAGCATATATATATGTGTGTTATGAAAAGGCTTTCACGACAAACTCTCACAAACCAAACTCTAGTTCAATCTAATGGGTTCTGTTGATGGTCATGATCAACCACTCTTATCCAACCATAACCATGAACATCATCAACAACATGAACTAGAAAATATACTCTCCAACACCACCTTGCCTGTCCAAACTCGTCTTAGGAAAGCCTTATGGATTGAATCAAAGTATCTCTTTTTCTTGGCTGCTCCTGCTGTGGTTGTTTATCTCATCAACTATGTCATGTCCATGTCTACCCAAATCTTCTCCGGACACCTTGGTAATCTTGAACTCGCCGCCGCTTCCCTTGGCAACACTGGCATCCAAATCTTCGCTTATGGTCTCATGGTACATTTTATCTTTATCTCTATATCTATATTTATATCTATACATACATTATACATCATTCTCACGATTTCTGCATTATTCATTTTTCTAATACTTTAATATGAATATTACTTCTTATGCTTACTTACTCCACACTTTGCTACCTTGTATGACTTTAATATAGTGTCAGTTAATATTTTTAATTATACATTTGATTCTGTCACTTTTCTATCACAAATTATGACCTCGCTTTATTTTTTATATACTTATATTTTAATTCTATTAATTACATTTTTTCTGAAATTTCTGTATCATTATACCCGGATTGATGATGTTGGAAATTTTTATTTCATTAAATTATAATTTTGATGAACAGTTGGGTATGGGAAGTGCAGTTGAGACCCTATGTGGACAAGCTTTTGGTGCTAACAAGCTTGAAATGCTAGGTATATACATGCAAAGATCAGCAGTTCTTCTCTCATTGACTGGTGTTATTTTAACAGTGATATATGTGTTCAGTGGACCAATTTTAGTATTTCTTGGACAAGCTCCAAACATTGCATATGCTGCTGCTTTATTTGTGTATGGACTAATCCCTCAAATATTTGCATATGCTGTAAATTTTCCAATTCAAAAGTTTCTTCAAGCACAAAGCCTAGTGGCCCCAAGTGCATACATATCAGCAGCAACATTAGTGTTGCACCTCTTTTTGAGTTGGTTGGTTGTGTACAAGGTTGGACTTGGTTTACTAGGTGCCTCATTGGTGTTAAGTATTTCATGGTGGATCATTGTGATTGGACAATTTGTGTATATTTTGAAGAGTGAAAAGTGTAAGAATACATGGCAAGGGTTCTCATGGGAAGCCTTTACTGGATTACCTGAATTTTTCAAATTGTCAGCAGCATCAGCAGTTATGTTATGCCTAGAAACTTGGTACTTTCAGATTCTGGTTTTGTTAGCTGGGTTGCTTCCTCACCCTGAGTTGGCTCTTGATTCTCTATCTATTTGGTAACTTCACATTTTCTTATTCTTTTTTAGCACTTACATATATCTAGATTTTAATTAACTGGTGTTTCAAAGTTCTAACCCATAAATTTGAAGCACATTATCATAATTAATCAATGCATTCTTATTTTCAAAAGCAGTGATTTTGAATTTTAAGTAAGTTAAATTTTAGGGAGAGCATGGAAAGGTAAAAAAAAATTATTTCACAAGTTGTTTCTTTTCATAAAGGTGAAAAACTATACATGACACTATCACATTAGGAGTGCTTGACGTGAAATTTGTATTTTTGAAGTTGATTACTTAGTTATTATTATTGATTATTACAGTACCACAATAATGGGATGGGTGTTCATGATCTCAGTTGGATTCAACGCAGCTGCAAGGTTAGATTTCTTATCTTTCCTAAAAAATATTATTTTGACAACCTACTTATAATAGCATTTTTATTTGTGTTTTGTTATTTTATGATATATGTATAAAGATAAAAGATGTAAAACAAAGAAGAGATAAAAATAATTTATATTATAAGAGAAGTGTTAGACTTTAGGGCCTAGATACAAATAACACAGTTGTTATAACTAAGAATGGAAATAGTTCGTAACATTTAACCATCTATCACATGCTTATTATTTGACTTATAATAGGTTAGATCATACCAAACTTTTTGTAAATATGTCATACTCAAACTTTTTAAAAATATATTTAATTAAATATGTTAAACTTTAGGCCATCTAAAATACATCTTAAATATAACAAATCAATCTATTTAGTTATATATTATTCAACAATACTCATATTATATTATTTTAATATAAGTAATAATATAGACATGTATACAAAAATATAATATAATTATTATGATTAAATAAACCTAATTAAAAGTATGCTTATTAATCAATTTAAATATAGAAATGGTATCATATTTCATGACCATATAATATAGTAGGCCTTTAAATAGACAATTAGATTAGGTTAAGCCTTTAAACAGACCCGACTTAGGCTTTGAAGAATTTTTAAACATGCTAACAAATTAGGCTCAGACTCCTATATGTTATATAGGCTCGATCTGTTTAAGGCAAAGTCTAACTCCACTTGTTTCTACCCTTAGTTGGAACTAATGAAATCTTAGTGTGTGAAATGGAAAAAAACCCTAATCTCATATAGGATAGTGAAAACAAGAATGTTTATAAGCATTAATTGCACACTTGAGGTATGCTCCAAGAGACCATGGTTTTGTGGTGGGTGCGGATACACATAACAAAACTAATCCACACGTGTGCGTGCATACCATCACCACCACCTTTATCATCGTCGTCCAACACGGTTTAGGTCGAGCTTTGGCCTTCCAGAGTTTTTTATGTATTGACCTAGTCAACACACATTACTAGCGTCTAAGGGAGAGGAGGGAGACTTAGTCATTATGGTTGTTGCCTTCATCTTGGTTGTGAGATCAACTTTTCATCAACTTTTCTTCTCTATCGAAGCATTATTTATGGCTCTCTTCTCCCTCTTTCTTTCTATGGTATGAGAATTAGCATGGATAAACATATTGTAGGAAATTTGAGAATTGATTCTTATAACATGAGTATTTTGAGAATTAACAATGATAGTCATACTGTGAGTGTTTTAAGATCGGTTCTCATGATAAAACAAAGAGCTAATTAAATTGTTTTATAATATGTTTGCGCATTTTAAAAAATGACACAAAACTTCGAGAGAGTGACTCAACCACTAATAAATCTTGGCTATAGCTTTCTGATTTTTGTATGAGTGTATTTAATTTGATTGCAGTGTGAGAGTGAGCAATGAACTAGGAGCAAGGAATCCAAGATCAGCCTCATTTTCAGTGGTGGTGGTGACTGCGATGTCTTTCATCATATCAGTTATTGCAGCAGTAGTGGTTCTTGCATTAAGAGATGTCATTAGTTATGTCTTCACAGAAGGTGAAGAAGTTGCTGCAGCTGTCTCAGATCTATGTCCATTGTTAGCACTTTCTCTTGTCCTAAATGGCATTCAACCTGTCTTATCTGGTAATTATTTAGTATACCCATTTTTTATTCTTGTCTAAAGTTTAACATAGAGTAATAACATGTTTAATTTGTTGACATGTGAAATTAATGGATGCAATATATAACATGTGAATGAAGGGGTGGCTGTTGGTTGTGGATGGCAAAGTTTCGTAGCTTATGTAAATGTAGCTTGTTATTATGGAGTTGGCATACCATTGGGTGCGGTTCTCGGCTTTTATTTCAAGTTTGGTGCTAAGGTAAGTTCAATTCAGTTACTTTAAGTCATATTTGTATACATAGTTTTACCTACAGTTGGTTGTAGTAGTGGAATTAAACTACTACACATAACCATCATTTTCTACTTTTAGTTTCATAACTGTGTTGATATATATGATATTGCATGAAAGAAAAATATAGCTTGTTATTTCTTCAAGTGTATTTAGTTCATATAACCTGTTTTCATTGTTGCAGTAGTTTTATAAATTAAAAACATTCTAAATATTCAAACGTATATATGTTAATTATTTCATATGCTTTTTATATTATTGATTTTTAGATATACTAAAAATGTATATTTTTCTAAAAACAAATATATCATATTTTTAGTGAGAGTGATATATGTTATTTTTGTAGGGAATATGGCTGGGAATGTTAGGTGGCACAACTATGCAAACGATTATTCTAATATGGGTCACATTCCGAACAGATTGGAATAAGGAGGTAAAAAGAGAATCTATGCAATAATTTTGTTTTCCATGAAATGTGGCTAGAAAATGATGTTAAATATTTCGGCCTAATGAAAATTTTCTTGATTGTAGGTAAAAGACGCAGCTAAGAGGTTGGACAAATGGCAGAACAAGAATGACCAACATCTTCTAAACTAAATAATTGAATCACTTAATTCATTTAAGTGGACCTAAAGAGATCTTTACTCTTAATAAATAAATACTCTAATATTTATGTGTTATTTGTGTAAAAATTTATACATATTTAATACATTTTTATCGTTTATTTATAATTTTTTGAAGAGTCAATGACAATTAAATATGAATGATGAATAATATAATAATAATATATACAACTCGTAAACTGTCAATATATATATTTTTCTTTCATAAAAACCAACAATTTAAGTGTTTACTAATGACTATTATAAATTTTAATTTTATTTATTTGATTAAATAATTTTATAGGAGTTGATCTAGTAGTATAAGACTTCACTAGATCCTGAGTCTAAAGGTCAATTTGATTCTCTAATGATTTGAATTAGTAAGTAGATTTAAATCATTAGATTTTCCTATTATTCTTACTAGTTTTGTACGAAAATTATTCTCATTTGAGTCACTATATATATTTATTCGTATATATAATGAAATGAGAATTTTAAAGAGATTCATATGATATTTTTCATTTTAATATTAGAATATATACTATATAAAAAATAAATTGATATATTAATTTACCTAATGGGTATGATTATAAAAAATGTAATGATAACATCATATATAATTTTAATTTACCAAGTTGATTTTTTATAAACTTTTGACTAAATAGATATAATTCCAATTCAATAACGGATCATGGAATTTTTAGCCCATACTAAATATCCCATAAAGTGAATGCCCTAAAATTTAAGAATAATAATATATTTCACTACTAAATCCACCAAAATTAAAAGTGATATAAGATGGATGTAAAATCTACATGTATAAATTTATACATATACATTATATCATTCATCATTCATTTGGAGTATTTTTTTAAAATTTAATAATAATTAAATATCGATAACAATATATAAAACTTATACACCGTGAGTGTATACATTTTTTCCTCTTATAAATAAACAAATCTACAAAATGTGAGGCATGTTTTTTAAGAGGATATCACTTTCCTAATCAATTCCAATTCCAACCATACTTACCATTACCATTCATATTCCACCGCCATCTTCTTTAAAGCTACTCTCTTCTACATTTTAACACTAACTATCATCACTCTTCAACTGGGTTTGTTCCTATTAGTTCCTTTGTCAGCTAAAGTATAACCTTTATTTCATTCCCATTGACTTTTTTGCAATTTTCCAATTCTGGGTATGTCCAAGTTTGGTTCTTTGGTAAAAAACCTGGTGGGGTTCAATTAGTGTCCAAGTATGAAGCAGTTTAAGGTTTTGCACTTTGTAATTTGGATATGGGTAATCATACTTTGTGGTGTTGTTGCTCAGTGCCAAAGGCCTGAAAGTGTGAATATTGCTGCAGTTTTTACTTTTGATTCTGTCATAGGAAGAGCTGCCAAAGTGGCAATGGAAATGGCTGTTTCTGATGTTAATGGTGACCCTAGAGTTCTCAATGGGACCAAACTCAATTTGATAACGAAGGATGCAAGTTGCAGTGTCTTTCTGGGATCAATTGGAGGTGACCACTTTTTTTGTTATTAAATTTAAATGATTATTTGAAAAAGCAATTTTTGTAGTATATGACCAAATTAATGTGAAGTTGGATGCATGTGACAATTCATGCCAAAGAAAATTGTTTCGGATGATTAGATGATATCAGTTTAATTTGTTTTTAAATTATTGGTTTATTCATTTATTAGAGTTTCTAAATATTTGCCATTTCAAGTTCAAGCTTGAATCTTGTCAGTTTAGAACAATCTTGGTCTTTCTGTTTAACCACGGTTTATTATGCATATTGCTTTTGGGCTTTTGGCCATTATTGCTTGGTCATAGGTCTTTTTAAAGGGTGTGTCTGGGTAAACAACTTAATTAAGTGTTTATTTATTAATCTTTTTTAAATTAAGCTAAAAAGAGCTTATATTTATGAACTTTTTGATAAACATATTGAAATAAGTTAAGAAGAGCTTATAGGAAAATAAGTTATTTTCATAAGCCCAAATAAGCTCTCTATAAGCTTTTCCAAATGCCCCTTGATATCTTTTCTATCCTTGTTATACTCAAACTATATTTCAATTTCTAGCAACAGCTTGTCACTTAGTGTGGTCACAGTTCTTGTTGATTTTTCATGCTGTTAGCACTAGTTTTATTATTAGGTTATTACTCTAAAATCAAAATCATTGCCTATTGGATGTGAACTTTCCAAATTTAAAGTTGGGGTTGTTGTAAACTACATCATTGGATTGAAGCTTCCCTTTACACATATACAGCTTTTCAGGCCCTTGAGAAAGGGGTTGCAGCCATAATTGGTCCACAATCATCTGCCATAGCTCATATGATTTCTCAAATTGCTGATGCTGTGAAAGTGCCTTTGATTTCATATGGAGCCACTGATTCAACCCTCTCCTCTCTCCAGTTTCCTTTCTTTTTACGTACTACACATAGTGATTTGGAGCAAATGACAGCAATGGCTGATCTGATTGACTTTAATGGATGGAAGGAGGTAATTGCTGTATTCTTGGATGATGATTATGGAAGAAATGGAATATCTGCTTTGGGCAATGAGCTTGAAAGAAGGAGATTGAGAATTGCTTATAAGCTACGTTTGAGTATTCTTTTTGATGTGGATGAAATCAATAACCTGCTCAATCAATCCAAGGTGTTCGGTCCTCGTGTGTATGTTGTTCACGTCAATCCAGATCCGAGATTGAGAATCTTTACCGTTGCGCACAAGCTTCAAATGATAGCCAATGACTATGTCTGGCTTGTCACAGATTGGCTCTTTGCCACCCTAGATTCATTCTCCCCAGTGAATCAGACCACTCTTAGTGTTCTTCAAGGTGTTGTTGGTCTTCGTCAACACATTCCAGATTCCAGGAAAAAGAGATCATTTGTTTCTCGTTGGGAAAAAATGCAAAAAGAAGGGGTAGTAAATACAAGTTTGAATTCCTATGGATTTTATGCTTATGATACAATTTGGGCAGTTGCATTTTCAATTGATAAATTCATGGAAGTACATAATAATATTACCTTTTCTTTTGATAATCACTTCATGTTACCACGGACAGAAGAAACTGTTATTCAGCTCGACATGCTTAAAGTTTTTGATGGTGGGTCTGATCTGGTCAACATTCTGTTAGAATCAAATTTTACAGGTTTGAGTGGTCAAATTCAGTTTAGCTCAGACAGAAATATCATAAGTGGTGGTTATGAAGTTATCAATATCAATCAGATGGCAATTACTAGGGTTGGTTATTGGTATAATAATTCAGGATTTTCAGTAATGCCCCCTAAAATTCTCACAAACAAAGAACATAGAAGGTTTTTCCAAAATCAGAAGCTTGACAATATTACCTGGCCAGGTGGAAAGACTGAAAGACCACGTGGCTGGGTGATTGCTGATAATGCAAGACCACTGAGAATTGTAGTACCGAAGAGAGCAAGTTTTGTTGAATTTGTAACTGAACTGCAAGATAGTCATCAAGTTCAGGGGTACTGCATTGATGTCTTCACGAAAGCGCTGGAATTTATTCCATATGATGTTCCGTATGTATTCAAGCCTGTTGGGAATGGTATAGCAAATCCCAACTATGACGCACTTGTGGAAATGGTTGCCGAAAATGTAAGTTTACACTTTCTCTAAATTGGGCAATCCATGTTTTGTCAGCCAGTGGTCATTCATGAAATCATTTTGTGAGTTATCATTGGTTCAGGTATATGATGCAATTGTTGGAGACATTGCAATAGTGACAAATCGTACTAAGATTGTAGATTTTTCTCAGCCTTTTGCATCATCTAGCCTTGTTATAGTGGCACCTATCAACAACGCAAAATCAAATACTTGGGTTTTCCTCAAACCATTCACAGCAGATATGTGGGGTGCCACTGCTGCTTCATTTATGGCGATTGCGGTGGTCATATGGATTCTTGAGCACCGAGTTAACAGTGATTTCCGTGGTCCACCTAAGAGGCAAATCGTGACAATATTTATGTAAGCCTTTCTAGTAAAGTTAAGCAATTTTACCGTTTGAAATTTTCTGATGCATTCTTTTTTAAGCATGATTTGATTACCTTTTAGACTTCCATTATAAAATTTGATGTAGCTATAGGTACCTCATTGGTTATATTGTGTTTTAGATTCTAACTCCATGCTGCAATATTTTTCAGGTTCAGCCTCTCAACACTGTTTAAGACAAATCGTAAGAAGACATTTGTTGTGAAAAATCTTAATTTTATTCGTTTCTTTTTTAATGTTTTTTATTAGTCAACATCAGTTTTACACAATGCACATATTTTACTTGAATTAGTGCATTTTTGATATCTAGGTAGAATCTTCATTTACTGTACTGTCACGCAACAACGCTCGTCAATCTATGTCATTTACTTTTAGTATGCATATTTATACATATTAAATTATACTAAATTTATATCTCGTGCTTACCTACAATCGGTTTTACATCCATTTGCATAATATTGTATAAGCTGTATAGTTTCATTATAAAATTGATAATGGAAAAAATGGTTAATTTAGGAAAGTTTAAATATATTTTCATGAAATCTGATAATCTTTGACCTTGTCATGAAATCAGAGGAAAAGACAGTAAGCTCACTAGCTAAAATGGTGATGATTGTGTGGCTTTTCCTATTGATGGTTATCACATCTAGCTACACTGCAAGCTTGAGTTCAATTCTTACAGTGGAACAGCTTTCATCACCAATCACAGGAATTGATAGCTTGATTGCAAGTAACTGGCCTATTGGATACCAAGTAGGATCATTTGCTTATAGCTATCTCACAGAGAATCTTTATATACCAAGCTCAAGACTTGTTTCCTTAGGCTCCCCTGAGGAATATGCTATAGCTCTTCAGAAAGGTCCTTCTCATGGAGGGGTGGCAGCTATCATTGATGAGCTTCCATATGTCAATTTATTTCTTTCAAAACAAACTGATTTTGGTATTATTGGACAGCCATTTACCAGAGCCAGTTGGGGTTTTGTAAGTGCCTATCTGATTTGAACATAAAACTATACTCTTTGTCCCTTTACGTATTAATTCTTTTGAACTTGGTCCCTTTATGATATATTCTGCAACAATATATCAGGCTTTTCCAAGAGAATCTCCTTTTGCCCTTGACATGTCTACAGCAATTTTGAAACTCTCTGAGAGTGGAGAGCTTCAGAAGATATACGAAAAGTGGTTTTGTAAGATGGGTTGTCCCGAAGAAAGGACAAGCAACTCTGAGCCTAACCAACTTCACTTGGTTAGTTTTTGGGGTCTATATCTCTTATTTGGTGCTGTCAGTCTCGCCGCAATTGTGGTGTTTCTGCTGCAAATTATATACCAATATGTCCGCTTCAAACAAAGCCAAAAGGATGTTGCTTCTTCATCCTCAAATTCACCATCCAGTAGTTGTTATCAGATTGTTATTAACATCTTTAACTTCATTGATAAGAAGGAAGAGGCCATCAAGAAAACGTTCACTCAAGGTGACAATCACCACAACCCAAACTGAGATAAATAGGTATGTTTGTGTTTCAAAGAGTCCAAATTCTTAGGGTCTGTTTGGTTTGTGCAACTGTTTCCTGTTTTCAAGATTTTTATAGGCAACAGTGACAAAAAAGTTGTTTTCACTATTGCCTAGTGACAATAATGATAGGCATGTATATTTATTAGAAGTTTGGGTATAATTATTTAACTTTTTTTAGAGGGTCCTGCTTTTAAGGATGATATACTTAAATCAAATGAAACATGGTGTGAAGTTGTAAGTGCTATTGATCTATACACCTGATCTGAGTTATCTTTTGGCAGCAGCTACACTAATACTATGATTGAGCTACTTAAATATTACCATTTAGTATTACTTCCATAGATTCAGACATAAATATTACCATTTGTCACAAAATTCAATCTCAAACTCTTACACCATCCATAAGTGTATACATTTTTTTTCTCTTTTAGCTATTAAAAAACATAATAGTGTTAATATTATCTTATCTTGTAGTACCAAAACAACACAATCTTTCTTTCTCAGTCAAAACGATCCTTGAGGGTTGAAAAGCAGGAGGAGGCAAAGAGGGAGAAAGAGACATAAAAGTTTGTTACCCAAAAAATATTAAACAAAGATCTATCAAGTGGACATAAATAACTAGTCTAGCAGAAAATATGGTAAGGATAGGAACATGTGACAACGACATTCAAGTCCCACTAGATAATGAATGAAGAGACAAAAAAGCTACTGTTCTGCTTTCAGCTGATAGGACATAAATTTGGCTTATGTATTGCCCCTTTGTCAAATTGCAATTATCAATCACTCATTCATAATATATATCTTCACTTAATTTGGTTGTTCTTATGCTTCTCTATTCAAGGAATTGTAACAAAATAGCAGATTGAATGATTAGTTATTTTAGGATTCGATAATATACCTGATTTCATATTGTCGTTGTTTTACTTTAATACTGATAAATTTTACTTTCATATATTAAAAAAATTAAAGCGTGCTAGTATTTGATCTTTGACAATTCTTAAAATTGCACCATTTATTGGAATTGCCTCACTACTCATTGTGTATCAATTATTGAATTGGAATGCACCATCGTCATTTCCCCCTTCCTTTTCCAACTTATTAAAATGGATCCACGCTAGAAATGTTAAGAGTTGATTTCTATGTACTTACCCCTTATCTCATTCACAAATGTACTAGATAGCTTTAACTTAATTTATGTTCATCTAAGATCATAACATCATTTAAAAAAATACTAACAACCAAGTTTCTTGAGTAACATAACTTCAAACTTTGTCTAGTAGTGTATGGAATAATATGACTTTTAATTTCAACTTCTAGGGACTTAGCTTAGAACAATATTTGTTTCCCTATTACAATGATCAGTGGCCGATCAAAAAAATAATACAATAATTAGTATGTTGATAGATATTTTGTTACCTACAGGTTTACATTATATAGTATTAAGTATTCAATTTTTTTGAATTTTATTTAGAGAATTAAAATGTATTTTTTATATTCAGTGTACTTTAAATTATAATTTTTTGACTTTATTATAATGTGAGATGAGTTATTATTTAGAATTATATAGTTGTTTTTATAAAAACTAAATAACATTAATAATAAAACAAGAAAGTATAAATTATATCCTAATAATAGTTATCCCATATTTTATCTTCATCAGTATGGTATAACAAATTAAATGAAAATGGTTTTTTGCTGTATAATTTTCCTTTTAATACTTATTTTGTTACCTTTTGTTGCATTTCTTCTATTCCGTAAAAGCAACACGTGCGTATTTAATTTTATTATGCTTAAATATAATTTTTTCATGTATACTTTAAATTACTATGGCCCCACTCAGTGAAACTTTTCCCTTCTCTCCGGTCTTCTTCATCACCATGTGTATGGAAAAGAATCTTCTCCAAAATTAAGTTTTTACTCCCTCTTAATATATATATATATATATATATATATAAAGTAAAACTGTCTTTTTATTATTTTTTCTGTATTTAAGTGGAGAGAATCTTCACCCTGTAAATTAAATAAGTTAACTGTTAGAAATTGATATTATATATCTAATAAGTTGCAGTATTTGTACATTATTAATTGTTTTGGTCTAATTCATTAAGTGGGTGAAACTTAAAAATTATTTAATATTTCTCTTTTTCTTTCTCATTGTGCGCTCAATCATTTAATCCGTTGGATCTAAGCAAATAAATAACTGAGATCGAGTATGACTTAAATTAAATTAGGTGTAAACATATGTATTGTATATTTATATATATATATGTATATATATATATATATATTATATGAAAAGGCTTTCACGACAAAGTCTCACAAACCAAACTCCAGTGCAATCCAATGGGTTCTGTTGATGGTCATGAACAAGCACTCTTATCCAACCATAACCATGAACATCATGATCAACAATATGAACTAGAAAACATACTCTCCAACACCACCTTGCCTGTCCAAACTCGTCTTAGGAAAGCCTTATGGATTGAATCAAAGTATCTCTTCTTCTTGGCTGCTCCTGCTGTTGTTGTTTATCTCATCAACTATGTCATGTCCATGTCCACCCAAATCTTCTCCGGACACCTTGGTAATCTTGAACTCGCCGCCGCTTCCCTTGGCAACACTGGCATCCAAATCTTCGCTTATGGCCTCATGGTACACTTTCTCTCTATATCTATATCTATATTTATCGATACATATATGTTTCTCATGATTTCTACATTATTCATTTTTATAGTACTCTGATATGAATATTACTTCTTAGGCTTACTTACTCCACACTTTGCCATTTGCCTACCTTGTATGACTTTAGTATAGTCTCAGTTGATATTTTTAATTATACATTTTATTTTGTCAATTATGACCTCGCTTTATTTTTTATATACTTATATTCAAATTCTGTTAATTACATCAGCTTATAGTTTTTCTGTATCTTTATACCCTAGCTCATTGATGTTGGAATTTTTTAATTTTTTATTCGATTAAATTGTAATTTTGATGAACAGTTGGGTATGGGAAGTGCAGTTGAGACCCTATGTGGACAAGCATTTGGTGCCAAAAAGTTTGAAATGCTAGGAATATACTTACAAAGATCAACAGTTCTTCTCTCATTAACTGGTGTTGTTCTAACAGTGATATATGTGTTCAGTGGACCAATTTTAGTATTTCTTGGACAAGCTCCAAATATTGCATCTGCTGCTGCTTTATTTGTATATGGACTAATCCCTCAAATATTTGCATATGCTGTAAATTTTCCAATTCAAAAGTTTCTTCAAGCACAAAGCCTAGTGGCCCCAAGTGCATACATATCAGCAGCAACATTAGTGTTGCACCTCTTTTTGAGTTGGTTGGTTGTGTACAAGGTTGGACTTGGTTTACTAGGTGCCTCATTGGTGTTAAGTATTTCATGGTGGATCATTGTGATTGGACAATTTGTGTATATTTTGAAGAGTGAAAAGTGTAAGAATACATGGCAAGGGTTCTCATGGGAAGCCTTTACTGGATTACCTGAATTTTTCAAATTGTCAGCAGCATCAGCAGTTATGTTATGCCTAGAAACTTGGTACTTTCAGATTCTGGTTTTGCTAGCTGGATTGCTTCCTCACCCTGAGTTGGCTCTTGATTCTCTTTCTATTTGGTAACTTCACATTCTCTTATTCTTTTTTAGCACCTAATATATCTAGATTTTTATTAACTGGTGTTTCAAAGTTCTAACCCATATATGTGGTAAATTGAAATATTTCTATATGGATCGTGGACCACAATAAATGCATGGTGTATGATGCAACAAATCATATCCTAAAATATATCCTGAAAATATATTATCTCAATTAATACAAAATTATACATTCATTTTTTTTCTATTTTTATTTCCATTTTATGTTTTTTTATTGGTAAGAAAGTTTTCCAATGTAAAAATCAATTTATAGAAATCTGATTAGCTGTAGTGAAAAGGATATGATGAGGCAAATTCTTAGTCAGCCCCACAAAATCGATTCCGGATCCTCCACCGTTTAATCCATTGAATTATGTTCCATTTTCTCCATAATATAATATGTTAAAAATCTCATGCATTTCATTTCCCCAACTAGAACATTGTCTTTAATCTTGATATTAATTTTTTAACCAATAATTTAAAGCAGTAGCTATTATCCTGTGCATTGTATGCGTTTTTACTTTAACATATTTTTTTATCCAATAAAAGTTTGATGTATATTAAATTAAAATTTAATGAAATATCATACAATATATGTTTAATAAAATATCTTAATATATATTTCAAGAAGATTAAGATTGAATTAATAAAAAAATATTTATGTATGGATTATATCTTTCTCCAATAATGTAATATAATAGAATCATTAAATAAATTTGACTGAATATCACTTTGACCCATTTTTATCCTTAAATTAAATGTAAAAATAGTAATCCTCTGTATTGGACCGGATAGTATTCTCCATGAATCGTAATGTAAATAAAAGGTAGGAGAGCACTGCACATTTTATGTTATTCCATGTATTATGGATTTATCATTGGTTAAAAAAAATATTTAATAACTAAATTTTAACTTAAATAATTTTTTTTGACTAATCACATGTTCATGAGACAAATGGAATGATATAAAGTATGAAACAACAGATATATGTACCCAAAAGTTAGTTAGGCTCCTTAAGTTTATTCTTTTTAGTATAATCAAGAGCATAACAGTGGTTCACATGAATTATTTTATTATTATTTTGGATTAATATGATACCCAAGAATCAAAGTTTTGATGCTGTTATTGATTATTATTGATTATTGCAGTACCACAGTGTCAGGATGGGTGTTCATGATCTCGGTTGGATTCAACGCAGCTGCAAGGTTAGATTTCTTATCTTTTCCTAAAATATATTATTTTCACAATCACTTTACTGTACCACTTTTATCTGTCTTTTGGTTTTTTATGAGTATTATGATATACATGTAAACATAAAAAATGAAAAGCAAGTAAGAGATATAAATAATTTATTTAATGCAAGTTATCATGATAAACAAAGTTTGATAGTGTGAGAAAGAGAACTTGAAGAATTTAAGATATACAAGTAACACAACTACTCTCTTTCTTTATGTATGAGTGTATTTAATTTGATTGCAAGTTATGATAATAATGAACAAGTTTTGATGCAGTGTGAGAGTGAGCAATGAACTAGGAGCAAGGAATCCAAGATCAGCCTCATTTTCAGTGGTGGTGGTGACTGCGATGTCTTTCATCATATCAGTTATTGCAGCAGTAGTGGTTCTTGCATTAAGAGATGTCATTAGTTATGTCTTCACAGAAGGTGAAGAAGTTGCTGCAGCTGTCTCAGATCTATGTCCATTGTTAGCACTTTCTCTTGTCCTAAATGGCATTCAACCTGTCTTATCTGGTAATTATTTAGTATACCCATTTTTTATTCTTGTCTAAAGTTTAACATAGAGTAATAACATGTTTAATTTGTTGACATGTGAAATTAATGGATGCAATATATAACATGTGAATGAAGGGGTGGCTGTTGGTTGTGGATGGCAAAGTTTCGTAGCTTATGTAAATGTAGCTTGTTATTATGGAGTTGGCATACCATTGGGTGCGGTTCTCGGCTTTTATTTCAAGTTTGGTGCTAAGGTAAGTTCAATTCAGTTACTTTAAGTCATATTTGTATACATAGTTTTACCTACAGTTGGTTGTAGTAGTGGAATTAAACTACTACACATAACCATCATTTTCTACTTTTAGTTTCATAACTGTGTTGATATATATGATATTGCATGAAAGAAAAATATAGCTTGTTATTTCTTCAAGTGTATTTAGTTCATATAACCTGTTTTCATTGTTGCAGTAGTTTTATAAATTAAAAACATTCTAAATATTCAAACGTATATATGTTAATTATTTCATATGCTTTTTATATTATTGATTTTTAGATATACTAAAAATGTATATTTTTCTAAAAACAAATATATCATATTTTTAGTGAGAGTGATATATGTTATTTTTGTAGGGAATATGGCTGGGAATGTTAGGTGGCACAACTATGCAAACGATTATTCTAATATGGGTCACATTCCGAACAGATTGGAATAAAGAGGTAAAAAGAGCATCTATGCAATAATAATAATAATTGTTTTCCATGATAACATCCGTAGAAAACGAAGTTAAATGTTATGGTCTGATGAAAATATTGTTGATTGTAGGTAGAAGAAGCAGGTAAGAGGTTGAAGGAATGGGAGAACATGAAGGAGCCACTTCTTCTAAACTAAACAATTGAATCACTTCATTCATTTAAGTGAACATCAAGACTTTAACCATCTTTATTCTTAAAAAATAAAATTCAAAGCAGCAATTTTAGTGTTCACTGTATTACTATTATAAATGTTGACTTTATTTATTTGATCAAATGATCCTATGATTCATATATATTGTTATTTTACTTCACTGATTTTAACACCTAGTCCATGTGCAAATTCTATATTCTTCAAGGAAAAAGAAAATACATATTTATTTAACCATTCCCTGTGGCTCTAAGTGTGTAAACAACGTTACCAACCACATTCTCCATGAACTTGTTACCAACTAATTTAAAGAATTGCTACTTAAATGATTCTACACTATACCAATAAAAATTTGCAACTACTTGAGTAGTTGAGTTATCTGCTTTTTATTTCACCAACTATGCTATTCACTATTTAAAGGCAATAAAAACAAGGATTATTACATTACAATTGGGCGATAATAAATATAAAAAACTAACAATAACCAAATCATTATGTTTCTTGTCTCAGATTCACTCACAATTTAAGCATTTGACATTCATAATGATCATCTGCAAATAAAAGCTAGCAGCATACCTATTAAAATTTGCGACGAGAGTAATGACATATCAGGTTATCTCACAAACTGTCCTTGATTGAGCTCCAGATTCTAATCAACCCATCAACTCAATTTACCACTTTTCTTTCAAAACTTTGTTTCTCTAATGCTCCTGCCAAATTTTATTATTGACAGGAGTAGACAAACCTTGCACTTTCATCATACAATTATACTTTACAGGCACAATAGCACCAGCTTTAGTGCACAGATCCAATACAGCTGGAACACGCCCGTAAAAATCTCTCATTTCATTCACAAGCACAGGAGGATCTTGTGGCCTCCGTCTCCATACAATCTTTGGAGGTACTAAATCATCGACATTAGCTTTCATCCAAAAGTGAGCTCCTTTCCAACTCTCGTGCTTAAACATGCCACAGAGCTTAGCTTTGTGTCCAGATGGCCCAACATGAACCTCAGAACAATATTTACAAACTTTTACTGGATAAACCAACAACAACTTCTGCACCCCAGACCTAAGAGCCTCCCAAGCGTTGAATGTTTTATTTGCTATGAAGGCAAGATCTTTGGGTGACAAAGATTCAGTTCCATGGACACTGTTATCGGCAGCCTCTAAATTCGTACTACTTGAGTTAAGGTTTTCATCATGGGGATCAGCCCCTGCTTGCCAGCATAGCTCAACAACAGCAGAGATGCGATCACAGTCAAACCGTTGATTGTGTGTAATAACATGTTGGAACATGTTGTGTAGGTGATATGTTTCAACAGGAACAAGTATATCATTCAAACCACCTTTGACCCATTCATGAACCCGGTTCTTTGCACGACGCCTGTAACCCCAGCAAGTCTGAATTAAATGCCCCTGCTCACCAATACATATTTCTGGACAGAATCTGTAAATGAATAATAGAGGCAGAATCTGTAAATGAATAATACATATTACTTAACACAAGCATACTAGGTCAAACTTTAGAAATAGAATTACTTGCAAACGAAGAGGGGAATGGAGTGGAGGAGGGTAGAAACGGCATGGATGAGAGCATTCCTAGCGAGGAGAACTTGTTGAGCAACGGGAACCATGGAGCGAACAGGGTAAGCGTGTGCACGTTTCTCGATTCTGTCGAGAATCATAGGTCGGAGCTTCCTAAGGTCCACTTTGGTGCCGTAGAAACGGCGAAGGGAGAATGTTTTGGTGAAAGGCATGAATCAAATCTGCAATTGAATTATCAAACACTTGGAAATCATAAGAGGAAAAAGGAAAGAGAAATAGGGTTACCTCGACTGATTGAAACAACCGATATCAAGTTATGTGTATATATCTTTTTCTCTTATATGTTTATATGAAAACCATTTGAGCTATAATTTAATATTAGACTTAGTTGTGCCAAAAAATGTTAATGTTGATATTGGTTTATGGCACTTTGAAATGGACAACCCATATTAGATTGAAGTGATTTCATTTATTACAATATTAATACTAATGGTTCTTCATCTTGCTCACAATATTAACATTACAGTAAGAGCTGAGTACAATGCCATATTTTTCATTCATGGGGTGATGGGGTGGGTGATCACAAACCCTTACTCTTCTTAACCACCGATTTCATATTTCTATGATTCTTTAATATATTATAATTATGATATTAAGGGACACAAATTATATAACAAGTGATTTTGTAATTTAGAAAATAAAACAATTTGTTAAAAATATATTTTGATGAGCCTAATTAGTGAATTTATTAAATAAAGAATTTTGTAGCACCTAACATATTTGAACCCAACAACCCAACAAAGTATTGAAGTTCATCTACCAGTCTTGTTTCTCTCTTGTCTACTTTTCTGCCACCTTTAACACCCATTCTTCTCTACTCATTCTTCTCTACTCATTCTTCTCAACTCATTCTTCTCTACTCATTCTTCTACTTCTCTATTAATACCACTTCATTCATCATCATCTTCAAACATTACACCACCACCACGTATTCAATATTCAATATTCAACACTATAACTTCATATACCTCTTTCCATTGCAATGTCTGAGATAGGTAACTCTGTTAATCAAGTTCATGCACAATCTACAGGTACCCTTTTTCACTCCTAATCAAATATCACATTCAAGGACCTCACTTATGATTTTTTGTTCTTGTGTAGAACAATCCAGACAAACTTCAAGGGTTGAATTTAGTGAAGATGAGCAAACTCTTATTACTAGGATGTATAAACTGGTTGGGGAGAGGTGAGTATATAAATGCTATGATTGCTATGCTATCATCATTTCTAATTATCATTTTAAACCATATATGTTGTTGTTTACTTAGGTGGTCTTTAATTGCTGGAAGAATTCCCGGAAGAACAGCAGAGGAAATAGAGAAGTATTGGACTTCAAGACACTCAAGTAGTGAATGAATGAATGAAGTGTCATAAAATCAAACATTTTTAGCTTCTTCATTATGTGTTCTGCCACCAACTTTGTGGGACATAAAATGAAAGTTTGGCCTTATTATTTTATTATGGGTATTTGAATTTCACCATAAAATGGTGGTACAAACCTTAAAAGCTAGTGTAATTCTTCATACTGATTCTGTGTTCCCAATGCATGCCACATTTGACTGGTCACAAGGATTTTCTTCACGTTTTGCACAAGTACCACTCACTCCTCTAAATTAACATGCAAGCATCTCATGTATAATTAAGTGTATCATCACAGGATTTGGTCACCGAACATGGATAAATAAATTCATGAAATTCAATTCACAAATATAATCATTGTCAAACTTCATGTTTAGAGTTTGGTGTCAATATCACAAGAAACGTAGTTCATGGTAAAATGGAATCATTCATCACTAGTCTCACATCCATATAACACTAAGATGGTTATGACAACCTTAGACAGAGAGAACTCTATTTCTAAGAGAAACTGTAATACAAGATTACCAAGTAGCAAAAACAGAATGTAACAAGAAAATAAGAGAGACCTTGATAAACTTTAGAAAGACTACAAAAGAATCTGAATATATATATATATATATATATATATGGACAAGGGGCGAAGGGTGAGAGACTTAAGCACCATTGCTACTCTTCCAGGGTTTGAGAACACCAACAACTATGACCGCTACTATTATCAACAGTATAATGATGGCAATGCACATCCATTTCCGAGAATTCTTCTGAAGTTTCTTAGCACTTTGTAGCGCAGATGTCCCTCTCTGGACATGATCAACTGCGTTGTTCACCTGAACAACTCTCTCTCTCATTAACGTGAACTGAAGAACTAAATGTTTCCAGCATTCTATATAAATACAGAAAATAAAGGGGGTGAGAGCGCCGACAAACCTGACTTTCGATGTTGTCTAAAATTTCCCCTTGAGCATCAACTAAGACTGCCATGTCAAGGTAAATCTGAGAGATTAACAAAATACAATTAGATAACATGTATTCATTATTCTTAACACCATTGTCAAGTAAGTTAAATATTTAAAACTATGATCTTCTTGCAAGTAAACCTGATGTAAATCAAGAAGCTTTTTCTCAATTTCTTTCACAGCGTCATGTCTCTCCTGAATTTCTTCAACTGTGCTTACAACCTGCAACAGTAGATTTTCTGAATCAAACTTTTACAAGAAGAAATTATAATTCTTCACAAGTAAACGACAAATTATAACTATGGACAAACTTTTAACCCTGAATACTAGCTTTCTCTGTCAAAGTCTCAAAGCAACCCCCAACCCTCAGCATTCATGTAAAAATCACTAGACTTGATACAGCTAGTATGTTTTTTAGAGTGAAAATGAAAAACACAAAACAAAACAGAAAAGATGGCATAGTGCCTTGTTAATTTCCCAAATAAAAAATAAGTTGAAATAAAGAATCATAAATCAAGTACCTGTCCTCGGCCTGCTTCTAGAATTGCCTGCTGGAAGATTTGTTCACTGTTTCCGGTCTCTATCAGGTGATCAATTGTCTAACACAATCATCAAAGAGCTAATTAGAACAAAATTCATATGCATTGGATATCTAATCTCAAGTAACAAACTGGTGAGTCAAGCTCACCTCATCATCTGGCCTAGTTCCCGTGACTGTTCAATAAAATCATACAATCACAAAGTGAAAAACATGAGAACACGATCAACATATAATTTACAATAAATAATTTTAATTTAAAAGAATATAGAAAATGAAAACTATAGTACTGCCTTAGAGCATCACAGTCTATCAAGTGGCTGAAATGTCCAAACCTGTAATAACTCTTCTCTCCACAACTTCACGATATTCATCTTGTATTCTTTGTCTAAGAGTCTAAAACATAACACATAGATGAGAAAATAGACTTTAAACTTGGAAACTCAGCTTTTGGTGTTAGTATTAATAAAAACTAAACATACCTGAAACTCTGTCATGAGATCCTTGAACTTTTTAGTCGAAGCACTGTGGTTTAAGGAAAAGTATATACTTCAGCTCTCTCGTTTTATGAAGTATTAAAGTATAGTAATAAAAGATATGTACTACCAACTGCAACTTACTTTGTCATGTTCATCCTTGCTCTATCAATACCTGTTCCCTTCTCACAACCAGGCTTTTGCCTGTTGTTTAGATTCTGCACAAAATAAGTCCTGATTAAATAATCAACACGTGTTTAAAATTTCATAACAAACTAACGTCTACTAGAATAATATTCAACCAGTATCTCATTACATCTTTGTTTATAGCTTCTATTCTTGTTTTGACACCATTTGCAATCTTTCCAACTTCATCAATATCTTTCTCCATCCTCTTCTTGATAGCTGAAGATGATGTTACAGGTATGTTAGTATTCTATAATCATTAAATTTTACATACCTATAATGTCAAAAGGGAAAAAGTAACAGATTAAAAAAATGTTAATTTAACTCGAGTTCAAATTTTGGAAACAGCCTCTCCACTTACGGGGGTAAGGCTACAGCTATCCTGTCTAGACCCCACTATGTGGGACTGTGGGAAGCCTCGTGTACTAGGCTACCCATAACTTGGTGTTGCCAGCAAGACAGCATCATGTGTCTGGCTAGAACTACTTGACACCAAAATTAATACATAGTATTGACATGAAGCTGTTATGAACTAGGACTCGTGACCCACTTTAATATGATGCTTTCAACTAAAAATAACAGACATAGCGTTGGAATATACCTTTCATCGCAGCCGCTTTTGTAACAGCTTTTGATTCCTCATTAGCTTCCTGAAAATGTCAGATTGCTAGCAGTTATAATCAGACCTTGCTGCCAAAAACTTATAAATGATGAAGAAACTGGATACCTTCAGCTTTTGAAGAAGCACAGAGAGCTTATCAATTTGTTTATCAGCCTCGTGGATCTAATAACAACATAAAGAATATTAATAAAAATAGGATATTGAGCTGAAATAGTGAACAAACAGCTAGAACAAACAAAAGATTATCGAAACACACAAACATATTGGTTCTATCACCCCTTTAGAATAACAACAATTTTGATTCTATTGTAAAGGGTAATTTAACAAATATCCCCAGGACACAACTACAAAAGCTTATTAAAAGGACAAATTCACACTTGTAATCATCAAAAAATTGAATATATGCACACTATATACCTGCTTATTAAAAGCTTCCATTCCCATATCAGAGTTGCTTCTCTGAACTTGCGATCCCATTTCAATATCACCTTGTCTAGAAGTTTGGCCATTATTAACCTCACCAACAAATGAGTCCTGCATGAAACAAAATCACAAACACAAATTAACAATAACTAAACAACACAAACACAAAAAATCACAATAAGAATAAATCCATACAACCAAAACAAGTGTTAATTGCTAGTGTCATCCATCTATGGGGGGAAATGACTAAGAAGCATAGCAGTGAACAGAAGCACTACAAATCTAAATGTGAACAGGTTAACATCTGATTTAAAGCAAAAATACAAGCTTTATCAAAATTTGCAGTGAAAACAGCAATTGAGGCGTGTACATAATTCCAAATTCGTATCCTATAATACAAGGCTCAAATTGGGTCCCTCATAGTATAGTATTGAGACTAAAAAAGAAAGACCCAGTTACCAAAATTGAATTTTGAAATGAAAATGAGGGAATTGAAGGTATGAACTTACTGTAAGAAGGTCGTTCATGTTGAAATATCAAAAATGAGAGAGAAAGAGAGGGATGTTTGGAAAGGGAAGAAGAGTAGAAAAAGTGAAACGGTTATTATAATTGTCTTTGCCGTTGACTACTGAAACGACAGCGAAGCAAACCTACGAAGTATAACAATGTCTCTTCTTTTTGACTTTTTGTTCATTCTCTCCTTTTCCAAATAAATACTATTTCGTTACACTTTCTTAAAACACAAACAAATACTATTTCGAGTTCACAAACATTCTCAATTATTCTTTCAATTTTATTTTTTACATAAATTATTTATTTATTTATTCAATTACTACCACATCTAAATAAATGAATGAACAAACATGACATGACAATGAATCCTAAAACAAGGGAAACATAGACCAAATGGGTTATTTGTATTTGAAGACAAAATTGAATCTGTTATAAACCCATATGTCAAAGATTCCTTATTCCTTATCCTAAGCAATTTGGTTTCCCTTATATTCACGTTGATTGGTTTCTATCAGGGACTGCTTCATTGAGTGTTACAATTTGCAATGATCAATTTGAAGATCTTATTCACATATTGTATATATTGCAATGAAAATGATAATTAAAATACATTTATGGCTTCAAATGTACTGTCTGAATGATAATCTTACAAGCTTAATTTCCTAGAAAAGAAGGAAGAACTACACATATTTTAACATAGACAAATTTGTGTAAATAATGTTATCATTGGTGTAGGCAAAAATAAAAGACATAAAAGAAGACCACACCAATATCAAGAAAAAATGTACATAGTTACTTAGATATGTGAAGTTGATGGATCATCAGAGGTTTGGGTTGTTTCCTTTCTTTTAGTGTTCTGTCTAAATATCTCTTTGACATCTTCTTCTCTCCTATCTATAAAATCGATGAAGCCCTTGAAGCAAGTCATTCGGGTAGTCCTTCTAGACCCATGTGGTTGAATCTCATCAGCAGAATCCTCAGTGTCAGTGCTGAATTTCTTATACTGACACATCACTTTAATAAAGAATAGAGTCAAGGCAAGGAAACATGCAATGCCAATAATAAGAAAGAGGCCCCAGAAGCTACTCAGAGATAGTTCATATGATTGATCACTACTGAGTTGTGCAACACAGACATTTTTCAAAAGCCACTTGTCATGAATCTTTTGCAAATCACCATCATCAGCTAGTTGGAGAATTGCTGTTGACAAATCAACAGCAAGGGGAGAGTCTCTCTGGAATGCCTGTCATTGAGGTACCTCAAACATTAGAATATTATTGGAATCTCAGTGATAATATAGTATAAGAAAGGGTGATACAAAAAATGCTTCTTAATGGATATAGAGTTGGGAAGGTAAACCTCCTCATCCTATCCTCATCCTCATCCTCATTCTACTCCTCATCCTCATCCTCATCCTATCCTCATTCTCTTTCTAGTCCTCATCCTGTCCTCCTCCTTTTCCACATCCTCTTCCTCATCCTCATCCTTATTCTCGTCCTAATCCTATCCTCATCCTCATCCTCATCCTCGTCCACATCCTCATCCTCATTCTCGTCCTCATCCTATCCTCATCCA
>NC_032018.1:199289-199644 GCF_001865875.1 Lupinus angustifolius
ATCCTCATCCTCCTCCTCATCCTATCCTCATCCTCATCCTCATTCTACTCCTCATCCTCATCCTCATCCTATCCTCATTCTATCCTATCCTCGTCCTCATCCTGTCCTGCTCCTTATCCACATCCTCTTCCTCATCCTCATCCTCATTCTCGTCCTAATCCTATCCTCATCCTCATCCTCATCCTCGTCCTCATCCTATCCTCCTCCTCTTTCTCGCCCTCATCCTATCCTCACCCTCGTCCTCGTCTTCATCCTATCCTCATCCTCTTCCTCATTCTCATCCTCATCCTCATCCTCATCCTCATCCTCATCCTCATCCTCATCCTCATCCTCATCCTCATCCTCATCCTCATCC
>NC_032018.1:199744-199975 GCF_001865875.1 Lupinus angustifolius
CTCATCCTCGTCGTCATCCTCTTCCTTATCCTCATCCTCATCCTCATCCTTATCCTAATCCACTTCCTCATCCTCATCCGAATCTCATCCTCATCCTATCGTCATCCTATCCTAATCCTACCCTCATCCTAATTCTCGTCCTTATCCTATCCTCATCCTCATGCTCGTCCTCATCCTATCCTCATCCTCATCCTCATCCTCATCCTCATCCTCATCCTCATCCTCATCCTC
>NC_032018.1:200075-200313 GCF_001865875.1 Lupinus angustifolius
TCCTCATCATCTTCCTCACCCTCATCCTCGTCCTCATCCTATCCTCATCATCATCCTCATCCACATCCTAATCCATATCCTCAACCTCATCCTATCTTCATCCTCATCCTACCCTCGTCCTCGTTCTCATCCTATCCGCATCCTCATTCTCGTCGTCATCCTATCTTCATCCTCTTCCTCATTCTACTCCTCATCCTATCCTCATCCTCCTCCTCATCCTATCCTCATCCTCATCCTC
>NC_032018.1:200413-200787 GCF_001865875.1 Lupinus angustifolius
CATCCTCGTCCTCATCCTATCCTCATCCTCATTCTCGTCCTCATCCTATCCTCATCCTCGTCCTAATCCACATCCTATCCTCATCCTCATTATCGTCCTAATCCAATCCTCATCCTCGTCCTCATCCTATCCTTATCCTCATTCTCGTCCCCATCCTATCCTATCCTCATCCACTGCCTCATCCCCATCCAATCCTCGTCTTGTCCTCATCCTCATCCTCATCCTCCTCCTCATTCTCGTCCTCGTCCAATCCACATCCTCATACTCTTCCTCATCCTCATCCTCATCGTATCCTCATCCTCATCCTCATCGTCATTCTCGTCCTCATGCTATCCTCATCCTCGTCATCATCCACATCCTATCCTCATCCTCAT
>NC_032018.1:200887-201332 GCF_001865875.1 Lupinus angustifolius
ATCCTCATCCTATCCTCATTCTCATTCTCGTCCTTATCCTTTCCTCTTCCTCATCCTCATCCTCCTCTTCATCCTATCCTCATTCTCATCCTCATGCTATCCCCATTCAAATTCTCGTCCTCATCCTATCCTCCTCTTTATCCTCATCCTCTTCCTCATCCTCATTCTCATCCTTATCCTATCCTCATCCTCATCGTTATCCAGTCCTCTTTCTTATCCTCATCCTCTTCCTTATCCTCATACTCTTCCTCATCCTCATCCTCCTCCTATCCACACCCTCGTCCTCATCCTCATCCTCATCCTCATCCTTACCCTCATCCTCATCCTCATCCTCATCCTCTTCCTCATCGTCATCCATATCCTATCCTCGTCCTCATCCTTATTTTATTCACATCCTCATCCTATCCTCATCCACGTCCTCATCCTATCCTCGTCCTCATTCTCG
>NC_032018.1:201432-202142 GCF_001865875.1 Lupinus angustifolius
CATCCTCCTCTTAATCCTATCCTCATTCTCATCCTCCTCCTATCCTCATCCTCATCCACATCCTCATCCTAACCTCATCCTCATTCTCATCCTCATCCTCATCATCATCCTCAACCTCATCCTCATCCTCATTCGCATCCTTCTCCTCATCCTCTTTCTCATCCTCTTCCTCATCCTCATGCTACTCCTCATCTTATCCTCATCCTCATCCTCATTCTCGTCCTCATCCTATCCTCATCCTCATCCTCCTCCTCATCCTATCCTCATCCTCATTCTCGTCCTCATCCTATCCTCATCCTCATCCTCCTCCTCATCCTATCCTCATCCTCATTCTCGTCCTCATCCTATCCTCATCCTCATCCTCCTCCTCATCCTATCCTCATCCTCATTCTCGTCCTCATCCTATCCTCATCCTCATCCTCCTCCTCATCCTATCCTCATCCTCATTCTCGTCCTCATCCTATCCTCATCCTCATCCTCCTCCTCATCCTATCCTCATCCTCATTCTCGTCCTCATCCTATCCTCATCCTCATCCTCCTCCTCATTCTCGTCCTCGTCCTATCCTTATCCTCCTCCTCCTCCTATCCTGATCCTCATCCTCATTCTACTCCTCATCCTCTTCCTCATTCTCATCCTCATTCACGTCCTCATCCTCATCCTCCTCCTCAACGAATCTTAATCCTCATTCTCGTCCTCATCCTATCCTTAT
>NC_032018.1:202242-202512 GCF_001865875.1 Lupinus angustifolius
ATCCTCATCCTTGTCCTCATCCTCATCCTCCTCCTCGTCCTCTTCCTCATCCTCATGGTCCTCCTCCTTCTCATCCTCGTCCTCATCATCATCCTCATCCTCGTCTTCACCCTCATCCTATTCTTATCCTATCCTCATCCTCATCCTCATGCTATCCTCATCCTCATCCTCATCCTATCCTCATCCTCATCCGTATCCTCGTCCTGTCCTCATCCTCGTCCTCATCCTATCCTCATCATCATCCTCATCCTCATCCTAATCCACTTCCTC
>NC_032018.1:202612-203469 GCF_001865875.1 Lupinus angustifolius
TGAGGAGTAGAATGAGGATGAGGAAGAGTATGAGGATGAGGATGAAAATGGGGATGAGGATAAGGATAGGATGTGGGGGAGGATGATGATGAGGATGAGGATGAGGATGATGATGAGGATGAGGATGAGGATAGGAGGAGGATGAGGATAAGGACGAGGATGAGGATAGGAGGAGGATGAGGATAAGGACGAGGATGAGGATAGGAGGAGGATGAGGATAAGGACGAGGATGAGGATAGGAGGAGGATGAGGATAAGGACGAGGATGAGGATAGGAGGAGGATGAGGATAAGGACGAGGATGAGGATAGGAGGAGGATGAGGATAAGGACGAGGATGAGGATAGGAAGAGGATGAAGATAGGATGAGGATGAGGAGGAGGAGGAGGAGGAGGAGGAGGATGAGGATAGGATGAGGACGAGGATGAGGATGAGGATAGTATGAGGATGAGAATGTGGAAGAGGATGAGGATGACCTAGGGGGGACGAGGATAGGAGAGGGATGAGGATGAGGATGAGGATAGGAAGAGGATGACGATAAGATGAGGATAAGAATGAGGAGGAGGATGAGGAGGAGGATGAGGAGGCGAGAATGAGGGTGAGGTTGAGGACGAGAATGAGGATGAGGATAGGATGAGGATGAGGATAGGATGATGATGAGGATGAGGATGAGGAGGAAGTGGATAGGATGAGGACGAGAATGAGAATGAGGATAGGATTAGGACCAGAATGAGGATAGATTGATGAGTAGATTAAGGATCAGGAAGAGGATGAGGATGAGGATAGGATGAGGAGGAGAATGTGGATTAGATTAAGGATTGGATGAGGAGGAGGATGAGGATGAGGAAGAGGATGAGGAT
>NC_032018.1:203569-203831 GCF_001865875.1 Lupinus angustifolius
GAGGATTAGGATGAGGAGGAGGATGAGGATGAGTATAGGATCAGTATGTGGATGAGGACGAGCAAGAGGATAGGATGAGGATGAGGATGAAGTTGAGGATGAGGATGAGGATAGGAGGAGGATGAGAAAGAGGACATGATGAAGAGGAGGAGGAGGATGAGGATGAGGATGATGATGAGGATGAGGATAGGAGGAGGATGAGAATGAGGATAGGATGAAGAGGAGGATGAGCAGGAGGATGAGGATGAGGATGAGGAAGAAG
>NC_032018.1:203931-204987 GCF_001865875.1 Lupinus angustifolius
TGAGGATGAGGATGAGGAAAAGAATGAGAATGAGGATAGGATGAGGATTAGATGAGGACGAGAATGAGGATGAGGATGAGGATAGGTTTAGGATGAGGATCAAGACTAGGATAAGGATAGGATGAGGATGAGAATGAGGATATGGAGGAGGATAGGAGGAGGACGAGAATGAGAATGAGGATAGGATGAGGATGAGGACGAGGATAGGATGAGGATGAGGACGAGGATAGGATGAGGATGAGGACGAGGATAGGATGAGGATGAGGACGAGGATAGGATGAGGATGAGGACGAGGATAGGATGAGGATGAGGACGAGGATAGGATGAGGATGAGGACGAGGATAGGATGAGGATGAGGACGAGGATAGGATGAGGATGAGGACGAGGATAGGATGAGGATGAGGACGAGGATAGGATGAGGATGAGGACGAGGATAGGATGAGGATGAGGACGAGGATAGGATGAGGATGAGGACGAGGATAGGATGAGGATGAGGACGAGGATAGGATGAGGATGAGGACGAGGATAGGATGAGGATGAGGACGAGGATAGGATGAGGATGAGGACGAGGATAGGATGAGGATGAGGACGAGGATAGGATGAGGATGAGGACGAGGATAGGATGAGGATGAGGACGAGGATAGGATGAGGATGAGGACGAGGATAGGATGAGGATGAGGACGAGGATAGGATGAGGATGAGGACGAGGATAGGATGAGGATGAGGACGAGGATAGGATGAGGATGAGGACGAGGATAGGATGAGGATGAGGACGAGGATAGGATGAGGATGAGGACGAGGATAGGATGAGGATGAGGACGAGGATAGGATGAGGATGAGGACGAGGATAGGATGAGGATGAGGACGAGGATAGGATGAGGATGAGGACGAGGATAGGATGAGGATGAGGACGAGGATAGGATGAGGATGAGGAAGAGTATAGGATGACGACGAGAATGAGAATGAGGATAGGATGAGGATGGGATGAGGACGAGGACGAGGATGAGGATAGGATGAGGATGGGATGAGGATAGGGCTGAGGATTGGATGAGGATG
>NC_032018.1:205087-209837 GCF_001865875.1 Lupinus angustifolius
AGGATAGGATGAGGATGAGCAACAGGATGAGGATGAGGATAGGATGAGGACAAAAATTATGATGAGGATGAGGAAGAGGATAGGATGAGGATGAGAATGAGGATGGGGATAGGATGAGGATGAGGATGAGGATGAGGATAGGATGTCGATGAGGACGAGGATGAGGATGAGGATAGGATAGGATGAGGATGAGGTTGAGCATAGGATGTGGATGAGGATGAGAATCAGGATGAGGACGAGAATGTGGAAGAGGATGAAGCTGAAGGTAAGGATAGGATGAGGATAAGGAGAGGATGAGGATGAGGATGAGGATGAGAATGTTGATAGTATGTGGATGAGGATGAGGATAAGGATGAGAATGAGGACGAGGATAGGATGAGGGTGAGGATGTGGATAGGATAGGATGAGGATAGGATGAGGATGAGAATGTTGATAGTATGCGGATGAGGATGAGGATGCGGATGAGGATGAGGATGCGGATGAGGATGAGGATGCGGATGAGGATGAGGATGCGGATGAGGATGAGGATGCGGATGAGGATGAGGATGCGGATGAGGATGAGGATGCGGATGAGGATGAGGATGCGGATGAGGATGAGGATGCGGATGAGGATGAGGATGCGGATGAGGATGAGGATGCGGATGAGGATGAGGATGCGGATGAGGATGAGGATGCGGATGAGGATGAGGATGCGGATGAGGATGAGGATGCGGATGAGGATGAGGATGCGGATGAGGATGAGGATGCGGATGAGGATGAGGATGCGGATGAGGATGAGGATGCGGATGAGGATGAGGATGCGGATGAGGATGAGGATGCGGATGAGGATGAGGATGCGGATGAGGATGAGGATGCGGATGAGGATGAGGATGCGGATGAGGATGAGGATGCGGATGAGGATGAGGATGCGGATGAGGATGAGGATGCGGATGAGGATGAGGATGCGGATGAGGATGAGGATGCGGATGAGGATGAGGATGCGGATGAGGATGAGGATGCGGATGAGGATGAGGATGCGGATGAGGATGAGGATGCGGATGAGGATGAGGATGCGGATGAGGATGAGGATGCGGATGAGGATGAGGATGCGGATGAGGATGAGGATGCGGATGAGGATGAGGATGCGGATGAGGATGAGGATGCGGATGAGGATGAGGATGCGGATGAGGATGAGGATGCGGATGAGGATGAGGATGCGGATGAGGATGAGGATGCGGATGAGGATGAGGATGCGGATGAGGATGAGGATGCGGATGAGGATGAGGATGCGGATGAGGATGAGGATGCGGATGAGGATGAGGATGCGGATGAGGATGAGGATGCGGATGAGGATGAGGATGCGGATGAGGATGAGGATGCGGATGAGGATGAGGATGCGGATGAGGATGAGGATGCGGATGAGGATGAGGATGCGGATGAGGATGAGGATGCGGATGAGGATGAGGATGCGGATGAGGATGAGGATGCGGATGAGGATGAGGATGCGGATGAGGATGAGGATGCGGATGAGGATGAGGATGCGGATGAGGATGAGGATGCGGATGAGGATGAGGATGCGGATGAGGATGAGGATGCGGATGAGGATGAGGATGCGGATGAGGATGAGGATGCGGATGAGGATGAGGATGCGGATGAGGATGAGGATGCGGATGAGGATGAGGATGCGGATGAGGATGAGGATGCGGATGAGGATGAGGATGCGGATGAGGATGAGGATGCGGATGAGGATGAGGATGCGGATGAGGATGAGGATGCGGATGAGGATGAGGATGCGGATGAGGATGAGGATGCGGATGAGGATGAGGATGCGGATGAGGATGAGGATGCGGATGAGGATGAGGATGCGGATGAGGATGAGGATGCGGATGAGGATGAGGATGCGGATGAGGATGAGGATGCGGATGAGGATGAGGATGCGGATGAGGATGAGGATGCGGATGAGGATGAGGATGCGGATGAGGATGAGGATGCGGATGAGGATGAGGATGCGGATGAGGATGAGGATGCGGATGAGGATGAGGATGCGGATGAGGATGAGGATGCGGATGAGGATGAGGATGCGGATGAGGATGAGGATGCGGATGAGGATGAGGATGCGGATGAGGATGAGGATGCGGATGAGGATGAGGATGCGGATGAGGATGAGGATGCGGATGAGGATGAGGATGCGGATGAGGATGAGGATGCGGATGAGGATGAGGATGCGGATGAGGATGAGGATGCGGATGAGGATGAGGATGCGGATGAGGATGAGGATGCGGATGAGGATGAGGATGCGGATGAGGATGAGGATGCGGATGAGGATGAGGATGCGGATGAGGATGAGGATGCGGATGAGGATGAGGATGCGGATGAGGATGAGGATGCGGATGAGGATGAGGATGCGGATGAGGATGAGGATGCGGATGAGGATGAGGATGCGGATGAGGATGAGGATGCGGATGAGGATGAGGATGCGGATGAGGATGAGGATGCGGATGAGGATGAGGATGCGGATGAGGATGAGGATGCGGATGAGGATGAGGATGCGGATGAGGATGAGGATGCGGATGAGGATGAGGATGCGGATGAGGATGAGGATGCGGATGAGGATGAGGATGCGGATGAGGATGAGGATGCGGATGAGGATGAGGATGCGGATGAGGATGAGGATGCGGATGAGGATGAGGATGCGGATGAGGATGAGGATGCGGATGAGGATGAGGATGCGGATGAGGATGAGGATGCGGATGAGGATGAGGATGCGGATGAGGATGAGGATGCGGATGAGGATGAGGATGCGGATGAGGATGAGGATGCGGATGAGGATGAGGATGCGGATGAGGATGAGGATGCGGATGAGGATGAGGATGCGGATGAGGATGAGGATGCGGATGAGGATGAGGATGCGGATGAGGATGAGGATGCGGATGAGGATGAGGATGCGGATGAGGATGAGGATGCGGATGAGGATGAGGATGCGGATGAGGATGAGGATGCGGATGAGGATGAGGATGCGGATGAGGATGAGGATGCGGATGAGGATGAGGATGCGGATGAGGATGAGGATGCGGATGAGGATGAGGATGCGGATGAGGATGAGGATGCGGATGAGGATGAGGATGCGGATGAGGATGAGGATGCGGATGAGGATGAGGATGCGGATGAGGATGAGGATGCGGATGAGGATGAGGATGCGGATGAGGATGAGGATGCGGATGAGGATGAGGATGCGGATGAGGATGAGGATGCGGATGAGGATGAGGATGCGGATGAGGATGAGGATGCGGATGAGGATGAGGATGCGGATGAGGATGAGGATGCGGATGAGGATGAGGATGCGGATGAGGATGAGGATGCGGATGAGGATGAGGATGCGGATGAGGATGAGGATGCGGATGAGGATGAGGATGCGGATGAGGATGAGGATGCGGATGAGGATGAGGATGCGGATGAGGATGAGGATGCGGATGAGGATGAGGATGCGGATGAGGATGAGGATGCGGATGAGGATGAGGATGCGGATGAGGATGAGGATGCGGATGAGGATGAGGATGCGGATGAGGATGAGGATGCGGATGAGGATGAGGATGCGGATGAGGATGAGGATGCGGATGAGGATGAGGATGCGGATGAGGATGAGGATGCGGATGAGGATGAGGATGCGGATGAGGATGAGGATGCGGATGAGGATGAGGATGCGGATGAGGATGAGGATGCGGATGAGGATGAGGATGCGGATGAGGATGAGGATGCGGATGAGGATGAGGATGCGGATGAGGATGAGGATGCGGATGAGGATGAGGATGCGGATGAGGATGAGGATGCGGATGAGGATGAGGATGCGGATGAGGATGAGGATGCGGATGAGGATGAGGATGCGGATGAGGATGAGGATGCGGATGAGGATGAGGATGCGGATGAGGATGAGGATGCGGATGAGGATGAGGATGCGGATGAGGATGAGGATGCGGATGAGGATGAGGATGCGGATGAGGATGAGGATGCGGATGAGGATGAGGATGCGGATGAGGATGAGGATGCGGATGAGGATGAGGATGCGGATGAGGATGAGGATGCGGATGAGGATGAGGATGCGGATGAGGATGAGGATGCGGATGAGGATGAGGATGCGGATGAGGATGAGGATGCGGATGAGGATGAGGATGCGGATGAGGATGAGGATGCGGATGAGGATGAGGATGCGGATGAGGATGAGGATGCGGATGAGGATGAGGATGCGGATGAGGATGAGGATGCGGATGAGGATGAGGATGCGGATGAGGATGAGGATGCGGATGAGGATGAGGATGCGGATGAGGATGAGGATGCGGATGAGGATGAGGATGCGGATGAGGATGAGGATGCGGATGAGGATGAGGATGCGGATGAGGATGAGGATGCGGATGAGGATGAGGATGCGGATGAGGATGAGGATGCGGATGAGGATGAGGATGCGGATGAGGATGAGGATGCGGATGAGGATGAGGATGCGGATGAGGATGAGGATGCGGATGAGGATGAGGATGCGGATGAGGATGAGGATGCGGATGAGGATGAGGATGCGGATGAGGATGAGGATGCGGATGAGGATGAGGATGCGGATGAGGATGAGGATGCGGATGAGGATGAGGATAGGATACGATGAGGATGAGGATGAAGAGGAGGATGAGGAAGACGATAGGATGAGGACGAGGATAGGATGAGGATAAGGAGAGGATGAGGATGAGGATAGGATACGATGAGGATGAGGATGAAGAGATATGATAGG
>NC_032018.1:209937-211353 GCF_001865875.1 Lupinus angustifolius
GGATGAGGACGAGAATGAGGATGATGATAAGGATGAGGTTAGGATAAGGATGAGAATGTTGAGGAGGAAGAGCACGAGGATGAGGATGAGGATAGGATGAGGTCGAGAATGAGGAAGAGGATGACAATGTGGATAGGATGAGGAATGAGGAAGAGGAAGAGGACGAGAATGAGGAATGAGGAAGAGGACGAGAATGAGGATGAGGAATGAGGAAGAGGACGAGAATGAGGAATGAGGAAGAGGACGAGGATGAGGATAGGATGAGGATAGGATGTGAATGAGGAAGAGGATGAGGATAGGATGAGGACGAGGATAGGATGAGGATGACAATGTGGAAGACGATGAGGATGAGGATAGGATGAGGACGAGGATGATGATGAGGAAGAGGATGAGGATAAGATGAGGACGACAATGAGGATGAGGAGGAGGATGAGGATGAGGATGAGGATGAGAATGTGGATCGGATGAGGATGAGGTTGAGGAAGAGGATGATGAGGATAGGATGAGGACGAGGATGAGGATGAGGATATGATAGGATGAGGACGAGGATGAGGATGATGATAGGACGAGGATAGGACGAGGACGAGGATCAGGATGAGGATAGGATGAGGATGAGCAAGAGGATGAGGATGAGGATAGGATGAGGACGAGAATCAGGATGAGGATGAGGATAGGATGAGGCTGACGATAGGATGAGGATAACGATAGGATAAGGACGAGCATGAGGATGAGGATAGGATGTGATGAGGATGAGGATGAGGATGAGGAAGAGGATAGGATGAGGACGAGCATGAGAATGAAGATAGGATGAGGATGAGAATGGGGATTGGATGAGGATGAGAATGTGGATAGTATGAGGATGAGGATGAGGATAAGGATGAGAATGAGGAAGAGGAAGAGGATGAGGATGAGGATGAGGACGAGAATGAGGATGATGATAAGGATGAGGTTAGGATAAGGATGAGGTTAGGATAATGATGATAAGGACGAGGATGAGGATAGGATGAGGTTGAGGATGTGGAATATGATGAGGATGAGGATGATGATGAAGATAGGATGAGGACGAGGATGAGGATGAGGAAGATGATGAGGATAGGATGAGGACGAGAATGTGGATAGGATGAGGACGAGAATGAGGATAGGATGAGCATGAAGACGAAAATGAGGATAGGATGAGGACGAGGATGAGGATAGGATGAGGACGAGCATGAGGATGAGGATAGGATGAGGAGTACAATGAGGATGAGGAAGAGGGTGAGGATGAGGATAGGATGAAGGCGAGGATGAAGATCAGGATGAGGATAAGATGAGGAGGAGTATGAGGATGAGGATAGGATGAGGACGAGAATGAGGATGAGGATAGGATGAGGAAGAGAATGAGGATGAGGAGAGGATGAGGACGAGGATGAGGATAGG
>NC_032018.1:211453-214188 GCF_001865875.1 Lupinus angustifolius
AGGATAGGATGTGGATTAGGACGAGGCTGAGGATAGGATGAGGAGTATAATAAGGAAGAGGATGAGGATAGGATGAGGAGGAGGATGAGGATGAGGATAGGATGTGGACCTGAATGAGGATGAGGATGAGATAGAGGATGAGGAAGAGGATGAGGATGACGAAGAGGAAAGAATGAGGACGAGAATGAGGCTGAGGATATGATGTGGATGAGGACAAGGATAAGGATAGGATGAGGACGAGATTGAGGATGAGGATAGGATGAGGATGAGGACGAGAATGAGGACGAGGATAGGATGAGGAAGAGGATAGGATGGGGATAAGGAGGAGGATGAGGATGAGGATAGGATGGGGATGAGGATGAGGATAGGATGAGGACGAGAATGAGGTTAAGTATAGGATGAGGACGGGGATGAGGATGAGGATAGGATTAGAACGATAATGAGGATGAGGATAGGATGAGGTTGAGGATGAGGACGAGGATGAGGACGAGAATGAGGACAGGACGAGGATGAGGATGAGGAAGAGGATGAGGATGAGTATGAGGAAGAGGAAAGGATGAGGACGAGAATGAGGACAGGACGAGGATGAGGATGAGGAAGAGGATGAGGATGAGTATGAGGAAGAGGAAAGGATGAGGACGAGAATGAGGACAGGACGAGGATGAGGATGAGGAAGAGGATGAGGATGAGTATGAGGAAGAGGAAAGGATGAGGACGAGAATGAGGACAGGACGAGGATGAGGATGAGGAAGAGGATGAGGATGAGTATGAGGAAGAGGAAAGGATGAGGACGAGAATGAGGACAGGACGAGGATGAGGATGAGGAAGAGGATGAGGATGAGTATGAGGAAGAGGAAAGGATGAGGACGAGAATGAGGACAGGACGAGGATGAGGATGAGGAAGAGGATGAGGATGAGTATGAGGAAGAGGAAAGGATGAGGACGAGAATGAGGACAGGACGAGGATGAGGATGAGGAAGAGGATGAGGATGAGTATGAGGAAGAGGAAAGGATGAGGACGAGAATGAGGACAGGACGAGGATGAGGATGAGGAAGAGGATGAGGATGAGTATGAGGAAGAGGAAAGGATGAGGACGAGAATGAGGACAGGACGAGGATGAGGATGAGGAAGAGGATGAGGATGAGTATGAGGAAGAGGAAAGGATGAGGACGAGAATGAGGACAGGACGAGGATGAGGATGAGGAAGAGGATGAGGATGAGTATGAGGAAGAGGAAAGGATGAGGACGAGAATGAGGACAGGACGAGGATGAGGATGAGGAAGAGGATGAGGATGAGTATGAGGAAGAGGAAAGGATGAGGACGAGAATGAGGACAGGACGAGGATGAGGATGAGGAAGAGGATGAGGATGAGTATGAGGAAGAGGAAAGGATGAGGACGAGAATGAGGACAGGACGAGGATGAGGATGAGGAAGAGGATGAGGATGAGTATGAGGAAGAGGAAAGGATGAGGACGAGAATGAGGACAGGACGAGGATGAGGATGAGGAAGAGGATGAGGATGAGTATGAGGAAGAGGAAAGGATGAGGACGAGAATGAGGACAGGACGAGGATGAGGATGAGGAAGAGGATGAGGATGAGTATGAGGAAGAGGAAAGGATGAGGACGAGAATGAGGACAGGACGAGGATGAGGATGAGGAAGAGGATGAGGATGAGTATGAGGAAGAGGAAAGGATGAGGACGAGAATGAGGACAGGACGAGGATGAGGATGAGGAAGAGGATGAGGATGAGTATGAGGAAGAGGAAAGGATGAGGACGAGAATGAGGACAGGACGAGGATGAGGATGAGGAAGAGGATGAGGATGAGTATGAGGAAGAGGAAAGGATGAGGACGAGAATGAGGACAGGACGAGGATGAGGATGAGGAAGAGGATGAGGATGAGTATGAGGAAGAGGAAAGGATGAGGACGAGAATGAGGACAGGACGAGGATGAGGATGAGGAAGAGGATGAGGATGAGTATGAGGAAGAGGAAAGGATGAGGACGAGAATGAGGACAGGACGAGGATGAGGATGAGGAAGAGGATGAGGATGAGTATGAGGAAGAGGAAAGGATGAGGACGAGAATGAGGACAGGACGAGGATGAGGATGAGGAAGAGGATGAGGATGAGTATGAGGAAGAGGAAAGGATGAGGACGAGAATGAGGACAGGACGAGGATGAGGATGAGGAAGAGGATGAGGATGAGTATGAGGAAGAGGAAAGGATGAGGACGAGAATGAGGACAGGACGAGGATGAGGATGAGGAAGAGGATGAGGATGAGTATGAGGAAGAGGAAAGGATGAGGACGAGAATGAGGACAGGACGAGGATGAGGATGAGGAAGAGGATGAGGATGAGTATGAGGAAGAGGAAAGGATGAGGACGAGAATGAGGACAGGACGAGGATGAGGATGAGGAAGAGGATGAGGATGAGTATGAGGAAGAGGAAAGGATGAGGACGAGAATGAGGACAGGACGAGGATGAGGATGAGGAAGAGGATGAGGATGAGTATGAGGAAGAGGAAAGGATGAGGACGAGAATGAGGACAGGACGAGGATGAGGATGAGGAAGAGGATGAGGATGAGTATGAGGAAGAGGAAAGGATGAGGACGAGAATGAGGATAGGATGAGGACGAGAATGAGGATAGGATGAGAATACAGATAGGATGGGGATGAGGAAGAGGTTGAGGAGAGGATGAGGACGAGAATGAGGATGAGGATAGGATGAGG
>NC_032018.1:214288-215025 GCF_001865875.1 Lupinus angustifolius
TGAGGATATGATGAGGATGAGGATGAGGATAAGATCGGGATGAGGATGAGGCTATGGAAGAGGATAGGATGAGGATGAGGATGAGGATGAGGATAGGAGGAGGAGGAGAATTAGCATAGGATGAGGAGGAGTATGAGGAGGAGTATAGGTTGAGGACGAGGATGAAGATAGGATGAGGACGAGAATGAGAATGAGGATAGGATGAGGAGGAGGATGAGGATGAGGAAGAGGAAAGGATGAGGACGAGAATGAGAATGAGGATAGGATGAGGAGGAGGATGAGGATGAGGAAGAGGAAAGGATGAGGACGAGAATGAGAATGAGGATAGGATGAGGAGGAGGATGAGGATGAGGAAGAGGAAAGGATGAGGACGAGAATGAGAATGAGGATAGGATGAGGAGGAGGATGAGGATGAGGAAGAGGAAAGGATGAGGACGAGAATGAGAATGAGGATAGGATGAGGAGGAGGATGAGGATGAGGAAGAGGAAAGGATGAGGACGAGAATGAGAATGAGGATAGGATGAGGACGAGAAAAAGGGTAGGATGAGGACGAGAATGAGGATAGGATGAGGATGAAGATTGGATGTGGATGAGGAAGAGGTTGAGGATAGGAAGAGACGAGAATGAGGATGAGGATAGGATGAGGACGAGCATGAGGATGAGGATGAGGACAACATTAGGACGAGAATTAGGATGAGGATAGGATGAGGACGAGAATGAGGATAGGATGACGATG
>NC_032018.1:215125-216713 GCF_001865875.1 Lupinus angustifolius
AGATGAGGACATGGATAGGATGAGGAAGAGGATGGGGATAGGATGAGGATGAGGAGGAGGATAGGATGAGGATGATGATAGGATGAGGAGGAGGATGAGGACAAGGATATGGATAGGATGGGGATGACGAAGAAGATGAGGACGAGCATGAGGATGAGGATAGGATGAGGAGAAGGATGAGGATAGGATGAGGACGAGAATGAGGATACAGATGAGGATGAGGATAGGATGAGGATGAGGAGGAGGATAGGATGAGGATGAGGAGGAGGATAGGATGAGGATGAGGAGGAGGATAGGATGAGGATGAGGAGGAGGATAGGATGAGGATGAGGAGGAGGATAGGATGAGGATGAGGAGGAGGATAGGATGAGGATGAGGAGGAGGATAGGATGAGGATGAGGAGGAGGATAGGATGAGGATGAGGAGGAGGATAGGATGAGGATGAGGAGGAGGATAGGATGAGGATGAGGAGGAGGATAGGATGAGGATGAGGAGGAGGATAGGATGAGGATGAGGAGGAGGATAGGATGAGGATGAGGAGGAGGATAGGATGAGGATGAGGAGGAGGATAGGATGAGGATGAGGAGGAGGATAGGATGAGGATGAGGAGGAGGATAGGATGAGGATGAGGAGGAGGATAGGATGAGGATGAGGAGGAGGATAGGATGAGGATGAGGAGGAGGATAGGATGAGGATGAGGAGGAGGATAGGATGAGGATGAGGAGGAGGATAGGATGAGGATGAGGAGGAGGATAGGATGAGGATGAGGAGGAGGATAGGATGAGGATGAGGAGGAGGATAGGATGAGGATGAGGAGGAGGATAGGATGAGGATGAGGAGGAGGATAGGATGAGGATGAGGAGGAGGATAGGATGAGGATGAGGAGGAGGATAGGATGAGGATGAGGAGGAGGATAGGATGAGGATGAGGAGGAGGATAGGATGAGGATGAGGAGGAGGATAGGATGAGGATGAGGAGGAGGATAGGATGAGGATGAGGAGGAGGATAGGATGAGGATGAGGAGGAGGATAGGATGAGGATGAGGAGGAGGATAGGATGAGGATGAGGAGGAGGATAGGATGAGGATGAGGAGGAGGATAGGATGAGGATGAGGAGGAGGATAGGATGAGGATGAGGAGGAGGATAGGATGAGGATGAGGAGGAGGATAGGATGAGGATGAGGAGGAGGATAGGATGAGGATGAGGAGGAGGATAGGATGAGGATGAGGAGGAGGATAGGATGAGGATGAGGAGGAGGATAGGATGAGGATGAGGAGGAGGATAGGATGAGGATGAGGAGGAGGATAGGATGAGGATGAGGAGGAGGATAGGATGAGGATGAGGAGGAGGATAGGATGAGGATGAGGAGGAGGATAGGATGAGGATGATGATAGGATGAGGAGGAGGATGAGGAAGAGGAAAGGATGAGGACGAGAATGAGGATACAGATGAGGATGAGGATAGGATGAGGACGAGAATGCGGATAAGGATAGGATGAGGACGAGGATGAGGATGAGGATATGGTGTGGATGAGGAGGAGGATGAGGATAGCATGAGGAAGAGAATGAGGAGGAGGATAAGATTTGGA
>NC_032018.1:216813-251509 GCF_001865875.1 Lupinus angustifolius
TATGTATGAGTGTATTTAATTTGATTGCAAGTTATGATAATAATGAACAAGTTTTGATGCAGTGTGAGAGTGAGCAATGAACTAGGAGCAAGGAATCCAAGATCAGCCTCATTTTCAGTGGTGGTGGTGACTGCGATGTCTTTCATCATATCAGTTATTGCAGCAGTAGTGGTTCTTGCATTAAGAGATGTCATTAGTTATGTCTTCACAGAAGGTGAAGAAGTTGCTGCAGCTGTCTCAGATCTATGTCCATTGTTAGCACTTTCTCTTGTCCTAAATGGCATTCAACCTGTCTTATCTGGTAATTATTTAGTATACCCATTTTTTATTCTTGTCTAAAGTTTAACATAGAGTAATAACATGTTTAATTTGTTGACATGTGAAATTAATGGATGCAATATATAACATGTGAATGAAGGGGTGGCTGTTGGTTGTGGATGGCAAAGTTTCGTAGCTTATGTAAATGTAGCTTGTTATTATGGAGTTGGCATACCATTGGGTGCGGTTCTCGGCTTTTATTTCAAGTTTGGTGCTAAGGTAAGTTCAATTCAGTTACTTTAAGTCATATTTGTATACATAGTTTTACCTACAGTTGGTTGTAGTAGTGGAATTAAACTACTACACATAACCATCATTTTCTACTTTTAGTTTCATAACTGTGTTGATATATATGATATTGCATGAAAGAAAAATATAGCTTGTTATTTCTTCAAGTGTATTTAGTTCATATAACCTGTTTTCATTGTTGCAGTAGTTTTATAAATTAAAAACATTCTAAATATTCAAACGTATATATGTTAATTATTTCATATGCTTTTTATATTATTGATTTTTAGATATACTAAAAATGTATATTTTTCTAAAAACAAATATATCATATTTTTAGTGAGAGTGATATATGTTATTTTTGTAGGGAATATGGCTGGGAATGTTAGGTGGCACAACTATGCAAACGATTATTCTAATATGGGTCACATTCCGAACAGATTGGAATAAAGAGGTAAAAAGAGCATCTATGCAATAATAATAATAATTGTTTTCCATGATAACATCCGTAGAAAACGAAGTTAAATGTTATGGTCTGATGAAAATATTGTTGATTGTAGGTAGAAGAAGCAGGTAAGAGGTTGAAGGAATGGGAGAACATGAAGGAGCCACTTCTTCTAAACTAAACAATTGAATCACTTCATTCATTTAAGTGAACATCAAGACTTTAACCATCTTTATTCTTAAAAAATAAAATTCAAAGCAGCAATTTTAGTGTTCACTGTATTACTATTATAAATGTTGACTTTATTTATTTGATCAAATGATCCTATGATTCATATATATTGTTATTTTACTTCACTGATTTTAACACCTAGTCCATGTGCAAATTCTATATTCTTCAAGGAAAAAGAAAATACATATTTATTTAACCATTCCCTGTGGCTCTAAGTGTGTAAACAACGTTACCAACCACATTCTCCATGAACTTGTTACCAACTAATTTAAAGAATTGCTACTTAAATGATTCTACACTATACCAATAAAAATTTGCAACTACTTGAGTAGTTGAGTTATCTGCTTTTTATTTCACCAACTATGCTATTCACTATTTAAAGGCAATAAAAACAAGGATTATTACATTACAATTGGGCGATAATAAATATAAAAAACTAACAATAACCAAATCATTATGTTTCTTGTCTCAGATTCACTCACAATTTAAGCATTTGACATTCATAATGATCATCTGCAAATAAAAGCTAGCAGCATACCTATTAAAATTTGCGACGAGAGTAATGACATATCAGGTTATCTCACAAACTGTCCTTGATTGAGCTCCAGATTCTAATCAACCCATCAACTCAATTTACCACTTTTCTTTCAAAACTTTGTTTCTCTAATGCTCCTGCCAAATTTTATTATTGACAGGAGTAGACAAACCTTGCACTTTCATCATACAATTATACTTTACAGGCACAATAGCACCAGCTTTAGTGCACAGATCCAATACAGCTGGAACACGCCCGTAAAAATCTCTCATTTCATTCACAAGCACAGGAGGATCTTGTGGCCTCCGTCTCCATACAATCTTTGGAGGTACTAAATCATCGACATTAGCTTTCATCCAAAAGTGAGCTCCTTTCCAACTCTCGTGCTTAAACATGCCACAGAGCTTAGCTTTGTGTCCAGATGGCCCAACATGAACCTCAGAACAATATTTACAAACTTTTACTGGATAAACCAACAACAACTTCTGCACCCCAGACCTAAGAGCCTCCCAAGCGTTGAATGTTTTATTTGCTATGAAGGCAAGATCTTTGGGTGACAAAGATTCAGTTCCATGGACACTGTTATCGGCAGCCTCTAAATTCGTACTACTTGAGTTAAGGTTTTCATCATGGGGATCAGCCCCTGCTTGCCAGCATAGCTCAACAACAGCAGAGATGCGATCACAGTCAAACCGTTGATTGTGTGTAATAACATGTTGGAACATGTTGTGTAGGTGATATGTTTCAACAGGAACAAGTATATCATTCAAACCACCTTTGACCCATTCATGAACCCGGTTCTTTGCACGACGCCTGTAACCCCAGCAAGTCTGAATTAAATGCCCCTGCTCACCAATACATATTTCTGGACAGAACCTGTAAATGTGTAATACAAACAGATAAGAAGATTTGTTTTCAAGAACTTAAATTTACAACAATCAGAAGATAACAAATCCAAGTAAGATAAATATTACTTTAACAATCATACTAGCTCAAACTTTGCACATTAAAATGATTCTTGATCGTGATTAAAAGGCAATAACTCCAAAGGATCAAAGGCTGGAAAGATATTTGAAAAAATATCTTTATCATTTTACCAAGTCATGATTTATTATCAATTATAGGCACAAGTACCAAGTATAAATGTTTGCTCGTTAATATTACAACAGGCTTATATTCTCAGTCTTCTGTTCTTTCTGAAACCAAACGAAGAAAACCTCAGCCTTGTTTCCCCTCCATCCCTTTTTGTACCTCAATGGGCACTTGAATAAAAAGAAATCCCAATATCTTCATGTGTGACTAGAAGTAGAACTACTAACAAGACTACAACTTTATATCATGTCAATGAAGAAAGAGCAGCCTAATGCAAAATGTAAAATAACCACACCAAATTTAGAGCAACAATACCAAATACAACAACTAGTTTATTTTACCAATATCTACTCATGCTCTAAGGGGATGGGAATGAACCCTTTCATGTTTTCTTTTCATGTGAAGGGAGAGAGATTGACACAAATTCATTAGTGTGAAACGACTTTTGTGTCCTCATTCTAATAGTATATGATGTTGAAGCAGAAGAAGCTGGTCCTAATGCAAATTTAAAAATCACAAGTACCACTACTAATAGATTTAAATTTTATATAAATTACTTGCAAGCCATGATGGGAATGTAGTTGAGGAGGGTAGAAACGCCATTGATATGAGCATTCCTAGCGAGGAGAACCTCCTTTGCAACGGGGACCATGGAGCGAACGGGGTAAGCGTGTGCCCGTTTTTCGATTCGGTCGAGAATCATGGGTCGGAGCTTCCTCAGGTCCACTTTGGTGCCGTAGAAACGACGAAGGCATAACAATGTCTTTATCAAAGCCATGAATGAAATATCTGCAAAGACAGCCACAGTGGCATTTTATCGAACACTTGGAAATCATAAAAGAAAATGGAATAAGAAATAAGATTACCTCTTATATCAGAATTGGAGAGTTTTGAAGTCAGTGTCTGAGGAAGATGATGCAAGTGTTTAGTCACATTCAATTTTTTTTTTTTTACTTTTTAGTTTAAGTGATTGAGTCATTATAATTTTAAAATAATTGATTTTTATCCCATTTGTCATGTATTCTTATAGTTGTTGGCATGACTAATTATAATATCCACTTATTATTACTTAATTTCAAATTCGAGAGTCTTTTCAACGGACGTTAGTTCAAATAGTACTTATTTGATTATTCTTAACAACTATTTAAGTCCAAGTCTCATAAATGAAAAAAAAATAGTACTTATTTGATTAGTCTTGATGTTATTATCTCCTGTATATGTTGGGGAACAAAACAAATGCGTAGTTTTTTGTGTAACATTATTTCTTTTACTACTTGTGATTTGTGAATAACAAAATCCATTTATTAAAATAAGCTTAAATCGTCTATTTTCATTACAACACAGTATTAGATTTTGATCCAATATCACTGTCTCTCTCTCTCTGCTCATTCGCTATGAAAGATACCAACTTTGATATTTCTAACCTTTTCATTTTCAAGGTACAAACTTCCATTTTCTCTCTCACTTTCAATCCTTTCAAATTTCTCTCTCTTATCACCACTGCTTCTATTTAGATCTTTATTTTATTTTTTTGTTTAGATTATATAACTGTGTTCCTTGTTTGGCCTGTTAACAATTGGATTCTACTTCTCTTACTTATTTTTTGTTTAATTGATATCGACAGATAAATCTAACAACATGTTATTAATATCCTGTTTGGTTGTTCAGGAAATTAGATAATTAGTGAATGAAGGTCAAAATTTGTGCTTTTTCTGTTTTCCTCCTTTGGCTTTTCATTATTTTCATATTATAAAAATAAGATTTCATATATGTGAATCAATTTTCTAAGAATTCTATATATCCCAAAAAAAATGAAGAAAAAAGTTGTAACAGCTCAAGGTTTATAGAGAACCAAAAGCATGGATTTTTAGATGTTTATGTTTGTTCTAACTATGCTGGTGGTATAGTGAATTAGAGTTTTCAGGTTCTGAATATTGAATTTTTATTGCCCCTTTGTTCATTTAAGGTGCAGTAACTAGAGAGATGTTGTTAATATACGGTTTGGTTGCTCTAGAAATTGGTAAAAAGAAAGTTCTTAGAGCTCTAGACCAAAAGCATTGATTTTAGATATTCAAGTTTTTTTTGCTAATTGCTAGATTTTTTCAGATGCTGGATGTTAAATTTTTATTGCCCCTTGTGTGTTATCACGCGGAATGTTCAATATTTGTGATGTTACTTACAATTGAATCAAATGTTAGATATTGGTTTGGTTGCTTTTTGCCTGCTGTTTTCGTATGATTGTATGAAGTTGTTTGCCCACTTAAAATGGTTTATCTTTCAGAATTTAGCCCATAGCAGACAAAATTGTTGTAATCTGCTTTACATGGTTTTTATGGTGTTAATACTCGTGCTTCTGTCATGAAACAATGTTTTGCATGATGTTCATCTATTCTGGTTTAATCAATGTTACAGTAGCAAATCTAAAAGTATGAACTGCGTACTAGTGCCAAAATAAGTCTAATGAGTCAAAACTAGGAAGAAGACCCCACAATGCCAAGAAATACGAAAACTTCTTGGGATAAAAATGGCCGAAATTCGTTGATCTGGATTGATTTGAGTAACAAAAGTTGTTGAAGTTGTGATATACAACAGCATATTATACTGTTTACCTGCTTCACTGTCTTTGCTTTAATTCTGATAGTAAGAACTAAGAAGTGTTAAGCCCCTAGCTACTGCTTTCTGCATTTTCAGCTTCTACTCTCTGTAATTGGAGCTTGCTCCTTATCATTTCCACTATCTTCCCATTGTTAATACCAGAAACTTTTCCATGTGGCTTTGGAGTCATTGTCAGAGAAAGAATAATTGCAAGTGAAATATGTTACTAGTATAGCTAGAAGCATTATTCAAAAGGTATGACTGAACTTCAATTCTCCAACCTCCTCTTCCATGCAAGCACAGGTTTTCATGACAGTATAAAAGAAATAGCCAGTATGAGAGTTGGGGTTCGTCTTCCCCGAAAGTTCAGGTTTGGCCTTGTCTCCAATCTAGGTTATGTTCAAGCCTATGAAGTGAGCATAGAATTTGAAAGATAAAACTGTTTTCTCTAACACCATAACTTGTTAGAAGCAACATGAAAGTGCAGGTAAGTTCATAGGCAATGGTATAACCTATGAACTTTTGGGACATGTTTGCATTCTCAAGGTTTCTTCTTTTCATTCAATAAATAAATATCTGATAGAAAACAATGTTACAGCAATGTATGTATACCCAAATGCATTAGCCCTTCTCTGGTTTTCCTGAATTCATATCAACCATTCGCACACATAGAAATGAAATAATGCTATTGACACCCTTTCACACACACACACACATCACCTCACATCATAACAAATTGTGAGGAGATGTGTGTCTCATTAGCATCATTTCTAACAGAAAACCTTTGATAAAAAGCTTGCAAGTATAGGACAATCCATGGATTGCAAAAGTCCATTTTCTTTTCACGGTTCAACTATAACAACAATCAAGCCTTTCATGGTTCAAAGAGGGGGGGCAATAATCAATATCTTATGATGCATTAACCGTACATATATTTATGAAAGGCCAAAAAAAAAAACCAAAGTCATACCATGTAACAAACAGATTATATGTGGAATGTTAAGGTTTCTCTTTGATATGTAAATTGTTACTTTACTCTTCTGGTCATTTACCATTGTTCCATGGTTTCAAAATTGAGAGTACTACAATGATGGCAATGATCAAGAGCAATATGATGGAAATCATCATGCATTTCCTTGACTTCTTTTGCAAACTCTTGGCAGTTTGGAGAGCATCTTTTCCCAATCTCACATGATCTGTTGCGTTTGTCACCTGTTCATTACAAAAATAACATTCCAAGACAAAATCATTAGTCTAATCTGGTATAAACTTACCTTTTATTTCAACTATCATGTTTGCAATTGTTTACACAACTATACTCAGTAATGCTATAAGCACAATTTATGACAGTGATAGCCAGTTAAAGACCACAGAAGTTCATCATTTTTTAATCTAGCATGATAAGCTATTATCCTAAAGATTGCAGGAGGATATGCAAGAAAGTCAACATCTATATGACAATGATTTTTGTCTGTGGAATATCTAGATTATGTTGTAGAAGCAGTATAAACAACCACAACTAGAAGAAAATTAGAATGCATAGTAAATTACAATGACTATGTGAAATTACACACATAATACTCATCTTTTTTGCACATGTACAAACTACACCTAAATTATATGCATCCATTATATTTAGTACCCTTATCAGGAATGTGAGTGTAACTACACTAACTTTTCATTAAAGAAGGTAAATGTAATGTTTTAAAGAGGAGGGGTGATAGTGTATAATTAAACTAAATCTAAACAGATTGTCAGTATAAATTTTATACTAATCTTTAACCTTCCTTGCATTCAACCACAGTTTCAAGTATGAAAACTTTGTGTCGTGTGAAGATACTTAACTTTTTAAAAGCCAAAATTATACCACCATCCTATAGATTTTGTTTAATAGCACTTAGTACCTTGTATAGAAAATTCTGACCTTTATGAGTAAAACGTCAATAATACTTCAGATTGCAAAAAAAATCAATTTGACTTCAGAATTTGCATATTGGTATTAATTTCAAGAGACCAAATTGGGTAATAATGTATAAAATCAGGAATCAAATTGATATTTTATATTCTCATAGGCTAAAATAAATTATTGTGTCAAACTCAAGGACCAAATTCACATTTTTCTCAGTGAATATTAGATGTAATTAGAACCTAAACCAGGAGGAAGTTAAGTCATAGTAATTAAAGCTGAGTCTAATAACAACCTAATAATCCTAAAATAACAAGAGTAATCATGTAATTAAATCAAAACAATTTGGAAAATGTATCTTCCTACCTTTTCAAGCTGTTTTGCACTATTCAACCTATGCCTTGGTCATAAACCTTTCCCAAACAAAATAAGAAGTCATATCTTGTTTGTAGAACTAAAGAATGAATACATAATTTGGTGTAGGGAAAAATGTCCTTCAAGTTATTGCTAAATGTATTCTCAATTTAATCATAAGTTTCAAATGTCAGTAAGATGATCCTAGCTAAATTTGACTGATATTTGAGACTTTGGAAGACTACTAATTTTTTTTCATTTTTTTAAATACTAAATTTGTCTTCATGCTTCAATTTAAGTATTTTTGTTAACTACTACACATGAATATTTGGAACAACGACAAACAAACTTTTATCTCATTAGATAAAATCGATTATATAGATAAAACGATATTATAATATTCTATATAAATATTGACAAAACTTTATTTATCATTTGGAACTACATAAAGTTATAAAAAAAATAGAGACTAAAACTTATCGAAGTCCTTGTGGAAGTAAAACAGTATTTTTTTTTAGTAGTTGACCTGAAGAACAATATAGTAGAAAGTGAATCTTCAGTCTCCAAGTCCTTAATAGATGATCTCATTTATATTAATTACTCATCACTAAGCTCACATCTATAATACAAAGGTTATGTAAATTAAGAACGTTATATAGGGAACTTTCTTTCTTAGAAAAAAAATGGTAATACAAGATTACCAAGTAGCAAATGGAAGGAAAAGCAGAACGTAACAAGAAAATTTGATAGACCCTGATAAACTTTAGGAATGCTACAAAAGAATATGATTATCATATAGTGTGACACAACAATTTTATAGTAAGTCAGAAATCAATCACACTGAACAAATCAAGCATCAAACAAAATAAAAATCACACACTGACATGTTCATCCGATACACATGCAAATGGTTTTCGCAACCGACTCGATGACTATATATATATATATATAGACAAGGGACAAAGGGCAAGAGACTCAAGCACCCTTGCTACTCTTCCAAGGTTTGAGAACACCAACAACTATGACTGCTACTATTATCAACAGTATAATGATGGCAATGCACATCCATTTTCGAGAATTCTTCTGAAGTTTCTTAGCACTTTGAAGCGCAGATGTCCCTCTCTGGACATGATCGACTGCGTTGTTGACCTGAACAAGTCTCTCTCATTAACATGGATTGAAGAACTAAATGTTCCCTGCATTCTATATACGAACATACAAACAGAAAATCAAGGGGGCAAGACTGCGAACAAACCTGACTTTCGATGTTGTCTAAAATTTCTCCTTGAGCATCAACTAAGACTGCCATGTCAAGGTAAATCTGAGAGATAAAATATTATTAGATCACATGTATTGATTATTTTTAACATCGTCATCAAGTAAGTTAAATATTTAAAACTATGATCTTTATGCAAGTAAACCTGATGTAAATCAAGAAGCTTTTTCTCAATTTCTTTCACAGCATCGTGTCTCTCCTGAATTTCTTCAACTGTGCTTACAACCTGCAACAACACAGATTTTCCGAATGAAACTTTTACTTTGGCAAGTAAATGAAAAATCATTACTATGGACAAACGTTTAATCCTGCATAATAGCTTTCACTCTTCCTCCTACTAAGCAAAATCTTGAAAAAGGCATAAGATACTCCTTGATGATGTCAAACCACACCCTTCCCCATTGCATTCATGTAAACATCACACTACTTAATACCTACCGCTATTAAGATTTTGATGTGAAAATGAAAAACAAAAAAATAAAACTGCATTGAGCCATGAATTAAGTTCGGATGTCACTACACCCAGTGTCAGATCTTGGACAGCAACAATTGGGGAGTCACTGAGCACTAACTAAAATGATTTGCGCAAAATTTATAATTGATCATACATGATTTTATGGAAGTTTAAAATATATCGATGCGAAATAACAACAATATATACATATGAAAGTAGTTCCTATTTGAATATTTAAAATCAGTGGAGCCAAGATAAAATATTTGTTTGCCTATAGACACTTTTATAAGTTGAACAAATTATATATAAAAATACTGAAATGATTTATTTTGGGGGAGCCATAGCTCCTACCTGTCCTCACTAAATTCCGCCACTTACTACACATGCCCCTTAGGAAAAATAGGGAAAGTGTAAGAAACAGATAGACAGAAAAGATGGCATAATGCCTTGTTAATTTCCCAAATTGAAAATAAGTTCATATGAAGAATCATAAACCAAGTACCTGTCCTCTGCCTGCTTCTAGAATTGCCTGCTGAAAGATTTGTTCCCCGTTTCCTGTCTCTATCAGGTGATCGATTGTCTAACACGATCATTAAAGAGCCAATTAGAACAAAATTCATATAAAGTGGATATCTGATCTCAAGTCACAAATAGATAAGTCAAACCCACCTCATCATCTGGCCTAGTTCCCGTGACTGTCCAATTAAACCATACGATCACAAAGTGAAAAACATGAGAACATGATGGACATATAATTTACAATAAATAGATTTATTTTATTTTTAAAGAATATAATGAGCATCAAAGTTTATCAAAGGGCTGAATGTTTTTATGAGTAAAACGTCAATAATACTTCAGATTGCAAAAAAAATCAATTTGACTTCAGAATTTGCATATTGGTATTAATTTCAAGAGACCAAATTGGGTAATAATGTATAAAATCAGGAATCAAATTGATATTTTATATTCTCATAGGCTAAAATAAATTATTGTGTCAAACTCAAGGACCAAATTCACATTTTTCTCAGTGAATATTAGATGTAATTAGAACCTAAACCAGGAGGAAGTTAAGTCATAGTAATTAAAGCTGAGTCTAATAACAACCTAATAATCCTAAAATAACAAGAGTAATCATGTAATTAAATCAAAACAATTTGGAAAATGTATCTTCCTACCTTTTCAAGCTGTTTTGCACTATTCAACCTATGCCTTGGTCATAAACCTTTCCCAAACAAAATAAGAAGTCATATCTTGTTTGTAGAACTAAAGAATGAATACATAATTTGGTGTAGGGAAAAATGTCCTTCAAGTTATTGCTAAATGTATTCTCAATTTAATCATAAGTTTCAAATGTCAGTAAGATGATCCTAGCTAAATTTGACTGATATTTGAGACTTTGGAAGACTACTAATTTTTTTTCATTTTTTTAAATACTAAATTTGTCTTCATGCTTCAATTTAAGTATTTTTGTTAACTACTACACATGAATATTTGGAACAACGACAAACAAACTTTTATCTCATTAGATAAAATCGATTATATAGATAAAACGATATTATAATATTCTATATAAATATTGACAAAACTTTATTTATCATTTGGAACTACATAAAGTTATAAAAAAAATAGAGACTAAAACTTATCGAAGTCCTTGTGGAAGTAAAACAGTATTTTTTTTTAGTAGTTGACCTGAAGAACAATATAGTAGAAAGTGAATCTTCAGTCTCCAAGTCCTTAATAGATGATCTCATTTATATTAATTACTCATCACTAAGCTCACATCTATAATACAAAGGTTATGTAAATTAAGAACGTTATATAGGGAACTTTCTTTCTTAGAAAAAAAATGGTAATACAAGATTACCAAGTAGCAAATGGAAGGAAAAGCAGAACGTAACAAGAAAATTTGATAGACCCTGATAAACTTTAGGAATGCTACAAAAGAATATGATTATCATATAGTGTGACACAACAATTTTATAGTAAGTCAGAAATCAATCACACTGAACAAATCAAGCATCAAACAAAATAAAAATCACACACTGACATGTTCATCCGATACACATGCAAATGGTTTTCGCAACCGACTCGATGACTATATATATATATATATAGACAAGGGACAAAGGGCAAGAGACTCAAGCACCCTTGCTACTCTTCCAAGGTTTGAGAACACCAACAACTATGACTGCTACTATTATCAACAGTATAATGATGGCAATGCACATCCATTTTCGAGAATTCTTCTGAAGTTTCTTAGCACTTTGAAGCGCAGATGTCCCTCTCTGGACATGATCGACTGCGTTGTTGACCTGAACAAGTCTCTCTCATTAACATGGATTGAAGAACTAAATGTTCCCTGCATTCTATATACGAACATACAAACAGAAAATCAAGGGGGCAAGACTGCGAACAAACCTGACTTTCGATGTTGTCTAAAATTTCTCCTTGAGCATCAACTAAGACTGCCATGTCAAGGTAAATCTGAGAGATAAAATATTATTAGATCACATGTATTGATTATTTTTAACATCGTCATCAAGTAAGTTAAATATTTAAAACTATGATCTTTATGCAAGTAAACCTGATGTAAATCAAGAAGCTTTTTCTCAATTTCTTTCACAGCATCGTGTCTCTCCTGAATTTCTTCAACTGTGCTTACAACCTGCAACAACACAGATTTTCCGAATGAAACTTTTACTTTGGCAAGTAAATGAAAAATCATTACTATGGACAAACGTTTAATCCTGCATAATAGCTTTCACTCTTCCTCCTACTAAGCAAAATCTTGAAAAAGGCATAAGATACTCCTTGATGATGTCAAACCACACCCTTCCCCATTGCATTCATGTAAACATCACACTACTTAATACCTACCGCTATTAAGATTTTGATGTGAAAATGAAAAACAAAAAAATAAAACTGCATTGAGCCATGAATTAAGTTCGGATGTCACTACACCCAGTGTCAGATCTTGGACAGCAACAATTGGGGAGTCACTGAGCACTAACTAAAATGATTTGCGCAAAATTTATAATTGATCATACATGATTTTATGGAAGTTTAAAATATATCGATGCGAAATAACAACAATATATACATATGAAAGTAGTTCCTATTTGAATATTTAAAATCAGTGGAGCCAAGATAAAATATTTGTTTGCCTATAGACACTTTTATAAGTTGAACAAATTATATATAAAAATACTGAAATGATTTATTTTGGGGGAGCCATAGCTCCTACCTGTCCTCACTAAATTCCGCCACTTACTACACATGCCCCTTAGGAAAAATAGGGAAAGTGTAAGAAACAGATAGACAGAAAAGATGGCATAATGCCTTGTTAATTTCCCAAATTGAAAATAAGTTCATATGAAGAATCATAAACCAAGTACCTGTCCTCTGCCTGCTTCTAGAATTGCCTGCTGAAAGATTTGTTCCCCGTTTCCTGTCTCTATCAGGTGATCGATTGTCTAACACGATCATTAAAGAGCCAATTAGAACAAAATTCATATAAAGTGGATATCTGATCTCAAGTCACAAATAGATAAGTCAAACCCACCTCATCATCTGGCCTAGTTCCCGTGACTGTCCAATTAAACCATACGATCACAAAGTGAAAAACATGAGAACATGATGGACATATAATTTACAATAAATAGATTTATTTTATTTTTAAAGAATATAATGAGCATCAAAGTTTATCAAAGGGCTGAATGTTCAAACCTGTAATAACTCTTCTCTCCACAACTTCACGATATTCATCTTGTATTCTTTGTCTAAGAGTCTAAAACATAACACATTGAATACAAAATAGACTTCAAACTTGGAAAGGCAGCTTCTGGTGTTAGTAGTAATAAAAATTAAACATACCTGAAACTCTGTCATGAGATCCTTAAACTTTTTAGTCAAGGCACTGCGGTATCAAGGAAAAGTACATATTTCAGCTCTCTAGGTTGTTTTATATAGTTTGGTAATAAAGATATGTACTACCGACTCCAACTTACTTTGTCATATTCATCCTTGCTCGGTCAATCCCCGTTCCCTTCTCATAACCAGGCTTTTGTCTATTATTAAGATTCTGCACAAAACAAGTTCCGTCTAAATAATCTTCATGTGTTCAAATTTTCATAACAAACTAACAGTGTACTAAAATAATACGCAGCCAGTATCTTAGTACATCTTTGCTTATAGCTTCTATTCTTGTTTTGACACCATATGCAATCTTTCCAACTTCATCAATATCTTTCTCCATCCTCTTCTTGATGGCTGAAAATGATGTTACATGTATGTTAAATTTTACTCAGCCATAATGTTACAATGGAAAAGGAAATCTATTAACAAATAATGTTAACTTGAAACATATATATTTATTTAACTCGTCCGTGTTGTCAGCAAGATAATTGTCATGTGTCATGCTAGAAGCTTAGAACTACTTGACACACCAAAATTAATCTGTGGTATACTGGTATTGATATCAGCAAAATCTTATGAGTTATGGCTTATGACCCAATTTGAACCAGATGCTTACACTTGAAAATAACAAACATTGCATTGTAATATACCTTTCATGGCAGATGCTTTTGTAACAGCTTTTGATTCCTCGTTAGCCTCCTGAAAAATGTCCGATTACTAACAGTTATAAATGACACCTTGCCACCAAAAAGTGTTAAATGATGAATAAGATGGATTACCTTTAGCTTTTGAAGTAGCAGAGAGAGCTTATCAATTTGTTTATCAGCCTCGTGGATCTGATAACAAAATAAATAATATTAGTAAACAGTATATTCAATCGATGTATCAGCTTGAAGAAAAAGTTGATTATCAACAGATGAACCTTTTGGTTTTACTACCTCTTTAGACTAACAACAACTTTTATCCTATAGAAATAATACCTACAGGACTAAAAGCTACAAACGTCTAAGGCCAAATTCATAATTTGAATCATCAAAAGATTAAATAGCATGCACATTGTTAACCTGCTTATTAAAAGCTTCCATTCCCATATCAGAGTTGCTTCTTGGAACTTGCAAACCCATTTCAATATCAGATTGTCTAGAATGCTGGCCATTATTAGCCTCACTAACAAATGAATCCTGCAAGAAAAAAAAATCAATTTTAAAAAACTGAACAATCCACACACACAAAAGTTATCCTTAGTCTAAAAGACAACAACATGAAACTCGATCCGAGTCAAATTAACAGTAATTAAACAGCATACACACACAAATCAGAATAACTCCAAACAACCAAAAGATGAGTTAATTGCCAGTGTCATTCATCTTTTGGGGGAAACGTGACTAAGAAGCATAGCATAGTATAGCAGTGAACACAACCACTACAAATCTAAATGGGGATCAACTATGATCTGAGTTAAAGCAAAACACAACCTTCACCAAAATTCCCACTACAAACAGCAATATGAACCGAATATTAAGTCTTAGAATATCAAAGATTGAAGATTACAAATTCGAATCATATAAAACCAGGCTCAAATTAGGAACTTTATAATTGACAATAACAAAAAAAACATATCCACACTATCCATCGAACCTGACAGTAAAAATAGAAACTTTAGTAGGAAAAGCGAAATACCCAGTTATCAAAATTGAATTTTAACATAAAAAAAAGAGGGATCGAAGGTATCAACTTACAGTAAGAAGGTCGTTCATATTGAAGGATCAAATTAGAGAATGAGAGATAGAGAAAGAATTAAGGAATGTTGGAAAACAAAGAGAGAGGGAGAGAGAGAGAGAGTGAAAGGGAGAAAATAGTAATTATTATTGTCTCTGTCGTTGGCCGGCAAAACCACAGCGAGGCAAAGCAAACCCACCAACTAAAACAATGCCTTCTTTCTCTTCTTTTCCCAAATATTTCTTACAACACATATTTTCATTTCACAAGCATTGTCTAATATTTTTTTAATACATTTATTTATCTAATATTTTAGTTTCACCTATATATTTATCTACCTATATCTATTTGTGGATTTAGGACTTACATAACAATAATTTGCAATAAATCTAGTATCGTTAAATTGAAGTAGACTACTAATAAGGCGTTGGTTTATGAACAATACTTGTTGGAATGAATATCCACAAATATTAAAAGAGATTAATTTCTTATACTTGTAGAAAGATATCATTAACAGTACTAAAAAAATTCATATAAACTAGTTAGTCAACCCAATAACAAAACATATAATGAAATTTGAATTCCCCTTCTATTTGACCATGAACCAACTTACTTATCATTATGTTTAACGTTGTAATATTTTATTAGTGAGTTATTATGTTATGTCCTAAGGTAATATAGTTTAATTAATTAATTTTAAACAAATGCGTCAAGTGTCTACTTTTATTGTAATCAAAGTATAAGAATTTCATCTAAAAAAAACTGAAGTATAAGAATGCTAGATGGTGTATTTTACTTATTTCAGACATTTGGTTGTTGTAAAATATTTATTATTGTTTCTTAATTAAGAATTTGTGTGATAGTAATGTTTTGAAATTGAAGTGTAAAATGATAAAATCATGTTAGTTAGTATTATAAAAAATCTATAATTTGTTTTATCTAAAATTGATTTAATTGGTCTAATCTCTTATCTCACTATGAACCTAATAACGTATTGGAGACAATGATTAGTTGAAAATTAATAATTTAATATGAATGAGATTAGTGATTTATATTTATATAATATTGGGCTTTGGGAATGTGTTTGGTATTTGATCCAGCCCAAAGAAGAGAGATAGAAAAGAGAGAGAGAGAGAAGGAAGTGAAAGTAGGTAAAGAGAATAGAGAAGGATGAGTAGTGAAGGAAGGGCGGTGCCACGAAGAGAGTCACCATGGGGAATAACAGGTGATAATCATCCTGAACCCAAAGCTCATCGTTGCAATGATCGTCTTGAAGATATTATCCATGTATCTTTCCTCAACCCCTTTTCTTTTTATTCTTTTTCTTTCTTCTCTCTATCAATCTCAATCTCAATCTCAATCTCAATTTTACTCTTAATAAATAGGCTTGCTTTGAGGGAAATCCATTCAAGACTGTTCCAGGACCTTTCAAGCTCTTTTGGAAATGCATGCGTTCTAAACCCGGCGAGGAACCAACCGATCCGTTTTTCTATCTCGATTTGGAGCCTCTAAGGACAGAGGTCAACCCAAACAAACCTCAATAGTGTCGCTTCACAACAATTTCAGTTATCATTTCCTTTCTGCTATCAACTTTTCCCTATTTATATCAACATTATATGTAATTAACTTTACTAGACATCCTATGCATTTTAGATCTGCTCTTTTCATCTCTCTCAATAAAGAATTAAGATTGAGTTAGTTGTGACATTTTTTATATATTCAAAAGTTTGTGATCTGAAAACATGGACGATAGACTATGATTGATTCTATTTTCTTATTTCTTTCAAGTAAAAACAACCTTATAATCTTGCATTCTGTGATCTGAATTGTAAATGTTTGTTTTGAGAATAAACACTTGGAGTGCAATGCACAAGTATTTTAGCCAAAGTAAAACGCATTAAGGAAAACAACAAAAATATGCTCAGAATGTCCAAGCACTACAATTGTAAATTTGTAAGCAAAACATAAATTTCATCGTACAGTGAAAAAAATACCAGTTAAGACCATTGACATTGATGTGATTGCGACTAGGACTGGAAACAAGTCTGACAGAGTTGAATCAGAGTTCAGTTTGGTTCAGCTCAATAGTAACGTTGTAGTTAGGTATTGAGAGAAAATATCCACCACCCACTTGTCTGAAAAGCCTGGTTTGGCTAATGGTTTTCGCATTCTCTGAAATTTTCTCCTTCATGATTTCATTTCATCGGGCTCCAACATTTGAAACCATCTCATATTCTTTATTGTTCAGAACTAATCATTGGCATATGGTTGATATAGATACTTTCAAAATTGACCTAACATGATATAAGGGGAAGAGAGATTAATTGTCCCAAAAGAAACTTTTTTTTCTTTTTATTTCTATCTAATCAAATCATACCAATTAATATAATTATGTTTTTATGATTTTTTTATTTAATTGAAGACATATGATCTCGATTCTATAAAAGGGTTTCTATACATACTTTATAGCTAGCTAGGTTTTACTTTTAACTTTCTAACTAAATTATGTCACTCAACATTAAAGCTTCTTACATTAGAGATGGACCTTTATTTGAAATCTGCTTCGAAATTTACATGCTTGCTGTATGCAGTATATATATGAGACATAAACGACATAAAAGTGACCCCATTTTAATCAGTTTTGCTGCGTACAGCATTCCAATAAAAGTCACTTCAGTTTGAAAGTCATGTAGCTACATAAAATGTTGAGAAATTCCATCCATCAATAATTAGGTTCATCTTTCACAGCCATATATGCATATGAAATTTACTTGGTTGATTAAAGTGCTACATATTTCACCCTTCAGCAAAACCTAGAGCTCAAGTTTTGGGTATGGAAAAAAAATCTGTTGAGAAAATTAGTACCATCATACTATGGATATATGTTCCAAATACAGCATTGGTTCCCTTGAAGAATACATGCGGCTAGACTAAAAAAGTTCAACATAAAATTTGAATCTGTTACTATTTAAAAGTTATGTTAGCCATGGCAAACATAATTCCCCCACATAATAGTACCTACAATTCCCGCAGTAGTTTTTTTAAATTACTTTTAAGGCTTATTGCTGTATCTCTTTTTGGGTGAAAGTATTAAAATTATGTTTATATCTAACTTTACTTATACTTGTCTTGAGTGGCACCACAACAATCTCAAGTTCAACATTAACTAGGAAATGTAAATCAAACGAGATCTTCTTAGTTTATACAAGTAGGATATGTAGTATATGGTGATCACTCTAACTGTTTAGGAAGGGGATCCTCTGTCTCACATCATGTCCCGAAATCATTTGCGAAGAAGACACCCCAAATTCTCTGTTTCTATAATGTGTTTTTATATTCACGATGACTGAGATCATTTGAGATCATGCAACGGTCCTTTTTACCCACTATTATGATTTATGTGCCACTCTTCCATTTCTTAACAATCTTTCCATAGGTGGTAGCAGGTAACGTTAATTTAAAGTGAGAAATAGGTGGCTCGATGTGTAATGAGATTATTAAAGTAATGTACCCATAGGATAGGAGCAGTTAAAGTTTGCTTCTGTTTATTCTTAAATTCCTACTACCGGTTAAGTTTGCAAATCATAAAATGATTGTTTAGTGATTATGAGATTACGGATTCAAATTCAGGAAACAATCTACCCATTTATAATGATGAGGTCTAACATTTTCAGAACTAATTAGTTAGGAGCATCTTGCGCGTAGATTAAGTTTATAAACTGATGATAAATTTGCCTGTAGGAGATAACAGTCTAGATATGTTTTAGCCACCGCAAAAATAAATGTTAAAGTGTTACTTGTATATTAATATAACTTGATAAATAAAGCTTAACAGATGTGGTATCAAAGATTAGGATCTGGTATAGGATTCACTGACATGTATTCAAATGCTGATAAATTCATTCATTTGGATGGAAGTTACTACAATTATCTACTTGTCCTAAAGTAAGGGCATGCTAACTAACCATTTTTTTATTTAGACTAGTTACATTCATAGGGGAGCAGGTTTGGGTATGTGCAACTTGTATGAAGGTGAAGGACCTATAATGATAAGGATGATTCAAGGGAAAGATAAGTAGCATGTAGTATTATTTTGGCATATGTTAATTAGCTGCATGGACCATCCTCTATGGATATTTGTCTTAGTTTCTTGTACTGCACCTCAACCAAAGGAGTATAAAATATAGATCACTGACCGCTGTTGTAGACACAACTAAGAGAAGTGATATTGCTTCTAAGTTCTCTGCCAACTCTAACTATAGAAATGGGAGGCCTTAGTTACTTTAAGGTTTTGATTGTTTGTATTGTAGCATTAATTGCCTCCACTCATGCTCAATTGCAGCTTGGTTTCTATGCTGAGAGATGCCCAAAGGCGGAAGAAATCATTGCAGACTTTGTTCATGAGCATATCCACAATGCTCCATCACTTGCAGCTGCCTTAATTAGAATGCACTTCCATGATTGTTTTGTCAGGGTATGTTTTCATGTTTATGCTTTCATTTCATTTTTTTTCATTTCGAGGTAAAAATATCGCTGAGGTTAGTACAAGGGAGCTACCTATTTATCCATTGTGTCGGACTTTATTGGTTGAATTCAGTTTTAGCTTATGAGAATTATATTTAGCTCAGGGATGTGATGCATCACTACTTCTGAACTCAACAACCAACCAAGCTGAAAAGAATGCTCCACCAAATCTTACACTTAGAGGCTTTGACTTCATTGATAGGATAAAGAGTGTTGTTGAAGTTGAATGCCCTGGTGTTGTGTCTTGTGCTGATATAATAGCTTTGGCTGCAAGAGACTCCATTGTCTACACAGTAAGTAGTACTCAATTCTGCTTCATCTTGATATATACTCTTTCTTTTTTAGAACATAAATAACCCATTTTCTTATATATGACATTTGTAACATGGGATTTCAGGGTGGACCTTTCTGGAAAGTTCCAACAGGTAGAAGAGATGGAGTGATCTCTAACATAACAGAAGCCACAAACAGCATTCCTTCTCCATTTAGCAACTTCACCACACTCCGAACACTATTCTCCAATCAAGGACTTGATTTGAAAGACTTGGTCCTCCTCTCTGGTATTATCATATCAAACAACACACACACAGACATATATATATATATATATATATATATATATATGTCTGTGTGTGTGTGTGTGCTTATAGTGGATGCCAATAAATTATGTTATTCTCAAATTATTGCAGGTGCTCACACAATTGGTATTTCCCATTGCACATCATTCTCAAACCGTCTTTACAATTTTACTGGCAAGGGTGACCAAGATCCATCGTTAGATAGTGAATATGCAAAAAATCTAAAGACCTTAAAATGCAAGAATATAAATGATAATAGCACATTAGTTGAGATGGACCCTGGGAGCCGCAAAACATTTGATCTAGGCTACTATGGTGAGGTTGTTAAGAGAAGGGGTCTATTTCAGTCAGATGCAGCATTGTTGACGAACTCTGTTACAAAATCTCTAGTCCACCAATTCCTTCAAGGCTCACTTGACAATTTCTATGCTGAATTTGCCAAGTCGATTCAGAAATTGGGTCAAACTAAAGTCAAGACTGGGACACAAGGTGAAATCAGGAACCACTGTGCAGTCATAAATAGCTAACAATCTTTGTCTTGTTGATGTGATTGGGTGCAACTTGTGTGATCTAGTTTTTTGGATTAGTTATTTGAAGTCTATGTCTTTTGTATATTTCTTTCATGTGTGGTGTAATAACTAGTAACTAGTAAGTGGCTCCATAATTATTCTTCATTCCATGTTTAACAGTGTTAGTACTTTGTTTTCTTCTTGTAATAAAAACCAGTACTGAGATAATTTCTTGTGTCTCCCACCCATGAGTCAATTAATAATAAGAACTTAGTCAAATCATGTATTTCTTCGCTGACATTCTGAAAGAAAACTGGAAAATCATATCACAAATCTATTTTACAGCTGTAGTCTTTCTTTTCTATCTATTTTCGAAATATATATTTATTGTCCCACACTTTATGCCACTCCATGGATATGGATCATATGTGCGATTGGTCAGAAAAATATAACTTGGGTATATAAAGGAGTATATATCATATTTGATTTGATGGTTGGAGCCCAATGGATGAGGTCCAGCCCAAAAGATATTACCACCGCCGCCGAAACCCTAATTGGAGCTCATGCACATCTCTCTCTCTATATATTCCAATTTGTTTTTACACAGCCATCGTCTCCTCTCGCTAGGTTCGAGTTTCATTTTTTTTATATTATTATTGTTTGTTTTAAATTTATTAAAAAGATGAAATTATGGTGTGTGCGGTGATGATGCTATTTTCATTTACCCTTTTGTTTATGACGATCTGAGTTATTGGATCTTGATTATCAATCCCTTGGCTGTCTGAGCACACTTTTTATTCACTTCATTTTCACTGTTATTTTATTCTCCTAATTGTTTTCAGAATCAAATTTAGTCTATTCTCATTATATTCTAATTTCATTGAACCAAATGGTTTCTCTTTTTCACTCGACTTGTTTATTAGGAATTAGGAATGAGTGTGCGATGATAGGAGCATGGTTTGTTATTGCAATCGTAGTTGTTAAGAAATGTAAAACTTTCAGGTCGTTGCCCATAATTGTTTGCAAAGTGGATGATACCATAAATTTCAACCAAGTAAATCATAAATTCAAACAACAGAAAATCATCAATAACGAAAAATGAGTAAATAAAACAACTTCCTCAAAGCATCATACACATACACATTAGGTCTTTCACCTATCAAAGGTGAGAAACCCTTTAAAGCTTGAAGAAAATGTAACCTAAACATCTAGAAAATCTGGGTTGAGGTGCTTTGTGTTTCATATGGATCCAAAGAACTGCTCCAAGGATACAGCACTGAACACATTAGCTGCACTTCGTTCACTTCTAAAAGGAGATACATGAAGTTGATACTTGATAAACCTCTGCAACATGATTTGTTGTTATTCATTAGAAGTAAGTTCATATGGATCAAAGTCATATTTTAGCCTCAGAAATGATTATGACAATTATATCATAACATGAACTTGACTTGGGACTATGATTCAGTGTCGTAAAAAAAATCCTCCATTCAGTGCAATCAGCAAATCCGAGCCATTAAGTTTTGAATCCAATTTGCTGAGATGCGAGTCCGAGCCACCAAATCTTCATCCAATGGCTCGGATTTGCTAACTGCATGAAGTACGACACTTTTTTACAGCACCAAATCTTAAATCCTGTGACTTGATGAATGAAGTTGAGATATACAGTAACATACAGCTAACTGAGTAACAATTTCAGGATTTGTGTCGATATGCCAATTCGGTTCCAATTGCCGAACAAATGACGTTCGTCCATTCTCTGTGCTACAGAAGAGAACCTGCATATAGGTACAAGAGATCAAACAGAAGACACAGAGGTGATAAAGAATCAGCAAGTGGTTTTTCAGACTCATGGATATTTGCAGCATTCATGAATCAAGAGATACTCAGAAGACCCATTATGTCAATGGGTATTTTTTAATTACCACTAGTGTCTCTTAGAACATTGATATTTCCTATGTTATCCATCCACATGTGTCCCACACATAAAAGGATTTAAAGTGGAAAAATACTTTGCTTATATCTAAAAATTACCCAGCAAGGACTCAGAAAGAAGATATTTATGTCCCGTGAAGAAAAAACTGTGTTTGATGCATATTCATATACCTTGTCCTTGACTAAACCACCTGAAGTGAATACCCCAGCTTCTTCCAACGCCACAAGAACTCTTTTCTGCAACATGAAGCACACAACACATAATAAACTACATCAGCAGTTCAACATCTAATGTGGTAACAGTGGCGATCATACAAGTTCTAAATGCTGAATTCTTGGGTAAATTTTCGGCCACATGCAGCTATAGAATATCTCTTAGTTCATATTATCAGAATCATTTGTTTATACAAAATATATTGATAAAGTTGGAAGATGGTGTATAAACTGAAGTTTTGACCATCTCATCATATAAGACATGATTAGTGAATGATATAGCACATAAATCGCACACACCTCGCTTTCATCGTCCAGTACTCGCTCCATGAGGTATAAATCACAAAACTTTGTTATTTCCAACAATACTTCCAGCACAGAGGACTTCACAGTTGCTTGTTTCTGCCAAGAACACAATAAATCAAATTCATATCTTTATCTGCATTAATGTCTTAGAACAAGAATATAAGAAAGGACAATCACATCACCTGAAGCTCCTCTGGACTACTTTCCTCAAGTATCACTCCAAGAAGACGACAAGTAACCTACATACAACACATTCACCAGAAAAGTCTGGAAAAATTGGTCATAACAACATATGACATAAATGTTTCCCTGTGTCATCAACTACATAAATCCAGAGACAGGTACTAAAATATCCCATTCATGTTTACCATGAGAGAAATAATAATTATATCTACACATCTATGATACTAGGCAAAATAAGTAAAACTAAAAAGAATCTGTATACCTTGTATTTCAAAGGTAGTTTTGTCCAAGTCTTCAAATTTTAAATAGAAAATTTCTTTCTAATTGGGGGCAAACATTTAAAATACTGACTGGAGCACACCCCTTCATTTTATTATTGAGTTCATGAATAGATAACAACTAAAGCGACAGGAAGAACAATTATAACATTACATTATATCAACTGGTTCTTAATCAGAATCAGAACTTTATAAAGTGAGCTCCGAACATGTGCGCCACAGAATAAGCTTATTTACCTTTCTTCCTTCACTCAACCTCTGCATAACTATCTGCGCTAAGGTTGGCTGAAAAGTTGAGAAGAAAGCAAGCTCAACAAAACATGCCTTACATTAATGCAAAAAGATTGATGCATTATCTGAACCATGAATCAAAGTGATAAAGTAATTCTACCTTGACTGGCTGGAATAACTCATCAACAACATTCTGCGCTCGCGAATCATCCGATGGTGAACGGACTTCAGAAGGAACTACTGAGGCATCTGAATGAGAACTGAGCCCAGGATTACTAGACGAAGAACCTTGCCGTTTCGGTCGCCTTTGCTGTGGTCCTCCAGCAGGAGATCTCAACAGCCTCCAGGTGAAAACAATTGCAACAGCAAGACCAGCAACTGCCCCAATAGAGCGTATATCCTGATACCAAGTATATTATAAATTATAATCACAATTATTGGAAGAATCATGCTCCAATGTGCAAACAAAAATCAAGACAATACTTTAAGCACCCAAACTAACAATGGAAGAGTTATAGAAAGCTTATGAGAGTGACCTATTTTTCATAAGCTTGTATGAAAAAACTTATACAGTTTACTTTTTTATGCCAGTTTCGATGTAAGGACATTAAGGTTGATATTTAAGCTTCAAAGTTCAAGTCAACAAGCCTCTCAAGAAACTGGCAGCTTATAAACTTATTAATAAGCTCTTTGTAGATTATTTCGAGTAATTTTATATTGAATAAGTGAGGTCTTTATCCTAATCCACACTGGGTCATTTTTTTCATCCATTCACACAACAAAAGTGGACATGAAAATTTGTCCTTACTACTCACAACCGACATTAAATTAAGCCTCAAGTCCTAACAAATAAATTAAATGAAGTTTTCCAAACAAACCCAATTGAGTTTTATAACCCAAAAAAAAAAAAGATAAACTGAGAGAGTGAGTTGAGAAATATACCATAGAAGAACAAAATCAACAATAATTAAGAGAAGCAGCAATCAAATCGAAATATCAAACAGATGAATGAAAATAGAACATGAAAGAGGAACGAAAAGAAAAGTTCAATTTTTTTTACATCATATGAGATCCAACGAATGACCCATAATTTGATATACTTAAAAAAAGAGAAAAATAGATGCGAAAGCAAGGAATGGAGTAAAGAGAGAGAGAGAGAGAGAGAGAGAGAGAGAGCGAGAGAGAGAGTACGAGGTTGTAGAGAGAGAGAGAGGAGAAGAGGTTGGAGATGTTGAGAGAGAGGTAAGATCCAAAGCGTTTGATAAGGTGAAAGAGATTCTCTTGTTTGGATGAAGTGTCAGCTTCTTCGATAACACCCATCTCAATTTGCAATAACTCTTCTAATTCTATCTTCTCTTCTCTTTATGTTTCTTATAAGCTGTAGTTTCTCTTCGCAACAATTTTATTATTAAACAGTTCCACATAAATAAATAAAATAACAATTTTTCTATAGTTCCACAAGGAATGCAACCGCAGCATACGCTCTGCATTCCTTGTCCCGCAGGCATTCACATTGTCTCCTATGTGATGAGTGCAATTCCCAGACAGCATTTGCGCATTGCATGGATCATAAGTTGTCCTTGTGTCAAGGCTGTGACTGGAATCTAAATGAATGTTCTGTCTTGGGACATAAGCATCTGGCGATTAAATCTTACACGGATTGCCCTTCTTTGGCTGAGTTGTCAATGATTTGGTTCAATGTGTTAGATGTTAATGCTAATTCCTCATGTGATATTGTTGGTATTGGTTTAGAAACACTTGGTACTACATTGCCTAATAAAAATGACAGCTGCGCAGTAATGCCAATGCCAATTGTGCACTTATGAATCATCCAAGCTGCAATACAAACAATCTTGTATTTCCTCAGGATCCAGTTCATTCAAGCATACCAGTTCAATTATCCAACATTGCTCATCAAAATGGTGCTTCTGATCATCAAGATTCTGGGTTACCACCAGTGTTTCTGACTAGTGAATCCCCCTGGGAATCAAATTTGGAGAGCACATGCCCACATGCAAGGGATAAAGCTAAAATCCGATATTATGAGAAAAAGAAAATTCCAATGTATACCTTCTTTGTATAATGAAAGATGGTTCTTTTAAAGTATGCAATCATTGAGACAAATATAACATGCACACACAAACTTAGATTTCTAAGTCACTAAATGTGCCTAAAAGGCTAAAATCCTTCTGTTTTTTCTTTCTTTGTGCTTCAATAATTTCAACTGCATATTGAATTTATCCCACATTTTATTTTTATTAATGCAAATAATACAAGTGTAAAACATAAACAGGTAAACTTCTGGCCTAAGTTCTTGTGCTTCATTTCGGTCCACTATTTGAAAGATCATCTTACAAACTGCTCATGTTTTTTGTATTTCACTTACAAAAACATCTTTCAGGGCCTTTCTTTTGTGATTTCATATGGGCTGGTTTGGTAAGAAAATGTGTTAAAGGTAGATTTGTTAAAGAGGGTGAAGAATATGATTATGATCCTCTTTTGGTAGGACAAACCTAAGAATTTTATCTGCAATCACTATCTTTCCCATGCAAGATATGGTTCTGATGTAAGGTAGTCCCTGGACATTGTGAATACATTGTTTTGTTCCCAATTCTAAATCAGTACAAGTTTTTGCTTATCTTATGAATGTGAGATATAGTTTTGCTTGCTGGAAGCCAGTTTCATACAACCTCAATAATAATCATGTCTTGTATTGCTCCATATTTCTTAGGAAATGGTAACTACTTTTTAACAATAGTGTAAAGTGTAAAGATTGTTTGCATGCCTTTAAGCAAAGTTTGTTTCTCCTGTGAAGTTGGATATTTTGATGACTATTGGCTTGTTTTGCACTTATTCAATATAGGAATTACAAGAATTGGTCCTCCATAAGTCCCCATTGCTCATATCAAAAGATCCTAAAGCATAAAACAGGAAAAAGGATTCATCATATGGTTGTTTTCAAGTTGCTGATGATTATTCTTAGGAATGCTAACTATCAGAAATAAACTATTTGCCTTTAATGTTCTGAGTTGTTTGACATGACAAGTTTATAGTATCATTTCAGCTTGTTTATAAATTACCATCAACACTTTGATCATCAAATATTGAAACAAATAAAAAATACTGCTTAAGGGTGTGTGGTTGGATTTCTAAGTCCCCATTTTTCACTAAGCTCTATATCAATCAACCAAGAGAAAAACAAACCCATCACAGAAAAACATCTAAAAGAGAAAATATGGAAATTAAAGAAACTGGTAAGTGATGTTATGGAGACTTGTACATTTTCTGTTGTTACAATTGTTAGGGATATTGACTGGAAGAAACACCTCTAATGAGGTTCCAATGAGATATCTTCTTGTAAGGTTCTGACATGTGTTGCAGAGAAAGCTCCTAATGTGTCTGAGGGCCAAAAAATTGGCTTGGTGAACCCTTTTATCACATTTTGTACATAAATATGCATCATCAGCTTGGCAATACAATGAAGCTTTTAATCCACACAGCTCACAATATCTTGCACCCTCTTTAGGTTGGAAATTCCTGCATGAACCACCATGTTTTTTTTCTTCTGCACCTTTGCACATATTGAAAACCTCTCTCTATATCTATGTGGTAATATTAAACTTTGATAGTTTCTTGAAAATATAAGGTGTAGCTTGGTACATGAATGTAAGCCTTTTATAACACAATTTTTATGGACAAATTCTTGTGGACAAGGACAAATTCACATAATCACTTGTGTTTTTATTTTACCCCATGTGTCCTTTTCTAAATAAAAAGCTAAAGAAGGTCAATTTAGTCATTGAAAAAGAAGAAATAACTTGTGACTGAAAATAAAAGATAATACATTATTAAGTTTTCAGGTTCATAAGATGCTTGGAGGGTTATTATGAGCCATAATTTGTGTAGTTGTTGAGTGGTTAGCAAAAGCCAATTGAGGAGGATCTTAAAGAAGAAAGGTTTATTGTATGGTCTAGAACTATCAGCACCTTAAAAATTTGTGACCCACCAGTGCCCATTTATTTGGTAAGGCCACTTGATATGAAAGCTGATTTGACTTATTTGGTATATGTTCAGAACTTTATGTAGCTTTCATACCATTTATATGTTTTGCATGTTAGACCCAAAAAAATAAAAATATCTAATGAAGGGTGGTTTTGCAAGGCACGTGAGGAAAAGATGTGCTTCTCCACAAATTGTTCTTGAGGTTTATAGTTTAGTCTACTTGTACGGTTGAAACATAAGGAACATAGGCCCATTTCTTGCCCTGAGTATGAAATTGAATCCAAAGAAACATAAACTTAATGGACAAGAAAGAATGGAAGACAAATGGGTTCAGTCAGGTACTGGAATATAAATGAGTTTCATATCCTCTCATGAAGAGTAAACTTCTAGATAAAGTTGTCAAAACGGGTTTGTATTAATCCCCTTAGGATTCAAGTCAATCGAATTGTACTAAAAAGTTTGGGTATAATTTATATATATCAAATTGTAGTCTGAATCCGATCTAAGTAAGTTGTGGATTGAGGTGAGTCGGCCTGTATAATACTTAAAATATTTATTTAAATTTTAACTTATATAATCTATTTTTAAATATATTATATATATATAAAAAAAATTGATATTAATGTATACTTTTTCTTAGCGCACTTGTTATGCCTAATTCAAACAAACTTATACATCTAACGTTTTATGTGATGTCAAGTTTACTTATACGATTTTTAAGATAAATCATTTATTAAATCGTTCGTTCTTATTGGACTCTCACTATCTAATGCGATATAATTTGTGACTTAACTGTAATATATAAACATTTGGACACTATCAAAACATATCATTCAATTTATAGTAATGATAGTATAGACTCAAATTCAGAAGTAACTCTATATGTTAAATTATAATCATCATCATTCTTTCATTTCTATATGAAAATCATTTATACGCTTATTATGAGTATCTTTATTGTAAACCAGTACGAGTTAAATTTGGTTGTATGAAATTATTTATGATAAACAATTATGTTGTTTTTTTGTTTTATTTTAAAAATTATTGTTCTTCATTATTTTTGTTATAAAATTTTAATCTAATTACTACACAATTAAGACAGAAAAAATGAAATCTAAATGATTAAAGATTTTATTATTGTGTTTTAAATGACATTCTACAAAATAGGATAAATAATATAATGTTTCACTTTATAATATTATTCTAATTTATAAGTATTTATATTTTAGATATTATTTTAATTTTTTATTTAAAGTTCGTAATCAATATTTATTAGGGAAAAGTCCACAAACCTTCCGGTAAATATTATGTCTTTTACAAATAACTAAGGTTAACTATTTTTTCTTCCTAATTATTACATTTTAAATTTTATTTGTTTGTAAAATTGATTCTATATAAAAATAATTTTAAATTACTTTTGTATGACAATTAATTCACCTCCTACAATGTTTATTATAGTCCACTTCTAAAAGAGAATTTTTGATAGTTGTCTAATTTTTGAAATATAACAACCATCTTCTTTAAAAAATAAAGTTATCACAATAATTAATAAATGTCTGTATATATAAATTTGGAAGATAACTTCTTTTCACTTTAAAAATACTTATAGATCAGATCATGTGATGATATGAACATAGGAAAGTCCCTCACTTAAGACTATTTTTCTTCATGAATACTTTTAAGTTTTAATAGATACCTCATTGATACTCAAATATTTTTTATCAACAATTAACTTTATTAAAATAAAAAGTACAAATTAGGAGAACAAGTGCTCCTATCTACACCATAGAAAGTTAACAAGAAAAAAAATACACTTATAAGGGTTCAACACTCATTCCAATAAGAAAAATTAAAGGTATTATAACTAACACTTAGATTATTCTAATAATGTAAAAAAAAAATGAAATTGTGAATTCCCAAAAAGTAATTTTGTTCCCAGATTGCCAAATATTCCAAATGATAATGACAAAAAGACATCCATCTTCTGAATTATTTTGTCTCCAAACACAAGAAGGACATATGATAGGAGAAGTTTACCTTAGCATCATGGGAAAGAATTGATGTAAAACCAAAACGAGAGTAGACTTATTGTCAAACATGATAAGACTTCGAGCATGTAAAGAAAAGGTGGTTAATCGCTTCCTCCTCTTTCCCACAAATAGCACAATTTGGCATAATATTTACACTTATGACACCACTTTGTGTGAGACAGAACTTCGTTGAAACTCTCCCTAAAAAAAAATTCACACTAAACATTTTATCTTTGTTGATTAATACTCAATTGATTGAACTTACTCCATGTTGCTCTTGTGCAGCTTGTTTGAACTTAATTTGTTTCTCCTCATGCACCTATTTTATGCCTCAGTGTTGAGTGACCCTGCGAAGTGTGTTGACTATTATTTAATGGAACCTGTGAATTTGATAAGTATTACTTGCATGTATATAACTAAACTACCATTTAATAGTAGTTTTATTTTATTAGACTTGCTTATGATTATTTCATCAACGTATCCACTTGAATGGCACATGTTGATCTGTACTTCAATACTTGGTGCACATGTATATAGGAATATCTTGCATGATTCTTACCTGCAATGGATTTGGTATCAATAATGTAGTTTTTTTTTAAGTTAAATATTTTTCTTCCTAATTTAATATTATCTTTATATAGTGACTAATTTCAATAACAAATAAAGTTTAAGGTGTAATTTAAAAGAAAAAATAGTTTATATAGCCTACTTGCAAAAGACATAAAGTTTATGGAAGGTGTATGCACTTTTCTCTATTTATTATCTATTTTTATTATAAAATCATTATATCGTTATATTATAAAATAATTTTTACCTAATACTCAATACTAAACCAAACATCCTAAAAAATAAAAGATTATAAAAATACCTAGGTAATCAAACATTTTGACCCACCCATCCTACCATGTGTACTACTAGAATATAAGAGAAATATGAGAGATGTCATTTTTAAAATTAATTTACTAAAAATAATTTAAAATTTATGTCACATTTGTCTTCACTATCCAATAATAATCATGATTTAATTCGTCCAGGGGTGGATACAAATAAATAATATTATCAGCAAGGGAATTTAAAATAATCATGTTTTTTAAGAAAATAAATTTGGGAGACTAAATATACCTCTAAAAGATGCTAAAATTTAGAAAAATGAAGAGAAGAATGATGATTTTAATATTTTGTCAAATAAAAAATAATATTTTAATTCATTGTTTTGTTAATGATTTCTCTTGACCTTTTTATGTGTTTAGAATTTGAATTAAACTCATTTAATATATTCTCTTTATTAAAGCTTTTAGGTGTCTCATTGACACATACACAAATTACTTTCATTATCTATCATATTATCTACAAATAGTTACTCCAATTTTCTAAGATGGGTTCATTCTTAATCATATCTTATAAAAATTAATCATCATCTATTAGGACTTAGGATGATGGGTTTGCATGCATTGACGACTATATCACTTTATTTTTCAAGCAAATTGCATTCACCCAATTATATTTTAAACTTAATTATAGCCACTACACGTAAAGAATATATACATATAAATAAATAAATTAAGAGATTTCTACAGATGTAAAAATTGAAGAAATGTCTTCTAGAAAATAGATTTCTATAGATGTAAAAATTGAAGGAATGCATGTGAAGAAGGAATGTCTTATGAAATTTACATAAAAACTCGAGATATCGGTACAACATACCCTTCCAAGAGTTGTGAAATATTGCATCTTGATGAAGTGATAAAAACACATTTATTGAATCATTTAATTCGAATAGCGAATATATGTGGAATGGCTTGAGATCTTTGCAAGGGTAGAGAATTTCATCTTTCCTTTATGCTAATAGGCCAATTTATATAATTTTATCTTGAAAGTAATTTATTACTCAGATTAAATTATACACAAATTTAATTGTTGCTATTATTTAGAACAGCAGCAGCACTGTAATATGGCAGAAAATTTATTAGTTGAATGATATTGACATAAATTATATAGATACGTAATAAAATTTTAAAAATATATAAAATTTACTTTATTAGTATAATGATACAATTAATTTTGAAAATATCATAAAAATGGGATCTAAGATAAAAATATAAATGAATGATAAAGGTATAAAACCTAATAATTAGTATAAAAGACAGATATGCTTATTATTATAAAGGAAAATTGTAATCCGTAGAAATGATTTTTTTCCTATTTTAAAATTATTAATAATTTATATATTAACTTCCATTTCCGCTAAGACTTATAATGGTGTCATTGCTACATACTCAAATCAGACATGATTCTAATATTATTTTTTTACCTTAAGAGCAACTCTAAATTTATTCTTAATGTATTATTCTTTTGTAATCTTTTAGTGTCTTCATTCATGGAACAAAATATTATTATGTTTACTAGGTAAAATTTATTCTTTTCTTTACATTTTATCGCACATTATTTACATTATTTACTGTCATATAATATTGTGGGTGTTATATTATTCTTCATATACTTATTAAACTCAGCTCATATCAACCTGTTTGACTAGGAATCATACACCTGATCAGTCTGAGCTAGTTTAGGACTAGTTATTAATCAAAATTGGAATGAATTAGTTTGACTTGATTAGTTTGGATATAAAATTGGTGACTCGATAGGTTAGACTAGTTCAATTCGACCGGTGCAACCAGTTTAATTACTATTATAATTATAGTTGTTATTTGTTAACTTGAAACATAATTTTTTCTAATTAAGATAAAAAGTTTATTTTCATATTTTTTGTTACAATTAAAACATATAACTATGTCACTCCATGATTTTTTAACTTATTTACGCATTTTATTATAGTCAAACTTTCATTCCTGGGATTATTTAATCAGATATTTCTGTAATAATAAGTTTTACATTTGAAATCAAAAATTGTTAAATAATATTATATTAATTATCAATTAATCACTCATCCACATTATAACACTAAAATATATTTATTTTTAAGTATGCAAGTTAATATTGATACTAATAGTAATTTTTATAACCATTTCATTAATTTCTTTCTTCTTATGAGGCATGAATAGATATTACTATAAAATGTATTCACCATATATATTCCTATTTATTAACTTTTTGCATCATGGACAATAATTGAAAAATATTCAAATATTAAATGAGATAAAATAGTTAAAACTCATATTTTATAGCAAAAAAAAAAATTCGAAGAATCTGTATTTAAATCATTTAATAAATGAGAAAATTTTGAAGCAATTTTGTCTCACGAGGAAGCTTGAATTTGAAGTGCTGAATGTGGCATATAAAATGAAGAATAAAAATTAAGCATATAAAGTAGCTGAACCCTAAATACCAATATCCAAATATCATATCATAGCTATAAAATAATCTTGTTCATATCATCCAATAATTCCTTGGTGAATATGAAGGCACATAAGAATCCCGACCAATCTAAATCTCTGATCAAACTCACTTTGATCTCTTCTTCATTTTGCGCCCTATGTATCTATATATTAATGGTACTGATGGCCACAACAAAGTTTGAAGATGTGAAATCTTCAGTACAAGATGTATCTACAGCCACAAGTGTTGAACATCTAGTGTTTGGACTTGGTTCAGGTTTAAGTGTATGGCCTAAGAGAAAGGATTATGTGAGACTCTATTGGAAACCCAATAAAATGAGAGGATGTGTTTTTGTGGGTAATCTTCCAAAATCAAAAGACAATGATACATCAATTCCTCCTCTTTGTCTTTCTTCAAACACTTCTCATTTTCTTTACACTTGGGGGCGTAAAGGTCATTTATCTGCAAACCGCATGACACGTATTATTAAAGACATAGTAGCCATGAATTATTCCAATGTTAGATGGTATGTGTTTGGGGATGATGACACCATTTTCTTCCCTGAGAATTTGGTCAAAACATTGTCCAAATATGATCATAGAAATTGGCACTACGTTGGTGCACCTTCTGAGAGTTTTATGGCAAATCAGTATTTTAGCTTTGAAATGGCTTTTGGTGGAGGTGGCTTTGCTATAAGTTCTTCACTAGCAAATGTATTAGCCAAGGTTATTGATTCATGCTTAGAAAGGTATCATTATCTCTATGGAAGTGATGCTAGGACATACTCTTGCATAACTGAACTTGGTGCAGGATTAACACACGAGCCCGGCTTTCATCAGGTAAAGATTCATTATGGATATGATTATATTGTGTATTCTTTTTTGACCACCCTTTCTTATTAACTATTCATGTATTTGTGATAATGAAAATGGATTATTAGGTTGATATGTTGGGAAATACCTTTGGCCTATTGGCTACACATCCAATAACTCCCTTATTGTCACTGCATCATGTGAATCATACTAAACCCATCTTCCCAAATATGACAAATATAAAAGCTATGCAACATTTATTTAAAGCTGCAAATGTTGATTCCCAAAGGATCCTACAACAAACAGTTTGCTATGAGAAGAAGTTAGCATGGACTGTTTCAGTGTCATGGGGCTATGCTATTCAAATATTCCCATACAATATGCCTTTACCAGAAGTTGTAAAAGTGCCAAAAACATTCAAGCCTTGGAGAGGAGGAAGTGATTTGGATAATGCATATAATTTCAATACAAAACCAATTCACCGTCACAAATGTGATAGACCCATCATTTTCTATCTAGACAATATCTCTTCTGGTAAAGATGGCATCATAACCAGTTATAAGAAATCGGCTAGAAACTGCTCCCGCCACATGCCATCACTAAAGAAATTGGAACGGATCAATGTGTTCTCAAAGAAACTAGACCTTGACATTAATCAGGTAATATATACATATATATATATATATATATA
>NC_032018.1:251609-266171 GCF_001865875.1 Lupinus angustifolius
TATATATCTATATTAAACATTGGCAGTATTTCATTTAGACTATTATAAATTGATGATAGTACTTATAATCTATTATATAAATTGTTTTTTATTCAGTTATGGAGTCCAAGAAGACATTGTTGTGACATACTACCCTCTAATGCAAAGGGCCTAATGGAAGTTGGAATTAGAGAATGCAGATATGAAGAACTGATTTTCATGAGGTGGTAGAATTCATGCATTAAATCTCTTTTGTGCATGGGATACCCTATAACTAATTAATTATCAATAGTAGGGAGTCTGATCTACACAATTGTTATGAGTCTAGCTGATAGTTTCTTTTCAGATATCTCTTGTTCAAACATTTAGATTTTGTATCTGTTAAATTATATCAATTATGAGGTTGTTTATAGTTTTTTTATATTACATAAATTTAATTAAGTCAATCATTGGGTTGAGAATTTCTAGCCTATAGATCCCATATATTATGTTTAATAAAAATCAACATTGTTTAATAATCCATATATCTAAGTTAATATATAAATTTGAGGTAAATGATGTGAATGTTATATAATTATTAATCAAATGATGAATTGATATAATTTATATTTTTTATAATATATTATTGACTTAGTTTAACTTAGTGTAAGCATTTGTCTTATTTATATATCAACAAGGCAGTAATTGAGTGGTGTAAGACCTCATTTGATCTCCAATGTCAATGGTTCAATTATTGGGAGCGATAATTGTTGGAATAGGCAACCACGAACTCCAAAAGAAATTAGTTCATTAACAAAAAAGGTAAGAGATACCTTGATAGTACAAAAAAATCTTATTTATATTTAATATCATATACATTTATATCTATTTTTATCTCTCATATTTTTTACTGGAAAGATATGTGACATGGGAAAATTACAAGACTAATAAAGTTCTTTCAATCATAAACACATATGTTTGGTGATAATTTTAACTTCTTATATACACATTTGAAAAACTAAATCATATGATATGATTTTCATACATGAAGATTTTATCGTTTTCGAAAAGAAAAGGAGAGAGTATTACATCCATAATTATGTGAGCAACTTGTCACAAAACCTTTCATGATTTTAAATGAAACACTTGCTGAAAGATGAAAACAATGGAGTAGAATTCAAGGATTGGCAACAAACCATACTAAATTCTTTTATGCATAAATAAGGTAAATGATGATGACTTCTTCTTAAATCATGTGCATGACTATGTCTTATTAAATGAAATTTTGACATCAATTAAAAAAATTGAATAATGAAAAATAAAACTAAAGTAATATGTGATTTTATTATGTGTAAAAATTTGATTGCTTTATATATGAGTAGGGATATGATTTTAGTACATAGGATCTATATTAAAAAAAGAGAAAAAAATGTGTACACCAATAGTGTAAGAGTTCTTTACTTCCATCAGTCATTTTCAATAATGATTGACTTTTAAATAAACTAATTTAAACAAATAGTAAATGATATACTGGTATAAATTTTTACACTATCAGTCTATAAATATTATAAAAATAAAGTAGTCACATTTGGATTTGCACCTTAAACTGGACCACCTTTGCACGTGATGAGATAGTATGATAGTTGTACTTCATTTCAAATAAAGTAACATATGACCTTCACAAAAAACGTAACATATGAGATTGAATTATTAAATTGAAAATAAGTATTGTTAAACTAGATCTAGATGATTACAAATTTATAAATAAATAAAAACACATGACGGGCACGAGATTATTTAGACTAAGCCTACAGGTCCCAATTTTCAAAATATAAAAAAAATGAATTTAATGCTATGGTCATAAACTTATTTAGTACATGTTTTGTTTACTAGTATTTATACAAATAGAGGTTGCTAAGCTTCTATTTGTTTATTTTATAAAATAATATGAGATTTTTTTAGGTATTGATTATTTTGTACATATTTTTTTAATATTTGTCATCATATATTATTTTACTTAAAGACATGTATTTTTTAAATATACATTTTTATATCATCATAATATTTTATAACTTTTACTACTTCATTATAAAGGCAAAAAATAAAATGGAAATTGACATTCAATAGAAAAATAAGCTAATTTTAAAATCAACAACTCGGTGGAACTTCCATTTTTTTTGCTTATTTTCCCACAAAAAATATAACTTCCTTTTATATAAAAAAAACTATAAACTTTCATTTATACTATGCACATAATCAAAGAAAATATTGAGCATAATTTATAGATGATTGAATCTTTCTTTAAATATGGTGTGAAAAGTTAAATATTTATTGTACATTTGATATAAACTATATTTTCCAAAAACATTTATAAAAAAAAGGTGTATATAATATAGCTGATAGAAAAGGGGTGAATATAATATGGTTATGATTGAAAAAGTTGATAAAAGTATGGCTAAAATTAGGTAGCACAGTGTTTGATGTGAATACATTGGCCAAAGCCGTAAAGGAGGAGTAAGGAGTAAGGAATGTAGTTGAAAAGTGGTGGTTGACTTGTTTGAGTATCTCATCACTTTCACTAACACATGGTCAAGTAACTCTACTAAGTGACTTCAAACTTCAAAAGTTTCCAATCTTTCTTACGCCGTGGATTGTGATGCCACTTTTTTTGAATAATTATTATATAGTTCTAACTTGTACGCAACATTTTTCACACTTAACTTTTATTAGGTAACATATCAATATCCCCTGCATTTTGTTAACATGTTGTTACTTCATACAACCACCAAAACCCATTCTTTACAAAATTTCATTTTAGTTATTTCTTCATTTTGTGGCACTTATATCCTTGCATCTGTGTTACTACTAGGCACATCAAAGGTATTAGAGGTTCATTCTTCATTACAACATAATGTGTTTGAGCCACTCACTCTTGATCATCTTGTGTTTGGAATTGCTTCAACAAATGCTTCATGGCCCACCAGGAAGCAATATACTAAACTGTGGTGGAAACCCAACAAATTGAGAGGATGTGTATTTGTGGATACTCTCCCACAAGAAAAATACCATGCTAGTAATGATTCATCTCTTCCTCCTCTATGTATATCGGAAGACACTTCTCGATTTCGATACACTTACCGCGGTGGTCTAAGATCTGCAATTCGTGTGGCACGTGTTGTGAAAGAGACTGTAGCATTGAATCATTCTAATGTAAGATGGTACGTGTTTGGAGACGATGACACAATTTTCTTTCCAGAGAATATTGTGAAAATTCTGTCCAAATATGATGATGGGCTTTGGTACTATGTTGGTTCAAACTCTGAGAGCTATAAGCAATCATGGTTCTTTGGTTTTGGAATGGCTTTTGGTGGAGGTGGTTTTGCTATAAGTTCCTCACTAGCAAAAGTCTTATCCAAAGTTTTTGACTCATGCATTCAAAGGTATCCACATCTCTATGGAAGTGATGCTAGAGTGTACTCTTGCATAACAGAACTTGGTGTCGCATTAACATATGAACCCGGCTTTCATCAGGTAACATACAACAATGTCGATACATCATAATTTAGTTAACAATAACAACTTTATCGACTTTAACAACTTTGTGAAATTGGACTAGGTTGATCTGCGAGGAAATATCTTTGGCCTATTGGCTGCACATCCTATAACTCCCTTATTGTCATTGCATCACCCAGAGGACACAGATCCAATTTTCCCAAACATGACAAACACAAAAGCTATGCAACATTTATTTGAAGCAGCAAATGTTGATTCCCAGAGAATGCTACAACAAACAGTTTGCTATGACAAGCGAAATTCGTGGACGATTTCGGTGTCGTGGGGCTATGCTGTTCAAGTATTCCGAAGCAATTGGCGTTTACCAGATGTTATTGGTGTGCAACAAACATTCAGTCAATGGATGAAAGGAGATGCTTTATCAGGTGCATTTACTTTAAGCACAAGAGAACTTCACCGTGACCCATGTAAAAGACCCATCATTTTTTATCTAGACAATGTGTTTTCTGCTAAAGATGGCATTACTAAAACCAGTTATACAAAATCTCTTCAAAATTGCTCTAATGACATTGCATCACAAAACAAAGTGGAAGTCATTAAAGTCTTCACTCATAAGCTAGACCTTAACATCAAACAGGTAATTTATATTACACAATAGTATTTCATTTTTTTTTAATTGTTACAAAGTTATAGCACTTAGTTAATTATGAACTCTTTTTTTTTTGGTATTTCAGTTGCAGAGTCCAAGAAGGCATTGCTGTGATGTATTGCCCTCTAGTGCTTATTACGGAATGGAAATTGCAATTAGAGAATGCAAAGATGAAGAATTGATTTTTATGCACTAATAAAGGAACAAAATGTACATGTTAGATCTCTCCAATAACAAAAAAAAAGTAGTTTTACTTGTATTATTTATCTCTATAACTTACGTATTAGATATGTCAATTTTATAATATTAAATAGCAAAAATAAAAAAAGAAAGATAAATTTAATGTTTAAATTTTGCAGCTATAAACATATGAATTTATGTGGGGAATTGATGCTAATAAAGCCAAAACAAAATGCATAGACAGTGTTATTGTATGTTAAACCAAGCAGGGAAAACACACATAGGAACCAACATTTGCATATTCCAATCTAAAAAAGAGACTAAATTCACTATTTTTATTATTAGAGGACCTAATTAAAATATAAATAGTTTTATTTCAATATAGAGAAAATAATACCTTTTTAAAATACTTGTAATTTAATTATATAAGAACTACTAATACCTTTTTTCACATGAAACATCATCATCATCTTGCGTATGGTACCTTCAAATATAAAGTAAAGAACCCAAAATTCCTTTTTAAAATGTTAGACACGCTACTCAACAGGTTCTAAGTTCTAACTCACACCAACGTCATGGAATACACACAAATACACTCAAGTAACATACTTGAAACGTTAAGGTTGTTATAAAATCGAATTAATAATTAAAACTGATTCATTCACTTATTCTACGTATTTCTGTGGTATACATTTTAAAAAAAAAATAAGATTAAAGTTGTTTTGAGAATCTATATAGATTATAAACTTGAATTATTTTTGTAGAAAAAAGTTTAAAATGAAAGCTTCTCCACGGTGAATTATTTATTTTAGAGTTATTTTATTTTTCCATAAATTTGTCTAATTTATCAATTCTCATTTTACTATTAATCATATGATTAACTTCCTTTCATTTACTCTAATTTATTAATTCTCATTTTACTATGAATTTGTCTAATATATGTTTTCTTTTTTGGTTTATATTATTTCTCTTATACATGTATGTGTACATTAGCAACTTTAGTTGATTCATGTATATCTAATTAAATTGATTCATGTATGTCTAATTTCTTATACATGTATCTCTACATTTAAAAACTTCTTACTTTCTGTGTTAATTATAATTTCAATATATATGCTTAAGTTAATTATTTCTCATGCAATAACAAAACATTGGTCTAATGATAATGTAATAGCCTATTGGATTTTTAGATCGATCAAAAAAGTAAAATGTTCAATTCCAAGAAGAAGTACTTATTGGAATAAAACAATCATATCTTCAAAAAGATTTATTCCTTATCGAAAAGGCGAAAGATATACTTAAAAAATGGTATCACATGCATCTTGAGGGGTTGAGTGCATCTATAAATATTACCAATGCTTTTGAAAGCAAGCCAAGGAAGACAAGTGTGAGAAAAGATTAAAAGCGAAAAAGTGAAGCCAGATTCTAAGAGAGTTAGTTAATGTTCTTTTTCTGTAGCTGTTTCTTTTATCTACTTCATAAGTTTCCAACATTTCTTACACCACAGAGTTTTCTGCCACTTTCTTTCGTTATATATATATACAAATACAGTTCAAATTTTTGTGCCACCTTTCTCACAATTAGAAGCAGAGACATGTTAAGGTAGCAGAGCAATAATACAATATAACTCCCCTAGTTAAACAATGTTGTTACTTCATAAAACCACCAAAACCCAATCTTTGAAAAACTTCATTTTAGTCATCATCTCTTTATTTTGTGCCACTTATATCCTTGTATCATTGCTACTTTTGGGAAAATCGAAGTTATTAAATGTGCACTCTTCATTACAAGTAGAAGTAGTGTTTGAACCAACCACTATTCATCACTTTGTGTTTGGAATTGCTTCAAGTAATGCTTCATGGCCTGAAAGGAAGGAATATGCAAAATTATGGTGGAAATCCAATAACAACCAAATGAGAGGATGTGTATTTGTGGATAGCATTCCTTCTCAAAAAGACCATGCTAGTAATGATACAACTCTTCCTCCTCTCTGTGTCTCTCAAAACACTTCGCGGTTTCATTACACGTACCGCGGTGGACTAAGATCAGCCATTCGTGTGGCACGTGTCGTGAAAGAGATTGTGGCCTTGAATCATTCTGATGTTAGATGGTATGTTTTTGGAGATGATGACACAATTTTCTTCACAGAGAATTTAGTAAAAACTCTTTCCAAATATGATCATAGGCTTTGGTACTATGTTGGTGCAATCTCGGAAAGCATTAAGCAAAACTGGTTTTTCAGTTTTGGAATGGCTTATGGTGGAGGTGGTTTTGCTATAAGTTCCTCTCTAGCAAAAGTCTTGGCCAAAGTATTTGATTCATGTATTGAAAGGTATCCATATCTCTATGGAAGTGATGCCAGAGTGTACTCTTGCATAACAGAACTTGGTGTAGCATTAACATTGGAACCAGGTTTTCATCAGGTAACATAACAATACAACCTTTTACATTAGACTACAACATTGGACATAGAACATTTATGAATTTGTAAATGGTTGATGATTTGCTTAACCCTTTTTCCTCCATATTATGTATTGGAACAGATTGATTTGCAGGGAAATATGTTTGGCCTATTAGCTGCACATCCTGTAACACCCTTGTTATCCTTGCATCACCTAGAATACACAAATCCAATATTTCCAAACATGACAACAACAAAAGCTCTGCAACATTTATTTGAGGCTGCAAATGTTGATTCCCAGAGGTTGCTACAACAAACAGTTTGCTATCACAAGCAATTTTCATGGACTATTTCAGTGTCATGGGGCTATGCTATTCAAGTATTCCCAAACAATATGCTTTTGCCAGATGTTCTTAAGGTGCAAGAAACATTCAAAGCATGGGTGCCTGATAAAGCTTTGGCAGGTGCATATAGTTTCAACACAAGACCACTTCAACGCGACCCTTCTAAAATACCCATCATTTTCTACCTTGTTAATGTGTCTTCTGGTGAAGATGGCATTATCATAAGCAATTATAAAAAATCATTTCAATATCGCTCTTACAAAATGGCTTCACTACAGAAAATGGAAGTGATCAAAGTGTTCACAAATAAGCTAGACCTTAGCATCAAACAGGTAATTTATCTATTGGTATTTTAGTATTTGGCCTTGTATTGGTAATGAATATAACTCTTAAAATTAAACTATTTTCTTTATTCAGATGGAGGCACCAAGAAGGCATTGTTGTGATGTATTGCTCTCTAGAGCTAGTGACCAAATGGAAATTACAATAAGAGAATGTCAAGAGGATGAACTGATTTACATGCACTGAAAGTTCAGAGCTGAAATTAAATCTCAGGTTATATGCCTATAAAAAAGGCATCATATAGAAGAACATTACTGTTACATATGAATGTCTTGTAAATTTAAATTTCATATAATGTGGAACACCATATACTTATGTGTATGAGTGAGCAATGTAATATTGAATGCTAAAATGAATTTACATATTACCATATGAAATATTTTATGCCAAAAGTTTCATTACAAGCCCCCTCCTCCATAATTGGTCAAGCTCTGAAAATTTCACAGCACCTATGAATCAAACTTGAAAACACTCTGCATGACATGTGCTGCCAGATTTTGTTTGGTTCTCTAGAATATTTTTCCTAATGAAAATTATGGTCTAATGATGGGTGTACACGTGAACTAAGTTACAAATTTGTGATAGTGGAACTGATAAAACAGTTTTCAAATATATAGTATATGTGTGGAAAAAAGAGCCAAACTTGAGTTGTTCTAACAACTATCACCTCAAAATTCCACACTGAATCCTCCGGGTATCAAACACCCTAGTGTCCTTCGCCTTTTCTCTTTGCCATAAAAATTAAGTAATAAGTAAAGTACAGGTAACCAGGTTTTAAATTGCAATCCAAGAGTGTAATAAGTACTTAATATTGTAGTTTTGGTAGTTTTACCATCGAGTCATGATTGTAATAATCTTCCAATAAAAAATTTCACAATTGCTACCCACCACATTAAACCATGTGTAATAGTAATCACAATCACAATTTAAAACCTTAATATGGAATCATGAGTATGAGTCATGAAAAAGTGCTAGTATCCCATATAAGATAATCCCTATCATTTGAACCACTAGCATACATCATCAATCTAAAGAAACTGCTCCACATTCCATCTGATGAATGTAATTATTTACTCTTAAGTTGATAACATTGGCATCAATATGTGCAGTTTTCCAGTACCCTCCAAAACATAAGGTGATTGAAGTTTCAAAGGCAGGCTATGATTCTTGCCAACCAAGTAACCCAATTCAGTCATATAATGATGGCACCACAACTATCCCTCTCACTCCAGAAGGAAAAAGATACTTCATCTGTGGGACAATAGGACATTGCCGCCAAGGAATGAAGCTTGAAATAGACACTCTTGACAGTGCAACTTCTGCTTCACCAGAAGCGTCTCCTTCACCAGCACTGTCTCCTGAGATTTCCATCACTCCCTTTTTGCTCCAGAAGAAAATACTACTCCAATGGCCGAATCTCCTGACTCTATTCCCGAAGTGTCGAGTCCTTCATTCGAAACACATCTGGAAAGTCCTAAATTCTCTCCAAGCAATCCCTCCAATGAATTTGCAGCCATTGCCTCGCCTCTAGCCCATGACTAACATTCATCAGACCTGTCAGATTCATCAACCATGAAAGGCAACCTACAACTCTCCATTGGGATAGTGTTCAGCTTTATAATGATGCTTATGTCCTTCTAATTCGAAGGATGAGAAAAAATTCACTCTAGCTACATTTGTTATTGAGTTTTTCCTTTCCATGTGAGAATTTGTTTTGAAGTGTTTTCTTTGCTGCTGTGGTATGGTTACAATTTCAGAAATATACTGTGAGCATGTTTTTTGTCAACAAATATATCTCATCAACAATGTAATTTTCTTTTATATCCTATTACTGAAACTTCCTTTTGGATCATGCTACAAAGGACAATCAGTTACCAACTTTCATTTTGCTTAAAAAACTCACGACAACTTCGAACTAGACTAAATTATAAATTCAATCCTGGAAAGATTTTACTAATACTAAATAGATCCTTGAAAGTTTTTTGTTACGAATTAAGGACCTATTTGATGACACCATTATATTTTGAGGACTGAATTCAGGGTTTACTCTTCTTAAATACTTTCATCCTATAGCAGCTGCAGTATGAACAAGACAAGGCCCATAATAGGGAATTTCCCCTACATAAATGATCCACAAATCAATGCATCATTAATAGTTTGTAGCCATGACATAAAGCATTTCCTTCTTATAGTTTAGATTGTAGCAGCACACTTTTATCTTATTTCGCACTAAAATAAAGATAAAATACAATTGAATCACACATACAACAAAGAAGTGGATGTGCAAACCACTTTATGCCACTGGAGGCCGAAGCAGATGATCCTTTGATGTATCAACAATAGCAGGAGGCATGAACTGCCACATCGCGATTCCAGGGTAACCGATGAAAGGCATCAGCTTGTGGTTAGCTGCATCAGCCCCTTTAGCAACTGCCGGATGAGGGAGGAACCTTGGCTGCACATTTGTCAGTTTGACCTGTTGCTCCAACTTTTCCTTATCTGCCTTCAGCATATTCTTCTCGTCGCGAAGCTCTTTCTTCTCAGCCTGCAAGGAAGTATAAATTCAGATATCAGAACTACAATTCGTAGATACTAACATGATACCATCTACTATGAGAATTAGAAAGCATAGACCAAAACTTCATAAATAATCATATCACTTCAAAACAAGTATTCTAAACAGAAAATCACCTTCAGTTCTCTAACTTTGAGAAGTAATTCATCATTCATCTCCTTCATCTTTTGTGCTTCATTTCTTAAGTTGGTCACCATGTGAACTGCATCGCTCAGTATAGCGACCTTGTCTGCTTTGGGCGGCCTACCAGGCTCCAAGACAGAACTCAATTCGAGAAACCTTTAAAATCATGCCAAATTGAAGACATGAGATTTAGAAGATTAAACTCAATCAGACAAGATGCAAAATAATAGCATGCCTCTCATTCAGCTTATCCCTTCGTAACTTCTCACGACATGCCCTGGCGCCAGATGCATATGATTCAGACTTCAACCTGAAGTGACAGTTGCAAATGCTTTAGAGGAAACAATTATGAGAGAGAGCATGTAGGGCAAATTAATCACAAATTGAGTTAATAAAAGCCCAAGTTAGTCCAATTTCTAGAGATTAAAGACATACAGAGGCCAAGAAAAATCACAGATGCAACTAAAGATTAAGAGATAAATGTTTATGATAGAACATTTTGTTGTCATTCGATACATAACGACTAAGGTTTGATTGATGTTGTATTCTTTTTTGTATTAATGATTATCTACCAGAGGCAATTGAAAGAACCATTTGAAAACTCAATTTATTATCAGAACTCAAATTCAGTACATTAATAGTTATTACCGCTTTGAAGGGCCATTTTCCAGTAGAGTTGAATCCAGTGAGTATTCCATATCCAAGCTGCAATAAAAAAGTAACCATGAAGATTTATCTACTTTGTATAGAACAATAAGAAATAGAAATGATGGAGTTGGGGTTTGACTTTGGTGTGATAGCAGATTTGTAAGTTGAAGAAAGAAACCTGATATTATTAGCAGGATGATTGAAAGTATGAGTCTGTGGCAGCCAGGTGAAAGCAACAGAGTCTGTAGCCATAATAAAGTCATCATGTTCAACAACATCAATGTTATAATCATAAAGCCAACCAGTTGAGGAACCTGTGCAATCCATGTCCATGTCCATGTTTAATTTCTTTCAACTTTCAACTTTCTACAACAAGAATAATAAAAAGATAAGTGAATTGCGTGGGAATATTTATATATAGTTAATACTATGTCACATAACTAAACTAAACTAAACTTGTTCATTTGGCACTGAATGTGAGTCATGCATTACGTGGATACACAGCACAGGACTCAACTATACGTCATTATTATCTTACACTCCAAACAATTAATGTTAAAATTGCCCAATCTTCATCTTTCTACAACTTACATTTATACAAGTTGTGATTCTAGATCAATCCTAACTCTACCAATTGGAATTCGAATTAAAGTAAATAAAAATCTAAACTGCAATTCTAAATTAATGATGCCAAACACCATATTCCAAAACCATTATATGACAATAAAATTCTTCAACTATAATTATATCACTATCATTCTTTTTTTAAGTGATACTTATAGTAGGTAATAACAAACTAAATTCATCTAAACAAATTTGTTTAGATTGATTAGGTTGCTATTATACTAAAATCAAATTTAAAAGTGATATATAAACATATTTGTTTAGATTGATTAAGTTAATATTATCCTAATTACCACATTACCATAGGATACAGTGATTGGAAAATGTTATCTCTTGCACTAAGTATTGCCCCTCCATTTTGTAACCCCGAAAACATAAGAAAAAATAATCTAAAATAAAATCCTTTAAAAAAGAGTTTATAGCAGGTGGAAATGCAGGCATCGATTATTGAAATGGTGCTGTGGGTTTTCATCACAAGTGGGAGCTACGCGATACAGAAAATGGAAGGACTAGAAAATATGTATAAATTATTTTAGGTAAAAAAACTAAAATATTATTACAAAGAAGTGTTACATGGTGAAAACCCAAAGTTTAAATAAAAGAAATCAAAAATTAAACAGGAACCCTTCAAAATGGCGTGATGCATGCCGTACACAGACGTTGGTATCCATGAACCAAGTCTAACGAGTAACAAATACATACACCGCAACAGGTATCTATATTTCAAATATAAATCAAAATCACTACCAAGTTGGTGTAAGGGTGGAAGGAGACTTGTTTGATCTCACAATGATCAAAAGGTTAATGTTTCGACTTTTGGGAGCTACGCTTTTGAAAAGAGCAATCACACACCCAAAATAAATTAATTCTTTATCATGAAATGCACTTAGTAGTACAAAAAAAATCTAAATCAAATAAACTATATCTTCCATAAGGTGATGTTTTATCATGTGCATCTGTTATGTCATCTAGTGTTACACCAGGCAATATTCTGAAAAGATAAATTGTTGTTTTTTAAAACCACTTATATAGTTTTGAAAGCTACTTGACAAGACACCAACTAAACAAAAATTATAATACATTTTCTTTTATGATTAAAGAACATATTAGTTATTACTATAAGTTAAACTGATTATGATGTTCGGATTCATTATATAGACTCTATTTTTATTGTAGAGATAAATTTTACAGCAATATCGACCAGGAGACATTTTTACTTCAGCATAATAAATTTGAGCTGAATTGTGTAAAATTGAAAGAGAGTGGCCTATGAATCAATAAGAACAAGGGCTACCGGAAGTACCACAATATATAGTAAGTAATTATGATCGGAAAAGTACAACAACAAAAGAACACAGTAATGAACTTTATTTTTACCTAAAACGAAAAAGTGTACCAAATTGGAATTGGTGGGAGCCACGATCTAGGCCTTTGGGTACGGTGACTTCTGCCTTAAAACTTAAAAGAGGTTAAATACAGTTGATGGAAGGACCATTTCTCAAAATAAATCTACTTCATCTAACTAATACATCATTATTTTATGTAGCCTATATACCTCTACTACTTTCCCTCTTTCATTTTATTTTAGTTTTTAATTTGCTTATATAGTAAATAAATTCTTGATTTGGTTATTGAGCTTATTTGAATTTAATAAAATAAAACATTAATTTAATGCTTTATCTTTCTAATATTTGCTTATTTTACATTTTTATTAAAACAATGATAATTAGAATTTTGTTGAATTAATCCAAGAAACAATGAAAATGAATATATCTATGATATCTTATCCATTGATTGGATAGGATTCTGTTGCCGATGACAAGTCATGTTCACAATAAACATATAATAGTAAATCGAATAAAGGAATATGCGAGGGTGATAGAAGAAGAAAGAAACAAAAAAGGTTAACATGAGTGTCTACATTGAAAAATGAATACATATGTGAGGGACCTCGCTGTAAAATTAGTAGGACAGCTTACAAAAATTGATGAAAAATACAAATGAGAATAGAGTAATAGATTAAGGTACTAAGTTAGCTATAGCATTCACTGGACCTGGTGTAGGTGTACCCATGGGTGGCGCTGAAACACTCGGAGATGTACTTTCTGGCGGTGGCGGCGGCAAAGGAGGAGAGTATAGGGCGGAATCAGGCGGAGGAGGAACCGGGTTATCAGATGAATAAGGAGGGGTTGGTATGTTGAAATTAGGAGGAGGAAGAAAGGTAGGAGGAGAAGAAGAAGAAGAAGTGGTAGGGTTGCAAGAGGAATCGTTATATTCGGAGGAAGAGCATTTGGTGGTGTTATTGTGGTGGTGGCGGCGTAGAAGACGAAAACCTAATAGAAGAGCAAGAATAGCGAGAAGAGTGAGTAAGAAGATGAAGATCTTTGTTGCTTTCCCAATGTAGCACATAATTTGAATCTCAATATGAAATGAAATGACGCAGGAGGAGGAGGAGGATACCTTCTTTTTTTATCAGAGAAGAATGAGTGGTATGTGTGTGGGTCTTAGTTCCTTCTTTTTCGTCTTTTTCTCATTGCCAAAGGAGAGAGTGTTTGTGCAATGCCAAATAAAGACCGAGATCTACTGTAACTTGCAACAATTATAAATGATACGAAATAACATGTTGAAATAGGGTACATATCAAGAACTTGAGTGTCAAGTAGTTGCTGCTAGCTGCTACTGTAAGAGCTTACACTAAACACAGTCTGTCAGAGTCTATAAGCCTAACTAATTTTAACCCTTGTATTTGGTCATTAGCTCTATGCCTTTGTCCACCCACAATAAACAATTATTCCTTTACAACTACTACTTAATAAACGCAATAACATAACTAAATCAGCGGAATACAAAATTAAAAAATAAAATATCAAGTATCCTACATATAGTGCTATGTATGTTAAGGTTATAATTATATAAAAAATGTACATAATGACATTATTTTTGACTGTGTGGGAGATGAAAAGTGAATAGAGAAAAGCAATGGAGATTGTGGGAAAGTTAAAGTGAGATTAGGGGAATCTACTGTGAACGAGGATGGATCACTCTCACAATTCACATTTCACAATTCAGAATTCAGAATTAAAAGTGGGGATACTCAATATAGTATCATAGAGAACCGAGCCTGACAGATATGCATGTCTACCACGTCATCGTCCTTTTCTGCCTCCTCCAATTACCCCACCCACCCACCCACCCACCCATCATA
>NC_032018.1:266271-468294 GCF_001865875.1 Lupinus angustifolius
CCATCATATTCATCTAATTTTGTAAATGTATTACAATTAAAATTAGAGGGAAAATGCACTTTATCCACTTGGGGTGTATTTTTGTCAATTTATTGGTTATTCAACTATTTTCTTAACCAAAGGTTTGATTTGCACCATTTATAAATATTAGGGGTTCATTTGCTCACTTCCTATAGTTTGATTTACATTATGTTCAATGATCGGTTGATTCTCATAAGAAATAGCATAAGTCGCCAAAAATTGTTCACTCCCTTGTACAACTCTACAATTACTAGTGTGATACAAGATCAAAAACTACACCAATCATGTTGGCAAAAGAATATTAGGCAATCACATCACATGCAATGTAAATGGTTTGTCTCTCTATAAAAACAAAGAAATGTGTTGGACAGTTCCCGATTTCACATGGTGGGTGGCGTATATAATTGATGGTGTCGAAAGAAACGGTGTCCCAGTGGTGGCGATGGTGGTGTGCCGTATTTGGGCGTGGGTGAGTCAAGAGTGTAAGGGTTTTGACTTTTGAAAGTTAAAGGGTATATTTTAGGGAAATTCTTTTGCAGTGGGTGTATGTAAATAGAGAGAAAGACTTGTGCGGGGACGAAACCACGTAAAAATAAACAATAAAATCGTGATAAGATATTGATATTTTAATTTTAATTAAATTTAATCTTAAATGATAATATCAAAAATTATAAAATGTATTTGTTTTCAAATATGATATGTTACATGCATCTTCATACAAGTTTTTCTCGTAATTAAAAGGGGTATGGAAATTCCAAGTTAAATAATAGTTTCCAAGTTGTGTTGAAAATGTGCTGATTGCTAATCTTATTTTTAATGACAGTTGTTGGTAGTTAGTTTTATGTGTTTCAGTTTATTACACTCGTTTAAGCTTATTATTACTTATTAGAACACATCTTCTGGGGTAGAAACATGTGCTTGAAATATAGAGTACAAAATGGAGTTTTTTGCAGCAATGTGTCTGTAACACCACTAAACTTTGATTAGTTGAATTAATTTTTTCAGCGAGACAAGGACATCATATCCCAATTGAAAATCATAAGCAAAATAAAAGTAAAAAATAAATAAAAATACACAGATTTTGAAGATGATGAGGGCACATGTAGAAGTGTAAAAAAATGAAATCAATGGTCTAGAAGTTGTTTGAATAAAGGCTCTATTAGGCCAATACAAAAATATGGGAATAGACAAATTTCATCGACCTGACTTTTTTGGCCCACTAAATTTAAGCCCAAACAAAATAGTTCAAGTTTTATTATTCATGAATATTTCATTTTAATGTCCACACATGGTTACAATTTAAGGGACTAAATAGTAATTTCATCAGGTTTATTTTATCAAATGTATGTAATTATAGTATATGAGTTTTATACACTATTAATACATCATCAATTGACTATTCAAAAAAGAAAAAGAAAAATATAACAAATGAACGATGGACAGTATGTGATTATAAATAAATATTTACACCGATTTTCATAGATATACACTTAAAAAAATTGATATTAGTATTGAGGCCATTTTTTGATTTGATGATTGGTGGAAGAGAAGAGGTAAGACGTCCACACTCCACACGTTCCAGAATGTACCGACCTCAACAGAAATAACAAACACTTCATTTCTTCTTATATGATTGAAGCTAATCCACTATATATATATATATATAGTAAGCATTGAAGCTTCACACTTCACAGTATAACAAACTATTTGGAAAGAGAGAAATGGAAAGCAGCATCATAATGGGAACGTCGACGAGAACACTTGAGGTTCAAGAAAAACAGCTATGGCTGGGTTCAAACGCAATTTCTAAACGCTTTGAAAGAGAAAGAAAGACATTGCTCAAGAATAACGTGTTCTTCACCAAACACCATCAACAACAACAACGTGCACTTTGTATGGCATTCAAACCCGCTTTTGCTCAACCTCAGGTAATTCATCTCTTTCTACTTTCTATATTTTTAAGACTTCATTATCTTTCTTTCTATTAATTATTCTTTGTTTATGCTTCTACTCAATAAACTTTCTTCTTCCACCTTAATCTATCTTTTGCCTTTCTTTTGTGGCCAAACGAAATTTCATGAAAAAGACCTTCAAAGTTTTATACAAATATTGAATTGTGCATTGACCATAATGACCCTAACTCAATAAACACAGGATATTTGAGTGGTCCACGCTTTTAGTTTATTAAACTGGATGTAGACACAAGCACGAGCAATATAATTCAGTAATTACATTAAAAGGACCAGAATATGATTTATCAATAATAAAGTCGAAAATCACTTTTTTTTAATGAGGATTAAATCTATGCTCACAGTGTAAAGAAAGATGTATACACATTCAGTGTATCTTCTTCTTCATTTGAATTACTTTTTCTGAAAAGTTAATGATTATTAAAAAATAAACGGTGGATGATGTAAAAAACTCTTACACTCTTTTTCTTTTTTTTTAAAGGTAAGCTTAAGCATAAAGATCAACCAATTATATTGTATGCAAAAATATGGTACCAACTATATTCTAAGGAATTATATTCTAATTAAGTAAGTAACCTTGAAAATTCTACTGCACAGGCACCAATTGCTCCAAGTTACGGGGATCCAATGCTTGCAAATTATGTACCAGTTTATGTCATGCTCCCAGTAAGTCACACCCTTATATTTCTGTGTACATATATAACCATGCAATTTGCAACATATTAATGTGCAACATGTTCCTACCAGCTTGGAGTTATTTCAAATGACAATGTATTACAAGACAGAGAGGGGCTGAAGAACAAACTGAGGATGCTACGTGCAGCAGGTGTTGATGGGGTCATGGTTGATGTGTGGTGGGGTATCGTTGAAGCGAAGGGGCCTCAGAATTATGATTGGTCTGCTTATAGGGACTTGTTTCAACTGGTTCAAGAATGCAGATTGAAGTTACAATGCATAATGTCATTCCACCAGTGTGGAGGGAATGTTGGAGATTCTGTTGTCATCCCACTCCCTCAATGGATACTTCAAATTGGACACTCGAACCCTGACATCTTTTACACCAGCCGCTCCGGTTACAGGCACAAGGAATGTCTGTCCCTTGGCATCGACAACATGCCTTTGTTTCATGGTCGAACTGCCATACAGGTGAGCTTGCTTGCTATTCACACACTTGTCATGGTCTTTTCAATAATGCTATTCACACACTCGTATTAAATTTTATTGTCTCATTATAGTTCATTCTATTTCGTTTTAAGCACACTTATACTATGATTCTTACTAAAAGCATAAGTTTAACTAAGTCTTGTAATTGATTTCGTACCAATGCTTATCTAGCTGTCCATTTTGCCCATATATAACTTTGGGAAATTTAATGTTTATGATGGATTGAAAGAAGCCTGTTACACAACAAAACCAAAAGGAATTTGTCGGTTTTAATGGTTACCAATTCAAGTGATCAACCATAGTCTATGCCTTGCTCTTGACAAATTGCTTACTAGTACATCTATTTATCCCGCAGAGATTGTTAACATGTTAACTTCTTGATGTGAAATGTTGGTTGTTTAATGAAGATGTATGGTGACTACATGCGGAGTTTCAGAGTAAATATGGAAGATTTTTTAGTATCTGAGCTCATCATAGACATTGAAGTAGGGCTTGGCCCTGCAGGAGAACTCAGATATCCTTCTTACTCAGAAAGTATGGGGTGGGAATTTCCTGGTATTGGAGAATTTCAGGTAGGTTTCGAGCATTTTAAAATTGCATTATGTCTAATTTGGTTATATTCACTAATCACTATATAAGATGAACCTTTGCATTTCTCAAACTTCTTTACATATCTTGCAGTGCTATGACAAATATCTTGAAGCTGATTTCAAAGAGTTTTCAGCAAGACAAAACCATCCTGAATGGACGCTGCCAACTAATGCTGGGGGATACAATGACACACCTGAATCTACAGGATTTTTTAGATCAAATGGTGGAACTTTCGGAACAGATGAAGGGAAACATTTTCTAGCATGGTATTCCACAAAATTGCTGATCCATGGTGATCAGGTCATGGATCAAGCCAACCAAGTATTCCTAGGCTGCAAAGTGAAGTTAGCAGCAAAAGTAAACAACTCTTATGATTTTTTTTGAAACTGAAGTTGGTATACTGGAAAGCAATTTGTTTTTGCATCAATCAGCTCACAGCTTCTTATGAAATCAGGTGGCTGGAATTCACTGGTGGTATAATACACAAAGTCATGCTGCTGAGCTTACTGCAGGATATTACAATTTATACGGAAGAGATGGGTACCGTCCTATATCGAAAATGCTCTCCAGGCATAATGCTATTTTAAATTTTACATGTCTTGAGATGAGAAATCGTGAGCAAATAGCTGAAGCCCTATGTGCACCACAAGAACTTGTTAAGCAGGTAACTTTTTCCAACTTTAACTAGTGATTGATAAACTCCTTCACATTGCTATTCTGTTAAACAAGTTATCCACTCTATAACGTTTTAAGTGCATTCCTTTTCTATCGTGTGTTCCAATACATGCAGGTCCTGAGTGGAGCCTGGAAGGAGAACATTGAAGTTGCAGGGGAAAATGCACTTCCAAGATATGACTGTGATGCTTATAACCAAATCCTTCTAAATTCTAGACCTAATGGAATCAACAGAAATGGTCCAACACTAAGGCTGTATGGTGTCACGTACCTCCGTTTGTGCAATGAACTAATGCAGAGAACAAATTTTGACATATTCAAAACCTTTGTGAGAAAGATGCATGCTGATATGGTAAGCAATTAAGTAATGATGATAAATATATTTTGTGGTATTTGAAGCCAAATAATGGAGATGCTGATAAGATAATTTTTCAGGGTTACTGTCCAAACCCAGAACAGTACAGTCATTACACAGTACCTTTGCAGAGGTCAGACACAAATGTTCCAGTGAGTGTTTTTCTTGAGAGAACCATAGCAGAGGCGCCATATAATTGGTCTGAAGAAACAGATATGAGTGTTCATGCTTCTGGTTTACTGGGTTATCTACTTGCAATTATCTTGTGTATTTTCAAGCGAGGCTGGAAGTAATTCTGAAAAGGAAGTTGTTATTTTTAGTAGTATTGAATTGGACCAAAAAAATTGCTTCATATGCTCAAGGCATTGTTGTATTGATGATTGTGATAATTGGTAGATAAATAAAGAGGAGACAGTGAAAAGTTTCTGGTATTTCTTAGTATCAAAAGGTAACTTGGTACAATGAATGCTGACTATGTATATATTAAGGCATGAAGAAGGAAAAATAATCAAACAGGTACAAACTAAGCTAACCAAGTAACCTTGTGAATGCACCAAAACAATATTGTGATATATTAGTGATGATGATATAAATCTGCTGGCTATAGTTGGATTAATTTGAAAACAAATTTGCTATTACATAAAGAAGAAGATAACAAAAAATAGACATAAAATAATATAAAATGGAGATGCGGGGTATCGATCCCCGTACCTCTCGCATGCTAAGCGAGCGCTCTACCATCTGAGCTACATCCCCATGAGCTGATATGTTGTTATTAGGAAATATAAAATATTTGAACAGAATATAAGGCCTTTACTCATTAGTAAAATTAAGCTCAAGTGATTTGTCTAGTGGTATGCATGTCTTGTTTGGTTTTCTACATTACAAGGACCTTTCAACCAATGTTCCCTTTTCCATTTCAAGTTCACAGAGGTGTGGTAGTTCTGATGATGAGACTTAACCTTATTACCAAATTCTTCTGTGTTTAATCATTACACTGGATTATGAAAACTCTATGCTGATTTTTTTTCTGATAGGTTATTATAAATGCTACCAATTGTTACTTTACATGTTGGTGAATACTGTTAATGAGTTATTTAAAGACTGTTGATAATCCTACCCAATCTTTATATATTACATGACTACTAACACATAAGATTCGTCCAAAACAAGAAAAAGAAAAATGGATCAAGAGAGGAACTGAAGAAGACAAAATTGATTTACTAGCTACCTTCTCATAGTTTATGTGTGTGATAAAGCCTTTCTTGGAAATTAAAATAGTAGACCATAATGTTAAAAATTAAAATATAACAAAAGAAACAATGGGAAAATTAAACCTCTCCTTACAGAAAATAATGTAATCAATTGGTCTAAAAAGTTGGTGAACATTTTCCTTCCTAGAAAAGCCAAACACTAATAATCTCCACATGTTGTTATTTTCCTTACTAATTTGTGGCAGAAAGGTAATATGAAACAGAGAATAGAGCATGAACAAAACACATAATTCCACCAATGGAGAAGAAGTGATGATGTGTGAATCCACAAGAACCCCTTGACTTGTCGTTTGAATGTGTCCCTATCACCAGCATACTCAATCCAACACCCAATACAATCCTGATCCACAACACAAGAATAAGTGTACATATAGACAACAAAAGTATACTTAAACAGTATTAAATTCAGAACAAATAGATGTTAATAGAAGAGTATACATTTTTGTATCTTAAACTAATAGTGGCAAGAGATATATTACCATGTTAAAATGAGGCAAGCCATTGAAAGTTGTCTGTTAGAAGAAGCTTTGTGAATGTGTTGTTGAGAACAAAAGCAATTGCAGCCACCTATCAAATTCACTATAACATGGGCTAGAGCCAATAGCACTGCTGCACCTAACCCAAGCATAAAAGCCTTATGGCTTGGCTCTCTACACTCAAATATCCACAACCTCAAATGCTTAACCTGTGTGTTAAAAACATCTATTCCAGCTTAATATAATCAAATTTACTGCATTAAAACAGTGTCCTAGTACACATATTTTCTTACATACCTTGTTTTGTGCCATTTCAGCCTCGATGCCAAGAATACCAGCTATGATATCCATGATTACTATCAAGATACATAGAAAGATGCCTAGTGCTTTAGCCATTTCTGTGTTAATTAAGTAAGGGTGAGGGGATAGATGTTGAGGGAAGACACTTATATATAATATGTGAATAACTGAATATTATAAAAAAATGTATATAGAACTAGATTGATAGGTGCTGGGATAAATGGAAAAGGCTTCTTTGTCCAAAACCAAAATGTGTGCATACTACTACACTTTAATCAGCTTATTTTGTATCTTTTTTTCTTTATCTTCCTTTTGTGTAGTGGATTATATTCCTTTGATGGGGTGCAAGGAAAGCAGAGTATAAACCAGCTCATAGAATAGCGTGACTATAGGTATCTAAGGGTACTAACTGCATTTTTATAACATGTGATTCATTGAGTTTTAATATGTAGTGCCAAATAATTTATTTCTACAAACATAATTGTCAAACCATTATCTTGCATGCTTCCCACTTCCCACTTAATATCACATTAAATCAAATTATTAGAGGTGCATGAATATTTTCTATTTCTATTTTTTTTGATATAATTAAAAGTATTTCATCGACTTATGGGTAAGGAATTATTACTCTTCTTGATTTAAAAATCGAGTTTGATATTTGGACTTTAGCTTTATTGAGATTTCTCATCCTTCAATTTTCCCTTATAATTTGTAAGAGTGAGTGGTTCATGAATGATGGAATGTGCACAATTTGATTGTTTGGTTCACCAAATTAATGAGAAGTGGTTATCACAGAGCCCTTATGTCTCTAACAGTTACTCCTTGAAATGTGGATATTAACTATGAAGGGGAAAATATACAGAAATTCTTGGCCAAAATAAATAACATGGGGAAAAGGGGAAATAAAAGTTGCATTCAATAAATTAATCAAGAAGCTAAAGTTATCCTCTATTCATTATTTTTGAAAACAACCCGAAACAAATATACTAACTATAAAATAATGAAGGGAAAAAACAACTTTTGTTATATCTTCCTTCAATAAGGTAACCAATGTTTTATTATGGCATCACATGAGCACATGAGGCAGTGCATCAATGATAAAGCTAAGAATTTTATCAGGTGCTTCTGATGTCGTAAATGACACATAACTATCTTGAAGTGAAAAAAAATCGATTAAATATTAAAACTTTTTTACATTTTTATATAAAATAAGCACTCTATAATAATACTTATATTTTAAAACCCATTATCGGTTTGTCCAGCTTTTGGTGTTTGCAACTAAATATTTGAACATTATTTTGTGTATGAACTTTACATTTTTCTGATATTTATATTAGGAAGATCATTCTAGCTAACCCTAAATAACTAATAAAATTAATTTTACCTGTATCTGCCTACTATGCAAAAATATCACTTTTTTTATACATTATAATAGTCATTATAAGGACTTTTATATATTCATTACACCATGAATTTTTTTCCTTTCTAAAAAGTCAACAATAACTAAATATGAATAATATATAATATACTCAAAGCATGTAAAACTCTTACTATATAAATAAATAAACATTTTTTTCTCTTCATGCAGTGTTGGTGACTTTTATTTGAGCTTAAAAAACTAGTAAAAGGTTTGCTTGGACCCACCAATACAATACCCCATTACAAGTTAGATTTGATTCACAGAAGAGGAGAATTAATAAACGATACTACAGTAATAAAATCCCATAACTTCCAAAACATAATGAAGGAATTTATAAAACTGAGTACAATATAACTAACGATAGTGAAAGTTTACATTCACTCACCAAATCCTACCTTCAGCTTCATAACGTTTGGAAAAGAAATAGAAATAGAGCAAGTTCATAACTTGAGCAAAATTAAAACTCAAAATATAAACTATAGATTAGTACAATTCTTAAACATGGTAGCAAAAAAAAGGCTTTTTTGTAGTAAGTACTAGCTAGGGTTGTTGTTGTGGAGAGAAGCATGCATGATGATCTGGTTGTGAAAAAGAAATATCCTTTGTGAGGAGAAACAAGTGTTCCATTGAGAAAACACAAAATCCTTGAGAACAAAGCATTGTTTGTGCAACTGGTGAGTTCACCAGAACCTGCAGAAGCTGGTTCCTATTCAGCCTCTCCAAGTCACTACCAACAAATGAAGAAGAAGAAGAAGAAGAAGAAGTGTGAGAAGAAGAAGAAGAAGGCATAGATTGAAGGAGAGTGAGTTGAGCTTGTAAGAACTTGACATATTTGTAAGCATGTTGAAGAAGGGTAGCTTGGTCCATTTTAGTGTCCCAAGGCATGAGTTTCTGCAAGCAACGTGTTTTCTCACTCAGCTTCTGCCTTCTCTGTCTTGCAAGGTTGCTTCTCATATGAGGGATAACTGCTCTACAAGGTGGAGGATCAGAACGGCGGTGATGATGGAACAAGTTGAAGGGTGGTGGTGGAGGCAGTGGCGGAGGAGGGTGGTGGTCGGAGAGGGAGGAGGAGAAGAGAGAAGGGTTGAGGGAGAGGAGGGTCTGGAAGGTGAGTCCTGAAAACATAGGGTCGATGTAGTTGGTGGTGGTGGTGGTGGAAGAGGAGGAGGAGGAAGAAGAGTGGGTAGTAGAGAAGATGAGAGGGTGAGGAAGAAAAGGGTCCATATTGAGAGTGAAGAATGAGAGAAGGGTAAGTGTTGTTTATAAAATGAAGAGTTGGATTAAATTTAGTAACAAACAATTGTAATCGTTACACAGCTGTATATGAGTGATTCCTTTTGAGGTTATGGTACGTACGGAAGCAAAAGGTGTAGTATTCATGCAAAACATTCAGACACCCCAGTGTCAGCAGCAGAAGATTCAGACCAAAACAAAATCCATATTGTCTATTCCCATTCCTTTCATATTTACTGTATACTCCAACGCCTTGGAGGAAGGGGGAAACCCTTGAAATCGAGGGTATATGTCCGAAATGGCCAATATGCCCACGTCTTAACAGTTGTGACACTAAACCTTTGTGTCTACATGGAATAATAATAACTAAAAAAGTTTAACCAGGTGAAAATGTTTCTACCTTGAAAGAAATAGCAACCAGACCTCATTGCCAGTGCAACTCATAAATGCAATCTCAGTACGATGATGATAGCGCAGCATTGGAGTGCATACAAAATATTATCCATTTTACAACCAAGTAAGTAGGACTAGCACAATGAGTTTCTATATGCTCTATCAAGATACTCATCTTCCACATAACAAATTATCAATCGCTCTGGGACGGTTCATTAGGGAAATTACACAACCTTTCAGCATAGAAAAAAAATTGTCTTTCATAACAGATAAGATTAGAACAAATAAAAGAAAGATAACAATTGAATTAGTCCACTAAATTATTTAGGATTTTCAATTTAATTCTTAAATGTTTTTAAAAAAAATTCATTTTGATACTACCCAAAGGAATTTCCAAATTCTCATTGCTCAACCAAAATACAGTTTTGATGCTATTGTGGTTAACATGAAAAGATTTACATAATCTATTATTTAGGACAAACTTGAAATTAAAAAAGATAAAAAAATTATGATAAACTTGAAAGTAGAAAATAACTTAGAGAATGGATATTATAAATTATGCCTAAACTAAATGCATACAACTAACCTTTCATTCTTTCCTAACTTTCATTTGACATCACACAAGAGTAAAACAATGCCCCTACAACCAAATGAATTAGAAATCAAAAGTTAAGAAAAACTGTACACAAGAATGACTGAAAAGGTGATGGTACAAGGACCTCCCACACTAAAAGATGCAGGTAGCTCTGAATGATGAACCACTCCATGATGATCTGATTAATGACTACAAGGGTTTTGCTCTATGCTCTTCCCCAAACCATGCATGCGAAAATTTTAACGGTCCCACATGGCCTGGAATTTGGCAGGTCTGTGCTTCAACCAATGAACCATCTCCCGGTCCAATGGAGTGTTATTTATTACAGCATCTAACATTGGGCTACCAAATAATTTCGGAAAATTTTTGAATGACCATATCCGGTCTTTGGGCCAAGGTCTCTGGGGTTGCTTCTCCTGGATGAAAAAAAAGTAGATCATGATTAATCACCATTCACCAATAGCAAAGACAATGGCAAGCCTTAAAAATCATGCCAATAGTCTGATCAGAAAGCTATTTAAATAAATGATTTTGATATTCGGCATCATTTTCTGGCAAACTGTACCCCACTAATAAACATTTCCTATTTGTTAATTTTCCTAAAAACAAAGCCAAGAACAAAAATATATATGCTTAATAACAGTTAACACAAAATATAATAAAACTAACCATTCTTGCTAGCATAGTCCTGACAGTCCTCGGACCATAAACACGTTGCCGCGATGGCTTCTGAGCCTTAGCATAAAAGGAATTGATCTCAGGCAATGACAAGCAACCCCGGCTGGCTCTGGCCAGGTTAAGATCAGGATCCACATTACTCTGATTGTGCCAAAAAATCAGCTGCCCTAAACAATAATTTTCGCCGTATATCTTTCGATACTCCTGAAATCCTGCTCCCAACTTGTTAGCGCACTTCGGACCTAAGTCAAGGGGACTAATATAGACAGGCGGTGAAGTAATAGTTTGATAATCCTGCAAAAGAAAAATAGACTAGTTTTAGATTGCAAAATAAAATTCACAATTGAGGAAGGAATATTTAACTGAATTGTACAGCTTCTTGGCATTCACAGTAGAAAAATATACCTGTATTCTAAAGAAGTACTTGGTATATGCGTAAATATGGATTAAGTCCGCAGCAGCATCATGTCTGCATTTATATGTGCAGGGAAGATTTCGAACCTCGTCCCTCAACCTTTAAAATGTGGGAGAAAAACATACTGTAACGATCACAAGTTCCAACAGGTTAAAATACAGACAAAACTAAGCGCAAACCACTTACCATAAAAGGGATTTCTGAACCTCTTTCTGAATATCTCCAGAACTTGAAGGATCGTGAGCGTGAATTCTGGACTTGAGATCATTCAGGGTGTCTTCTTCCACATGAGGAGCTATGGACTGAAGAAGTTCCTCAACAAATGAACCCTCTCCTTTCCAGAGGAAGGAAATAGTTGCTTCAGGACTGAGCTTCTCAAGAGGAGGAGGTGCTTTACGTGGATCACCAAAAATACATCTCATAACATACCTTACCTGTAACACCCAATGAAAGATTAACATCAACTCCAAACTACAGAAAGCAAAATCAACTAAAAAACTACTGATCTACATTGAGTTATCGATGTACAGAATGAGTTCACAATGTAAACTTCAAGATAGAGTGTGTATTACAAGATTGATTGACATACAACATGATTCTTGGCACCTAGAAACTGCCATACAATTCAGCACTCTATCATCTTAAAAAGTACAGCCAGATGGTTCTTGTTAAGAACAGGAACATAACAATAAAATAGTCTTTATCATTCATCCTTTATCACATTTTAGATGTGAAGTGTCTCCCCATATCAACGTTAAAAACTAGAATAATGAAGCATCACATGACAGTGAGGAATAACAATCACCTTATCGAGAGTGAGAGCAAGGTTCTGAAGCCTTTGGTTGTACACACCCTCAGCCTGAGTAACAAAAGACAAGATTAAGGGAAATAAACTTGTGAAAGGAAAATAAGAATTAGAAGTCATTTTATGAAAACAAAGCATATGAAAGAAAATAGACAGACAGAACACACCTGAACCTCAGCATCACTCCTCTCAACTTCAAGACATATATCTGAAAAATATTTTCTTTTTTCCTCCAGATTATGCTTCAGAATTTCCTCAGGAAGTTTAGTTCTTTCAAAATTGATGAATCTCACCTTCACCACAATACCAGTGTCAGGGGAAATAAAAACACCAAGCCCAAAAAACTGAGAAACAGTGGTAACAATGCAAAAGAAGGCACATACAAGGCGAGCCGCATATGCAACAAGCCAATCTGGCAGACCTCCTAGCAAACAGCTTCCTAAACCAGCTCTACCCAGGTCATTATAGTCCTCTTCAGACACAGTGTTTTGTTCACAAGCTTCAATCATCAAATAATGACGAACAAGAACTCCATGCCACTCCTTCAATACCTGAGAGGAGGGAAGATATACTCTGGTCAACAAATAAAGAGATCAAATGATTTAAGTAACAATAGAAACTATTTCACTTGTTAGAGCAACCACTGATAGTGATTTATGTAGACGAGAACACTAGCAACATGGTAAGCAAGACCAGTAATTCCACTGAATAATTCAACATAGTTACATGTTTCTCATTGTATATTTTCTTAGCACCTAAAAGTCCAAGAATTTCCAAGTCCAAACCTTTTGGAAAGCCCCTTCACCAGTCAGATTCAGATAGCTACCCCTGCAAACTTGGCTTCCACACAAACAAACAGATGCTTCATATTCCTCCTTGCTCTATAGTGAGATGAACAGGTATTCATTAGACAAATACATACACCAAAAACATTGATTACTTGTAACAGAAAAATTCAGCAGGCTATAGGACAAACCTCTGTAACAGAATTGTAATCAAAAGTGATCTCCTCGCCAGGTTGAATTTTACGAACACTATAAATACCGATTTGATAATGGCCATCAACAGCAGTAACTCTGAGAAAATAGCAAAAAAGACAACGGATAATTACTACCAAAAAAGACAACGGATAATTACTACCAAAAAAGACAATAATATTCAAAAGTAAAAGCTTTCCATGTCTTTAAAATTGAAGACGGACATAATGCTGGAGTAAAAAGCGAGGCTGAGTTTTTAATAGCAGATGATAGAATTAACAAATTGTATGCATTTAAAAAGGAACCATCTCAATGACAAAAACACATCCTAATTAATTTTAATTGCAAATATAAGAACCTTCGTAAACCACCAACGACTAGAAATGGAAATGAGATAGGGAAAAAAAGCACACAGATTATTAACCAAAATATAACTTAAACGAAACAACTTACTTGGCTTCACAATTAGGTCTGCAAGAATGACATATTCGACTGGCATAATTAGCCTTGTGCATAGCATCTACAACAACTAAGTCATACCCATCAGCATCACCCTGTTGATAAAATTTGGCAGATTAGAAGCATGGAAAATCAATAAATGATTATCAAGTCAAGCATCATTAAAATTGTTATTCTTAAGTGAGGGGCACCTTTGGCCTCTCAAGGTAGATGTTATAGAATTCTGGCGCCGGATCTTTACTATTTTTCTGTAGAGATCGAATCCCATCTTGTTTCTCAAACCACTTCCACACAGGATAAACCTATGAAAACAATATCAATGTATAACATAAGTAATAAATCCTCACCATCAATCATAAAGGCAATTGATACTCACGAACAGATTTCTTAACAAGATAGCCTCATTTATAGAAGATACAAAGAACCATGGCAACACATCAATTTAAAAGAATGAACACCTGTATGTTCATATATTGTCTACGAAACATTCTATGCAAAACCTTAGCTGGTAAACTCAGAAATAATCCAAATCCCTGAGGAAAACTAGAAAAACCAAGCATCTTAAAGATCACAATTTGTTGCATATGTGAAACACAGAAATGACAATATTTGTATAGAATAGATCATATTGTAGAGAATACCAAATTGTGGGCTGATGTTTTTGGCGCGCTTCTGATTGTCTATCCACACTCGATTAGCCAATCATAGTTTCAGTTTTATTTTTATAAAAATATGATTGGTTAATGAGGACATGAGGAGTATAAATAGGCAATTATGAGCACCAATAACCTCACCCAAAATCATGTGCAAGCGCAATTTTTATTCTATTCAGTATAAGGATTAGAACATAGATAATAGATATTTGACATTATATTGGAATAGTGTGATTAAGCCAAAGTAGGAATCAAACACAAAGCAAGGATATGTTGTACATTAAAGAATTAGGAAAAGGTTGCATAGGTATAATTTCATGAAAATATATGATGTCATACCTCTCCCAGAAACTCAACAACAAAATCATCTTCATCAAAGCCTTCTTCCTTGTTGCAAACAACACCAAGCCCCTACATTATTGCCCAGCCCAAATGATAGTAACAAACCAGGAAAATAAGAGTTCAAAAATAGGGAACAGTAAAAAATGCTGCAGAAAACTATGGGAAGATAACTAGTTAAGTATACTTAAACAATAAAAAGAGCATACCTTTCTATAAGCTACATATTTGTCATCCGGACGGCTGTCCATGGCCTTTAGTATACTCTGACACATTCTAACCATTTTTCCATCACAGTCCTCCTCAGCACACCTTTTAATACCTTCAATAACAGGCTGCAAAGGGTAGCTCATTGGAGTGCCTCCAGTTCCAGTAAAATTCCTAACTTGCTTATTCAATGTTCGAAGAAGCACATCTTCTATAAAAACATGCTTGTCCTTCAGAGACCAATCTAACTCCTCTGGCATAGAATCAAGCAAAAGATTATGTGTATAAGGATCAATTCCATAAACTTCTTGCTCGATAACCTCATTTCCAAGCTGTTTTCTAGGTTTGTAATCCTTGACTTCAGGAAGTTCCATATCTGACTCCTCAGTGCCATTCTTTTGCACACTCAGTTTTTGTGCATAGTCATCTGGTAACGAAACCCTCATCTTCCTTTGCACATCATCCTCATCAGCTACAATGACATATCGATCAATGACTTCATATTTACGAGTGACTGGAGGGACCAGGCTTGCTTTCGTCATGCGAGCACCCCACTCACGATCATCAGTTATAAAATCCAATCCTTCAGCAGGGGTTAAGTATCCATCCCCCCGTGACTCCCCAATTAGATTTTCTGAATGTACTTCTTGGTCACTATCATTGTCAGAGGATGTGGTATCACTGTCACTCTTGCCATCTTCATAAGACCTACCAAGATCATCATCAGATGTTTCACTCTCTGAGTCCATAGATTTCTTGTTCAACTTTGATAAGCGCCTCCTGATTTCTCGATCAGAAACATCCTCTACATTATCCAAACCACCACTCCTATACCTCTTTTCAGTCACCAATCTATTCTTCTTATACTTTGAGGAAGTAGAACAGAACACTGCTGGTGAGCCATTTTCCCAAGACTTCAGTAGCACATCTCTGTCTTGAACAGATTTAGAGCCCTCCTCCAACCGTGTTGCAAGCTGAATGAATAGCGTGATAATATGGTTCATGTCACTAGCATCACCTCGATTCTTAGCTCTACAATCAATAATCATATGAATGCATTAACAATCAAACATAAATGAGAAGGAAGACAAAAATGTGAAATCCCAAACAAACCACACCCATTTTAGATGACCAAGAAACCTACGCTAAATGAACAAATCCATAAACAGAGGCAACCGCAGCATATTTTATATAAATCTTGAAGACAATGTCAGATGCATAACATCCATGTGATAACAATACCCTTCTCCCAAGGAAAAAGGGGAAACAGAAAGAAAACTTACTTTATTGCATCACGGCACATTCTACTGATGTCCTCCTTGACAGAACTCAATCCACGGCCACTGTAATAACCAGTTTTCATTTTAGCCTCAATTTCTGCAACCTATTAATTAACAAAGAAAGTATAAGACACAAGAAACATAGAGTAAAAGGGCATCTACATGAAAATTACTTCAAAAGAACTTATCAATGTTGATTGTACCTTGGGCACAAAAAAGTCACAGGAGTTTGTCTTCATAATTTCCTTCAGTCTTGATGCGAGGAACTCCTCCATCCTTTTATAGCCACTTTCGGATTTCTTAATTGCCCATCGTCTTGTACGAGCATCCCTAGATAGAATGGAAGAAGACTTTCTAGCATCATATAGTTTTGATCTCTTGTATAAGTTTCGATGGAATAATTGCTTCATTGGATCTCTCTTATCCACACTGTCAAAATAATCCTTCAATTGACCAAATTCGTCGATACCCAAACTGCTGGATTTAGAAACAGATGAAGTTTGGTCTGTAATGTGTTTAAGGCTTCTGATTTTATGTTGCTCCTCTCCAATTCTAGTCTGTGAACTTCGACTCTTGATCCATTTTACATTTGCAAATTTCGGAGTCAGCTCTCCAAACTGGCCACACCCTCTAATGTCAATTGTAGATAAACCAGGAAATGAAAGAAGAATTTTCTCAAGCATGCCAGCCGTTATATTGACACAACCCATCAGAACCATAGAACTGATCTTGTCTCTCCCATACGTGTTCTGCAAGCAAATAACCAATTAGATGAAGATCAATGAAAAACACTCCGTAAGTACTGAAATACAAAATATATAAACATCAAACTTACCATAATGTTCCACAACAAGGAATCAGAACAAGAAATGCCCAAGGAAGACATATTGACCTGTCTTGAGACTTCTTTATAAAACCTTACAGCTTTGCGCCAATGATTGCAAGTCATGGATGCAAAGACAAGGGACTTCAAATCAGATCTCAAAAAATGGAAAACACGGGCCAACACATGACCATCCAATAAGCCCCAGCTTCGCACCTCCGAATCAATATAATCAATTTCTTCCGCAGGGAAAGTAGCATCACCACATAGATCCTCAAAAGTGGAATCATATTTGTCAATAGTGACATGATCTTCCAAATCACTGTCTTCTTCACTACTAACAACCAGCATCCGGGCTCTTTTGGCAGAACGTGCATCACCATCTAAAAATAAATAAAGGAAATGAATCAGAATACCACCTAAATGAAATCTTTTGAGATGGTCCCAACCAATGTACACAATTAATGTGAGTGCAAGACAAAAGTATGAACCGAAGAACAAAAAGGCAGAAACAAGACAATAAATTACACATGGAAGACGGAAATAGGTTGAGAAAGGGAAAATCTAAAAAAAGCACCTTCAAAGGAACCATTACCAGATTTCCAATATATTTGTTTCTCCATTTCTTTCTTAGGCTGTCTAGCATTGATCCACGGATCTAAAACCTCATTTATAGCTGCAGCAAACTCTCGGCTCTTGTATGACTTCATTACCAATTCATGAAGCTTCCCGCGAGTGTAACCAACAAACTGAGGGTGTATGTTGTTAAACAAACTTGAATTTGTATTAGGTTCACTGAACGAAGAGCCTTGAGTTTTCTTGGATGGAAGTCCAGAGCATGCACCAGGTGTTGAATTGCCTTCTTGGTGGCTCCTGAGACTGACATCAGAAGTTTCTGCGGCAGAGGTAACAGGAACCCACACTTTATCACTTTTCCTGAACACACTGCTATGATTTTTAATTATACCTTGATGAACAAAATACTGTAGCTCTGAAAATGATGAAGGGCCTCTTTCACGCCCAGAACCATCTAGATAATACCAGTCACCCCAATGCAACTGCAAGTCGTGAACAGTAGAGAGACGATCATTAGGAACATTAATGAATTCCATACTCCAGCAAGAACCTTGATCACTAATGACTTTTGACTGAGATTCTTCAGTTGATGATGATCTTTTGCCATCACTTGTTGAAGGGAAAGGCCGTGCTGACCTTGAATGGTATCTATCCTTGCTCCGGGGCTTGTTGCGTGACTCAGAGACCAATGATCCCTGATCCTGAACTACACATGCATTAATCCTGACCACGGAAAGCACATTACCTTTCACTCCTCTACCAGAGGAAAGTTTACTTTGAACTGATTTGCTCGTAGTACTACAATCAATTCGCTCATCAGCACAAAAAGCCCACTGAGGGAGATCAAGCCTCCTGCTCTGAGAAGGAAAATACAGATCATCTTTTTGATACCCACGAGGATCTTCACATTCAGACTTTGGCATTAGACATAATGGAAAACCATCATTTAGGACAAGTTTCTTCCTAGAATATCTATCTTGGGCATCATCGTTCCTCTTCCAGTCACCACCTTTGCATGACCAATGGGAAGAAAACCAGTCACCATGAATGCCAAAGGCAAATCCATTGTCCTTGTCACAGGACATTTCCTTGTCACAGGACATACTTAACTGAGACTCGGAATCTATTGATGCTAAATCAGTTTTTGAGTCACAATTTTCACTAAAGCAGGAACCATGCCAAGGGAAACCTAAACATACAGAGACCACAAAAACTTTAGTCAATGGGTATATCGTATATAACTCAAAGTGCATACCCATTATCCATTTAATTTTGAGTGTAAAGGCATAAATGATGAATGAAATTGCAGTGTTAAGTTCCATATATGATACAAAGTAACAACCTGACATGGTTTCAATTTTTGTCTTTGATAAAAATCAAAGTGTGATGTCAGTTAGTTATTTAACATCCTTCTAGATTATAAATGAATTCAAAATAAATGTTATCATATCAAACTCACCATTTCAATCAATCATAAATAGGCAGTGACATACTAAACTGCCATTACATTACTGAGTGGCAATAATACACAAATGTACAACTAACAGAGATGGAAAATTCAGTGAAGCATAATAAATGGGTGATGGAACCAAACCAAAAATAACATGCAAATCGCCTCATTTTATAAATAATAACCAAAGTGCTATTCAAAAACTAGTTAGTTTTTAGATATTGACTCCAAATGCATACACTTAAACCAATACTACTTCCAAATTACTGTGCACACTATATGATGCACATATACAAAGATCTGCATCTGTTCTCACTCACAACCCCCTTTTGATCCCATCATCCACTCGCTACTTCTCCATCGCATGGGCTGTCTGCACAATTTGCTTCCCAATCATGCCTATATTTTGTTTGAACTTTTTTCTATTTCTAATTTTTAATTGTTTGATATTGCATTATGCAGAAACAGGGAAATTATTGGAGACGATGAAGAATGTTTAAAAAACACTGTTTGAGGTAATGGTTAAAAACTTGAAACTTCAGTCTCGTTTGATCTCATTACTTATTTATTTTATTTTTGGTCGTTTAAGCTTCTAATCATTAATTACATGTGAACCTAGTTCTAATTTCAAAAATAAAGATGTTAAAGTGGGAAATAGTTATACTTTTTGGGGTACCTTTTTCTCAAACATCAACTAATCTGTAACCAAAGTTGGATTGATAAACATAGTTAGTTCAGCCAATATTAAAGATATAATAAAAAGTCTCAAACAAATTCATCTGATTAATTATCTGCTCTCAATCATGTGTAAGTAACATCAAGGAAAGAGCCACGTGTGGTGCATCCAGCAAAATATCAGAAACTAAAAGAAACCACTTTCCATAAAAACACTTGTGTAGAGAACTCCAATGATAAAACAACCTAAATAATGCCAGGTACCAGAAAACCAAAACATACTGAAATTAAATATTCCCTACACAGACCAATAATATGAATATAGCATTAGGACATGATATATAATGCAAAAAATGACAGGGGGAAGTCAAACCATAAATTATTAGATTTAACAAATTTAAATAAAAATAGTGGACAAGAATCACAAGTAATTATGTACCTTCGTAGCCTCCCAATTCCTCCAATTTTCCACCTTCAAAATTCATTTGTAAAATTTCTGCATGACCAAAAAAGGTACTGGAAAAGTAAGATACTCAGCAAAATAAAGGGGGGATATAAGGGCCCACCAAAGAAAAAGTTCTGTTCTCATTGGTAAGTACAAAAATGGCATCTTATTTTCATTCTATTTCTTGTACAAATTTAGAACACTGAAAATAAGCTGGTATTTTTTTAAATATCGATATAAACAGGAAAAATAGAAAACAGTTTCTTAAACCAAAAATAACAACAAATTCTCAGATTTTTTACTTTTGAAGAGATTCATGAGAGCAAAGTACCTTTTATTGCTTCAAGCTCCTTCCCAGGAATGACATCATAACCCTCTAGCAGATTTCCAACCCTTTCATCAATGTGGAGGTCCTCCAAAATTTCAGATGCTACCACACTGTTGTCAGGGCATATCAATGGCCGCAAAGAAGGGGCTTGCATTTCATGATAATTCCCAAGGCCAGAATGAAGAATATCTTTAGCATCTGCCAAAACATTACCTGAAGCTTCTGGAGGACTTACCAGTTGCGTTACGGTGTCCGACACAATGGATGGAAAACTCTGAGCTGCCAGTGGTGAAGCTGCGTTTTCAACTGTTAACCACCTGTCACTGTCTGAGTGCTTGATAAAGTGATCTGACGTTAGTACCCCTTCATCAACAAGGGCCTTGATGTCACACAACTTAGCAGGCCCATTTTCTACACCACCATAATCGAGGTAAAACCATTTCCCTGCTGACGAAGAAACAGTCACGATAGGGACATGCGGAGGGGTATCACAAATGTCCATATCTTCTTCCATTGAAAGTAGCTCATCAGGAGGAGGTGGCTCAAAGCCAGGAGACTCTTTGGAGCTGACAGTTGGGCTGCATGATTTCTGTTCCTTCACAACTTGACTGCAGATATCTTTCTCGGTAATCCCATTGGTATCAAGCACATTTCTTTCGCCTTGAGAATCTGTAGCTGAACAATTTGACTCCCGTTGAATGTGGTCATCTACATGATCCTTAGAACTGTGTTTTTCACTCGGCAATGTTTTATGACTTGTTTCTTGATGGCTATCTTTCCTGGTTCGGTCAAGAGGGGATCCTTCCACTAAATTAGGAGTACAGTCCCTGCGATAATGATGGTGACCTCGATCTTGTGGTGACTGATCAGCATGTGAAGGACTTCTAAATTTATGATCATGCTGACGACTTCTATCCCACTTCCTCTCATACGGGGATCTCTCCCGACCGTGGGGGGATTTTCCCCGGGTATTTGGAGATTTGTCACGGCCAGAGGGGGATTGCCGAATTATAGGACTTCTCAACTTATGATCATGCTGACGACTTCTATCCCAATTCCTCTCATATGGCGATCTCTCCCTGTCATGGGGGGATTTATCCCGGCTATATGGAGATCTGTCGCGACCAGAAGGGGATCGACGGACAGGAGTACGGTCTCTATGATCATAATACCTGGTTTGATCACGTGGGGACCACTCAGAATGACCAGGGCTGCGCCCATGTCTGTCAAAGCTTGGTCTAGAAGAATGCTTGTCAGCTGGCAATTTTGAAGAATTATTATTTCTATGAGGCCGTTCCACAGATCGATGAGAGTAGTAACTGTCATCAGAAAGCCTGCGACTTTTCAAACTGGCATAATCTCCAGAATGCTTTCGTTCATGTTCAAAGCTGTCTGAATCATTTCCAAGCCTCTTCAAACGACTTCCAGAAGTGCTGTAATCTCGTGTATTGTGGTCCTTACCATTGCTGTGTACATTTTTCTCATCAACCACAATCTTTGAACTGATCCTCACATTCCTCTGTTGTCCACCACTCTCCCATCTTGGAGAACTTTTAGCATGCTGTTGTTGACTCCCACTTCTATTGAATTCTTTTTTTCTGGAAAAAAATTCACTTGTACTATATCTCCCTGAAGAAGGGGGTGTGCGTTCCCATTCACGTTCGCGATCATTTTTCCACCCTTTGTCCCTACCCGAATAGTAACCATGAATTCTACTATTACCATAATCTTCCTTCCCCATTTCACCACCACCCTTATACCATCTATCAGGAATGAACTCTCCTTTCTCAATATCATCTTTTTCGCCTCTCCGTGACCCGTAATCGTCTTTCCTCCATTTTCCAGAAACAAACTCGCCCCTCTCCACCACTTCCCTTGTTTTCCATCTCTCACCGCTCATTACAATCTCTCCATTCTCAATTTCACCATTCTCAATGTCATTCAAAGTTCCCAATTCACCCTCTTCCACTTCTTCCTTGTCACCATTTTCACCGTTGTCATCTTTGCTGATTCTCTTGCTCACTCTATCCAAACCGAATTCACTTCTCTCTTTCCTCTCCTTCATGTTCTTCTTCCTCTCAAACTTTAACAATTTTGAATTGAAACCATTATCACCACTATTCTTGCCTCCGCAAAACGAATTATCCATAACAATATTCTGCTGTTGTTGCTGCAAAGGCATGCACACGACACCACCGTCGCCCATGGAAATTCTCACCTCCGAGGTTAGAAGCTCCAAACCCTAACTGTCCCCTTTCTTGGGACTGTCGATGCTCATGCTTCAGAATCTTCAGCTCTTGTGTCAATTGAAAACCCTAAATTCCACAGAAAAAACGCAAATGTTAAAATGCAGGGTTTTATCGCAATAGAATCGTGAAAGAGCGAGAAATACCTTACGTAGAGAGGAATAGGTTGGTGATTTGAATGATAAGAAGCTAGTCCAATAAAATCGAAGAGGATAATTGAAAAGAGAAAAGGAATAAAAATAAAAAAGAAGAAGAGAGAGAATTACCGAGAAAATAAAAAGAGAAGAGGGGAATAGATCGTGGAGCAGGAGAAGAAGCGAGATCGAGAAGAAAAGTGAGAGGGAATTGTATTGTAATTGTGTTTGTGTTTGTGTTTGTGTTTGTGTTGAATAGGGTAATCAGATTAGAGTGTTGTTGTTGTTGTTGGTGCTCCTATTGGGCCTTGGTGCTTCTGCAGCTATTATATGTTGGTCTCATACACTAAACTTCTTATTCTTTTTTTACACTTTCAAACTTTAAACTATCAAATGAACCTTCAACCTTGGATAATGTATTATACAACAAAATTTAATACTCATCATAAATCTATACAGGGACTCATTCAAATTAGAATAATCCTAATATATTTAGGTCTTATAACCACATATTAATAAGTTTGATTAAAAGTTAGTTTTTCTTTAAATTTTTATCATTCAAATAAAATTTAATTGTTATCATTTTTTACAATTATTATTATTATTATCTAAGTCACTTCCTTTATATATATAATGACTTTGGTGAGAACAATTCTTAAATAATAACTATAAGAATAATAAATTTAGTTTTTACAACCAAACATGAATATTGGGATGATGCTATTTCTATGTGAGATCAGATTCTTGGATTTTTTTTAAATATATATATTACTTATAATTCTTGGTGATGCATGGAATAATGAATATCTAGTAAAAAAAACTAGGTTGTGTGATCAAATGAGGTATATATGGATAAATGATTGTCTAGTGGTTTATATTTAGCCATAAATATTCAATAATATTGAATTTGAATTGATCATCATGTATAGATTAATTATAAAATGTATAATTTATATGATTAAATATTTAAATTTTGTAATTTTCACATTAATGTTTTCATCCTGATCATATTTATTATTTTTTAACATATGTTGCACACCCTACCTATGGGTCATAGATCCATGACTACATGGATGGATGATTATAATTTAAAGTTTGTTATTGGTCACATGATTACTTAAAACAATCATGTGCATGTATTTTTTATCTTAACATTTCAAATAAAACTTAATAATTTGTATTAATTGTTCTCATTTTTCATAATAGTACATTGTCCTCACGTGAGTCGCTCCATGTATATATATATACTAAAAAAATTCCTTTTTCATTTTTATTGCTTTATACCTTTTAAGTTTTTTATTCATTTATATCATTGCAAAAAAACATACCCTTAATAAAAAAAAGTATGGATTTACATTAAATTATGTTTTAAATATGTTCTTTTATACATTCTCTTATCATTTATTTTTCAATACTTATGTAAATAAATATAATATTAAATAATGATAAATAGAAAATAATTAATACATTCTTTAAGTTTTAAACATAAGAAAAAAATCTTATAATGAAAGAGATAAATATAAACAAATGAAGTTTTTATTGGTGAATTGAAGTTATGAATATGCATTTCTTAACTTACATGGTAATGACTATCATGATTCCGGGAATGAAATCCTAATTTGTAAGATAAGCTTAACTATAATCATAGTTTATTTAAGATTTGATTACAAAGTACAATACAAAATACCATTCCTTGTGTCATCACCTTTTTGCTCATTATTGTCATCTTGTGTACATATTTTCTTGACCAATGATTTATAGTTCATTTGGTTTGTGGGGGCATTGTTTTACTCTCATCTAGTTTAGACGGAATTATAATAGAGTAGACACTCATTTTGTTCTTTAAAAAAAATTCTACACAATTTCATCCCAAAATGTTAGAAAATGCAAAACACTTTTGGTGTGTAATGATTCTCACAATTGCCCTGCTCCAAGTCATTGTACTCACATTTCATTTATGATAAAGAAATGATGATATAAGAAATTTTGTGTCACACAATATTATATGATGTATAAATATGTTAGGATCATTATTTTGTATTAGACAAATCAAAGTGATCTAATTTAAATATGGTTTTTTATTAAAAATATAATTATTATGAAAATCATTGTATAGATAATAAAGATATGCTTTTTTTTCAACATTACAAAAGTGGCTTTTTATTGTAGTGACTATGAGTTTGTTAGCTAATTTTTAAGATGGAAACATTTATCCAACAACTAAGGAGTTTTTTTAATGGAAATGGGATTATACTAATGTTAATTTAATTGTATGAAATAATAAAAAGAAGTCTCATGTTCGGTATAGAAAATACTTGAAATTAAGAGTTATATTTTTTAGGTTGCGACCCAGTAGGAATAAGAGTTTTGTACTTCTTAGAATACATCACATGACTACAGGCCGTCCCTATCAGGCAGTTCAAGCTTATAATTTTTTTTAAAAGACTGTGCACATTTAATTTTAACTAATCAGAGTTGATGGTACATAGAATGATACAAAACATGAGACAACAAATGTCTTTCCCTCTCTACCGAAGCACTTGCGACTCTCTTCTCCCTCTTTCTTTCTATGATACTTTAGAGTGACAATAACTAAACAAAATGGCAATAGAAATAGTTGTTGGTATAATTTTAGAACAATTCCCACAATGCATGTAAGTCGGATATAGTGATATGGACTATTTAGTCCTTGAGATATCATGGTTGATGGTCTATTTACATAATTTTAAGTCGGATGTATCATGAAACATCTTAAAGAGAACAACCTAATGTATGACTCAACGAAAAGTTATTTGGTGTCATTTTTGTTTTTCTAGCGGGTAAAAATTGAAGTCTATTGAGACATAGGATGTGAAGAGTAGTGAAGAGATTTTGGTGACATGTGATTAACTAGGATATGACTCTGACTCCTCATTTTGAAAGCTGAAAAATATTTTTTGTAGATTTATCTACAAAAACCTAGTACATGATACTATGATAACATTGTTCAATTAGGAACATGTTACATGGGAATGAAGATAATTAACAGCAAATTAAAAACAGTAAAAGTTATTTGGGATATAGATATTCTAAACCAAACAATATATAAATATTATACTAATTGTGTATAAATCTTTATACTAACAATATATAGATGTTTTCCATATTATCTTATTCATTTAACACGGCAAATTCATTCAAGTGAGTAATACAAGAAATGCTAGAGAGGTGAATTAAAGGGTAACTCTATTCCCTTTCAAAACTGGATGGGGATACTAAATGAGAGATTATAATACGTGACAAAAAAAATAATATATAGATGTTGTACTAATTGTGTATAAATTTTTATACTAACAATATATAGACTGTCTCTTTAACACTACACCGCACAACCCTCTTTCGGGAGCACTCAAAGGATGTCTTGGAAGCCTTGATGGAGCTTATATCGAGAAGCTCTTACTCCATTGTGCAAGGAGTAACGATGTAACCTTGGCTCAACAACGTTGCTTCACCCCATGCATGCATGGTGACACTAAACTAAGGCTCACGCCATGGTTGCTAAGGGCACTAATCTCTAGGGCTTCAAGAATCTATCTGCCCCATGCTCATGAATTTCAAGGAAGCAACAACATCACTCAAAGGAGGTTGAAGAGTGTGACATAGCTAGCTGGGTATGTTGACTTAATTCCTTGGCACATGTTCGGTTTGTGCATCAAATAATGGAATTGTCAAAGCAACTGATTAAAGGGTTAGCGTTACGTTCCAAAGGGTATATATCCTAGATTTTAGCATTACTCATTGCATGCAATGACCTACTTTTATAGATGCTTTAGTTAAAAGGCCTGAAGGACCTTCTCTACATAGAACCAGTGAATCCCTGTCCCATGTTTTAGGCCACATGTCCCTCCTTTGGTCAATATTTCAACACAAGGAGTTGGTCAACTTTAGGGAGCTTTGCTAATTAAGTTTCAGGATGTTCATTCTGGACTCGATGTTTTAGGAAACATACCTCCAATATATGAATCAAATAGTTTTCATTTTGAGTCATTTTTAAGTCTCTTGAATCCTAGTGTGCTAAACCTTGGGGAAGATGAAGCTTTTTACATAAATTGTCAAAATTGGCTAAGATACTTGTCTGATGATAGGAAAGGAAGCCTTTCTCTTAGGGACACTTTTCTAAATATAATTAAGGGAACAGCATGTTTCAACCATCTATGGATACCCTTTGATGCATTGGAGACCTTTTTGCCTAAGAGTAGTAGCCAGAGGACAGAACTTAAATATGACATAGGCCAGAAAATGGAGATCAACATCATAGGATTTGAAGGGCATCAAAGGATAGAGAGATTGGTTATTGACTGTACCATTTTGTGATGAAGCTATGAGGGAAGTTAAGGCTTTGCTTGATGAGCAATTGGGCATGCTAATGGATTGAGTATGAAAAGGGAAGATGGCAATTGTTCTAGTTGATGTAGTCAGCAAATTAGAGCCATTACATGAAGTCAAATTCCAAGTTATGTTTTAATTCCTGTCCCAGATTATATCCAATATGGTATCTCATACCAATGATACTAAAACAAAACAATAATAATAAGGAATATTTAAAACTTTTAATTGACATGACATGTTTTCGTTGATGTGAAACATTACATCGAACACGATCTGAGACAACAAATCTATGTTCTTAACTTGATTTGTTAAGAACATGATATGAAACATCCCATTTTCATTGAACAACTTAGATTTATTGGCCTCACTGAAAAATCCTAATTTGTATGGAAGCAAGTGTGTCTTAATTAAACACCCTTTATAAGAAGCAACTTTATTTGGGCTTATTACATAAAAGTAAGATGGGTTAAGCTTGCTTCAGTGGCCCTGCAGATCTGACAGAGGAATTTCATCACTGTGTGAAAAGGCTGCAACTGTGACATGCAAAAGACAAGAAAAAACGGCTGCATTATGAAGAATTATTTTGGTATGGCAACTTTGTAATGGGAACACTCAATACATGGATTTGATCACTGAAAAGAAAGAAATGTGTAACATTGTCCTTGTATGCGAAACAAAGAGCCTCTTAGCAATGTTTTCCCTTCATGCAGCTTTAGTTAGTTTCTGCTCAGAGCTTTGGGTATTTATTAGAGGTTGTCTGAAAATCTCTCTCTAATAATAAACTTTACAGATTAGCAACATTTGCATATAAGGTGAGAATTACCTAAAAATATCATATCATCATAGAATATTTGGTTTTATACGACTGATGTTCGAAGAGTATTTCCTCAACTGGAAGTTTTCAAATGATCAACTAAGCACATTCTAACTTCTAATGTACTTTATCATGAGTGTGTGTATATATTGTACCCAAAAGTACATATATAAATGGAACATCGAACCGTTAAGGCGTGGTTTAATGATATAAAGTCTCGTAGATCATAGGACTTGCTAGAAGGAACACTTGCTGCAAGAAACAGTCACGTATCTCGAATGAGATTATTTCCTTACTCATAGGCAGACTAGATACACTTGATAGTATCAAAAAATGTACCATCAAAATTTTAATTTTACTAGTAGTCTGTAGCCATGTTCTATGTCAAGAATTCAAGATGTACACAGTTTTTCTTTTCTTTTCTTTTTTCGATAACAGGTGTGGGGAAAAGCCGAGCAGGAACATAAAGGAAAAACTGCATCCTTTACAAGATGTACATAGTCTAAGGCAAAAAAATGTGATAATGATAACTCATAAATTTAACATGTAAGCAAGTTTTGTTTTGGGTTGTTAGAATTTTCATATTTTATTTACGGAATCAAACCAATAGAGTCTTTTTCATACACACAACAAGAATCAAACCAATAATATCATGTTTAGGGAACTTAGTTGTCTACCAAGTATGATGTACTTCCCATTATGATGAAGAGTACATAGCAAAAAGTTCAAAGGTTTTAAACCATTAATGAAATGGTTCCTTTCTCGCTAAATATGAGTTCTTTATAAGACTTATATAGTTTTAAGTAACTAACATCAAATATGCTTTTGATTATTACGTTTATATTTATTAACTTTTATATTCCAATAAACCTTTCATTCTTTTGGAGGCATTATATCATGATTAATTTCCTTGCTTTATTTCTCATTGAGTCCTTTCCTTCAATCTGTGATATTATTATGATTTAGAACTTCTGCTTTTAAAATATTGAAATATATTGCATGATATTTATCCTTGTATATCCTAAATTACCTTATCAATTATGTGTAATGTTATCATTTATCATCATCTTTAAATTATGAGTAGTCATGATAATATGTAAGAACTAATGTCATTAATAGAAGTTATTTTTTTCCCCATTTCGAATAGCCTAAAATTGTTGATATTTTAAGGTTGAGGTGACTTGTCATGGTCAATTATTGTGAAGACTTAATTAACCTTATATATGGACTTTTCATATATAGTAATTGGTTGGAATAACTTGATTGAATATTAGCCCAGTTCACTTACAAAGCTTGATCTTTACTCCACTTAATAATGGAGCTCAATTTCAAGCTCAAATTTCTTTATTTGCTTGATAACATTGCTAATTGGCAAATCAAACTTAATTTTTTTTAATAGTATGACTCATTTACATCCTTATAATCAAGCATTTAACATGTTTGATCATTTAATCTTCAATAAGATAATTTAACTATAGTAGTTGCATGATTTTGAGTAAATAAAAAAAGAGCTTGCAAGTTGTACTAGGGAATGAGGAGGAATATAAAAATGGGTCTGAACTCTGAACTTGTTCATGGCATTGACTCTCAACCCATATTTCCTTGTAGCATGACATCACGGTGGTTATGATAATTTAACTTTATTGACATCACCCACAACAATCTGCTACAAGAAACCATCAATGCAATTCAATGTGAGTTCTGTACTTCACTACTTACCTAAACTTTATTAGACTTATTAGGTATAAATTAATTAATAGCAAATAAAGTAAACAATTTCTATGTCAAGTAATTTGTTTTAAAACGAAAATGAGGGTTGATCATAAAAGTAAAAAATTGTAAAAAACAAACTAAATCCACTAACTCTAAAATTATTAAATATTTAGTTCTTTTAATATTGAGTAAATAAATTGATTGATGAAAACGCATGGTCGGTAAAAACCCGACCACGATCTGTCAGTCCCAGTTGGCCATTCTCCATAATGAACTTTTGTTTGAGATTGAAAAATCACAAATCTCTATATATTTTAGTGACCTGCAAAACATTCAAACAATGTTTTTTAAAACAAGTGTATATGAAGGGAATAATGATCCTCTCATTAATATATAAATTTACATGTGTTTTTAATAGTAAAAATGTTATTTCATTGTATATAAAGAGATAAAAATATTTTACCATATTATTATTTCTTTTGTTTTTTGTAATACTTGTCTCTCCATTAATAGAAATAATCTTAATAAAATAGCTAGTCAGATGTATAATCCCAATAAGTACATTGCCCAGATTTCAAGGCATATAAATATTGTAGTATGAGTAAATAAATAAAGTAGTAAGAGCATCTTGGTCCCATAATTGAGCTTTGCACTATCCAGCTGGAAATGCCTTCTGCAAGAGAGGATGAATTTTCAGTTTTTATGTTGTTTATTATTTCTTAATAATAGATAAGGCAATTCTAATCAAATTAGATAGGATTATTAGGAGTATATTTTAAGAGCTTTATTATTTATTCTCTATACATAAAATTTTAAATGTCTATCTAGACATATATATTTAGTAAGTTAAAAAATATTGAGAACAGTTCCCATTAAAAGCGGAGTTATGAAACTGCTATGGGGTTATCGCATAATGAATGTAAGGAATGCTATTTAGTTCCTTTAAGACGTTAATCCAATCAATGCAATTATTAGGTCGTAAGCTTGGTTTAGTAATGAAAAAAAAAACGTACTCATGGGTAAAACCCATACGGGTACGTGTACAAAAGGGTATCTGCGAGTTTTATAAACGAGTTTTTGAAAATACTCTTAGTATATACAGATGGCCGATGAGTATGAGTATTATGGTACTCGTGCCCATGTGTACTCGTTATTTATATGATTACTATATTATATTTAGTTAAAATAAAAAATACAATATTCTAGCATTCGTTACATTGTATACTTATTTTCCTTTTACTTTGTTTACATTTTTTACATTGTTTACATATTTTATTGAATTTGGTGGTGAAACACCCTACTAATATTATTATATGTGTAGAAACACACACGTCTTGCAAATAATATATATAATTTTTGTTAAGAAAATGGGAACAACAAATCAAACAAATAGAAAACATGAATAAGTTTAGCATTTTTGTCAAATATTCAATTAAGTTTTATCTCATTTGAAACATAATAGAAGTAAAAAGTTAAAAATTCATTTATAATATAGAAAACTCGTGAGTAACAGTTATATCTACGGGTACTTAGAAATATACGCGAAAAACTCATATGGGTACGAGCATGTATAAATAATACTCTCATATTTTGAAACGGGTAGCGGGTAGCTACTACCCGTACCCATTACCATCCCTTTTCTAGTTTCTATCATTTCAAAGACTCTCTTTTTTAAGGAAGTTTTTATATTCAATAACATGGTATTCTTAACTTAGTAAAAGAGTTAAACTTTTCAATTAAATCCATGTATGAAATTGATTCAATTAATTAAATAAAGAGACATAAATTATAAACTCATTAGTCACTAGTCAAATCAAAGTAATGAACTATTATTTAAAAATAGTTTATCCATCAATAATAATATTACTATTACAATGTCAATTTATCATCTATATTAATAATTATTAAAGTAAAAATATAGAAAATAAACAACATAGTGACAATCTAAAAAAGTTAAGTTCATAGATTGTAAAAATTTGAAGTTCAATTATTATTTGATTAGGTTGAATGAGAATTTTGTTTTTGGCATCATACAATGCATGATGATGAATATTTGAAAGGATATAGATCCAACGGTTGCGAGAAAAAGCTGGAGATATTTAAAGTCATACAGCCAGTGACAACTGTACATGAAAGTCCACCAGCTGTATCCATCCACGTGGCATCACCCTATTGGTAAATATCTGACATCATTCTTTTTACTGAAGTGGTCTCCACTTCCTTTATACAGCTTTGCCAGCTATCATCAATTCCGACCAGGATCACCTATTTTTCAATAGTGTCACATTCTCTGTGTCAAGCCAATTATATATTAACACGTATATAAAAAACAAAATTAAAAGCAAAAGTTAATAAAATAAAGATTAACTTGAAATATGAAGTGGGACACTATTTGAGATAGTGATATTCATCCGACATCCGACATCCCACAGTAACGGCTACATTTTTTAATCTTTCGCTCATTCTTTGGAATTTGAAAACGTGACTTGGCACGTGCCCTGGCAACCACTTCCATTTTGTGGTGCAACTCACTCACGTGATTATCATGGACCTATAAATAAAACACAACACTAACAAGTGAACCCACACACATAGAAAGCATTTTCATAGTAGAACCTTCACTTCACTCACACTGTTCTCACTAATGGCTAAGATTTGTAGTGTGTTGGGTTTTTTTGTGACTTTTTTGTTGGTTGATTTGGCTTCTTCTGCCAAGTTTGATGAACTTTTCCAACCTAGTTGGGCTAATGACCATTTCAGCCATGAAGGAGAATTACTCAAACTTAAACTTGATAACTATTCTGGTAACTTATACCCCATTTTAGTACTCATTTTGAACTTGTTTTTTTATATGTTTTTAGTAGGTTATATGTTATAACACGTGCTTTTGTCTTATTTATGCTAAAAATGTGTTATTTTGTTGTTATTGTTTGAATATTGTAGGTGCTGGTTTTGGTTCCAAAAGCAAGTATATGTTTGGGAAAGTGAGCATCCAGCTTAAGCTTGTAGAAGGTGACTCTGCTGGAACAGTTACTGCTGTCTATGTAAGTTAAAATTTCACATTTCTATTTATTTCCTATGTTCATAAGCATATTACTACTTACTAACTGCTTTCTATATTAGTGAAAAGTTATCATTTTTCTATTTGTTTGAAAGGAGATTAATTAGTACTCACTAATTATTACTCATATATGCACATAATTTCGCGAGGGTCCCTAATAAGTTGTTTACATATGATTTAGTATTTACCTTTCTCATGTGGAGACAAATCAAACTTTGATTATGAAAAAGACAACCATATATAAGAGCATTAGATTCCATTAATTCAGTAGTATGATAAGTGCTATTTATTGCTAGCTACCTATTTTTCTTTCCAACCCGTGAATGAACCCATACACCCAATTGATTTTTGGTATTTATTATATTTTGTTCCTATCAAACCAACCACATATATTTTCTTGATTGCAATGGGAGGGATTCCACTTTACTTGGAAATTGATGAGTGAATATAGTATAGTATAGTGTATACTAATAGTTGATGACTCTGACATTTGGTAATGATATTAATAATATTATATTATTTATGTGATGTAGATGTCATCGGAGGGTCCAAACCACAATGAATTTGATTTTGAGTTTTTGGGCAATACAAGTGGAGAACCTTACTCGGTTCAGACCAATGTTTATGTGAATGGATTGGGTAATAGAGAGCAGAGACTCAACCTTTGGTTCGACCCAACCAAGGAATTCCACAACTACTCTATCTTCTGGAACCAGCGCCAAGTTGTGTAAGCACCTACTATTTACTCCTCCTTAAAATATACTCCTATTTGCAATAATGCTAATCATTGTATTAACAAAATAAAGAATATAAATACAAGTTTGAAATTCTAATACTCTATATGTGACACAATGTTCAGATTCTTGGTTGATGAGACACCAATAAGAGTACACACAAATCTAGAACACAAAGGTATTCCTTTCCCAAAAGACCAAGCAATGGGTGTATATAGTTCAATATGGAATGCTGATGATTGGGCCACACAAGGTGGTCGTGTGAAGACAGATTGGAGCCATGCACCATTCATAGTCACATTCAAGGATTTTGAAATCAATGCATGTGAATGCCCCATGCCAGTGACAGCAATAGACAATGCTAAGAAATGCACAAGCAATGATGATAAAAAGTATTGGTGGGATGAACCTACTTTGTCTGAACTCAACTTGCATCAAAGTCACCAACTTATATGGGTTAGGGCTAACCATATGGTCTATGACTATTGCTTTGACACTGCTAGGTTCCCTGTTACACCTGCTGAGTGTGCTCATCACCGTCACTAATCAACAATATTCATTAACAACATGGTTTTAGATTGTGGTCATAATCACATAATGGTTTTGTGAAGATATCACAATTAAGATTGTGAATGGCAATTTAAAACCATGTTTATTAGGGAGAGTAATGAAAATGAGGAGTGAAATGTGAGATTGTTGGTTAACATGTCCTTCATGTTTCACATTGTAATATATTTTGTGCCAAAAGCTTAATGTTAATTCTTTATTTTCGTTGTTTGTTGTCCATTCCATGAATCCAATCATATTGGATCTATTATTTACAAATGAGATTTTATATATCTGAGCTATTTTGATACAATAGATATATACCATATCATCGTCCAACTCAACAAAGTGGTATGGATGGATCAAACACAAACATATCACATATCCATATTAGATTTGGATTTAGAGTTATACTTTCAAGTTTCAATACTTTCAAGAATCAGGGTCCAACTCTTCTCCAAGTACTAAATTCGGCCTTGAGTGGAATTTTATTAAAGTGGACATAATTACATCAACAGGGAAACAAAAAGCACAAGAAGAATTGAAAAAGCCCCAAAAGGAGATTTAGCAATAACAATCCAAACACAAAATTGGATTAAAGACTCATTCAAACCAAAACATTATTGCATTTTTGATTCATTAAATATAACATTATTTCTACACTTCCATAATACTCAAATTTCAGACATCCATAGAACAGTACAAACGCCTTTCAATAAACTACGCTTCACCAAAAGAAGACGTTGTAAACAGTGAGACTTTCGTGTTGAAATTAACATTGCCTCCATTCCTAGCCAATCATGAAGAAGTTATCAAACTCGATAAGAGAAATGACAAGAGAAGAAAATATGATCCACAATGTCTGACTAAGCCTGACCTAAACACATAGGAGATCATTAACAAAAAAGTTATCACCCTTCTTGACTAAGTTCGACATACTTAGATTCCTATGCAAGAGAATTCGTTAGGCAAACACAGAGTCTTGATAGGTCCCCAAATTTTCCAAAGCATAGGCCACAACTTTTTTGATGATGTGCACTAAAAGTTTTGCATACCATTAGTATGAAGTGAGGATGAAAATGATATAAGGCGAATGAATAATGAGTAGTTATGGTAATTGGGCATGAAGATTAAAGACCCACAGCTAGAATGGTGTCACTATCATCAATGCATGACACTGATAGCAGAACAATGCCAACTGTTTTCTTCCAATTTTGTTATTGTTATTAGCTATTATTTAGGACCATTAAACAACTAAGTCGTTGTAGTATAGTGGTAAGTATTCCCACCTGTCACGCGGGTGACCCGGGTTCGATCCCCGGCAACGGCGTTTTTATACTGTGTCCCATTTTTTCTCTACACTTCGCTGTAAGAAACTGATGATACGTTGTGGTTGACAATTTCCTAAAAAAACAGGTAGCAGTGTGGAAAGAGCATATAAAAACATGTTATAATTATTGATAAGCACTCTATTATTCAAATTCTTGTTGTGTTTATACAGTATTATTATGCAGACAAAGTTTTAGGAGGAATATTTTTATGTGGCGCTAATAATTTAATAACTATCTGTGTCTCTGATTCTTCATCTTATGAGGTTCAATTCTGTCATCAGTACATCCACTTTTCTGCAGAGGGATAAAAATTTATAAGTTTTGTTGATCACTTGATCTGCTCTGGTATAAAATTCTGATATTTAGGCTTAGGAGCACAGCGATCAGTTCATCTCTTTATGAATAACATTTTTTGGCTGGCAAAAGGGATAAAAGGTGGTAGTTACAAAATAAAGTATTGACTTTGATTGTAAATATGCTTCTACTGGTTTTATTCCTCAATGAATTAGATCAAAGAGAGATAAGGACCCTACATGCTCAAAACATTCTATCACAGAATTTGTTATTAACATCCTATCTATATTGGTTGAACTAGTGATTTATTAATCTTAATCTTGTTTCATATTCTTTTTATACATAAAAATCCTTTTGTATATCCAAACATTCTTCACTTGTTTCCTATTCATTGCAGCATGCGTGTAACTGTCACTATAAATAATTTGTAGAGTTTATTAATAGCAATAGTGGCTTAGCGGCAATATGTAAAACCAATGGAAAAATGTAATGGTCCATGTCATGATTCTTTGGTTTTGGTCACTTTATTATATATCTACTAGTATCACTGACCAATTGAAAACAAAACAGTCATTATCTAGTGTCCGAGAACACCTCTGCATTGCACATAGTTGACATCAACCACTTCATCCAAGTCTATGGAAACCCAACTTGGATTTTCGATGGATAAATATCACACATTCCACGGCACAAAAGAAAAATTTAAAAGGGGTGACAGTGATGTTTCTCATAGCTATTCAAGAGAAAATGTCACACTTGATGGAGGAAACTTAACCGTTGCAAATTCTGATAGAGATTATAACAACAAAATAAGAACATTTTTATTCTACTATTTTCTACTGTAACATTCTTATTTTATGAATTATATTCTTAAATAAGAATGATGAGAGAGAAATAAGAACGATGAGAAAACGAAAAATGTAAATGTTTCGTTAACAACGAGGTAAGTTGTAAAACATAAATAAAAACAAAAATGATGTTTGTTATTATGAGAAAAATATAAATATCATTATTATTTTATGAGAAGGTGTGATAAGTTATAAAATAATATATAAAACCAAATAATAATGAAAATGTAGTTTAACACACAAATCATATTGAGAAAATTGATATTGAAGATCCAGATATGAGCACGTGTGGAAGACAAATTGACGGCGTGACACTCAAAAGCACTAATAATAAAATAAAGAAGAAAATATAAATGTGCTTGTGGAGCATTAAGGCATGCAATAGCAGCAGCCAGCACAGAAAAAGCTAGATCTTTCGCAATGAATTTGTCCCTTATATGTTCATGTTGTGCGCATTTTGTGGAGACAGGTGATTATGTATATAGTGGTGACACAAAAACTATCTCTTACACTAATGATATTAAAATAAAAATAAAAAAATAATAAATATTTATTAGTACGAGATATAATTTAAGACAGAATTTAAGATCATATATCATTCTCTATCACATCATACCAGGCAGGAACCAGCAGCCACCAAGCACGCTTGCTGTTGATAACTCAATGCTCCATTAAGTTGTCTAGTGATATGCATCCGTATCTCTTGATTGAAGAAAAATATTTTTATATTCCCAATATACTTTAATACATTCACTTTTTTCTAATAATGTTTTTTTTAGATTAATCTCACCCAAACCACTTTTATCCCCGTTACCTTCATTTCTTTTCTCCCACTCACCATTGTCACTATAATGATTTATGATTATGGTTGTTATCATCATAAAGTTTTCACCACAATACCATCCTTTTCATCAATATTTCCATAAACGTGTACACGACATATTCTTCAAGCATGAAATATTTGGATAATTAATCCAAATTTCAGGAGCACTAACAAAAAGAAGTGAGTCACTTATCATCATTTTTTCTTCTCGTGCATGATCCTTTCAAATACCCGAGGAAAATAAAAATATATTTTATTATTATTATTCATGCACATTGAAAGTGTTGCTGCACATCATGGAGAGTTATAAGGACACAACACAAGTTAGTGAGTACTCACTAGGGCATGCAAATTTAAAGAGTTGATTCTCCACAATATCCTTAGTGGAAGTTAACCCACGCTCAACTCAACCACAATGTCCTTCCTCAATGCACTGACCCACATCACACATTTAATGTTCAATTTTTATCGACCATTCATCCACTCCTGTTATTTTAATACTCCAACTAATGGTACATTAAATGCAACTCCTTTTTCAATCAGCTATAGGGTTAGTCAGTAAATTATTTCAAATTATTTATCAAATATTAAAATCTAATAACTTATTTAGATAAACCATTTACCAAGTATAAAATAAATTATTATTCTCAATGAAATAGTATATTGAATTAAGTTATAAAGTCCTTAATAATATTATTAAATATAGCTGATATCTTAGAGGTTAAAGAGGAATGGATATGATTTGGGTTGTGTAAGTGGAATGGGGGAATGACATATATAGTACACCCCACTATCCATACAGACAATGGAACAACATTGTGGGTGGTATTATCAAAGGTTGGCTTGACCACATATTATAGAACTACAAAGTACAAACCAAATAATGAGTGGTGTCTTTCACTTATAAATAACAATAAATTAAAAAATGTATCCAATATGATAAATGGAACATGTAAGTTGTAACTACTACATTTTCCTTTTTTGGACCAATAAACCTCTGACATGTACAATGACCACATCCTCAACTTTCCTAGCGTGCTAATGCCAATTCCTACTTCCCTCAAGTGTTCTCCCATGCTTCAAAATGTCACCCCAAACACAATCGAACAAAGATCTGTTGTCTCTAAACATGTCATAAATTAATCATAATATATTATATAAGTTAAAAAAATTAAACATTTACGACTCTTCCTATTTTTATTTTATTGTGATTAATTTAAGATATACTTTCGGACAACATCATTTTCTCAATTCCACAATTGTATTGTAGCCCACCACCACAAACCAACCACCACTTCACTATCCTAAAAGTATCACAAATCCCCATATTTGCCTCAATTTAGGTGTTTTGCTGATTATGATTTCTTAAAGATGTTCTACTCAATACTTTTTTTGGGATTAAGTTTCTATTCAGTTTAAAGTAAGTTTTTATTAAAATAAATAAATTCTTAACTTTTAATTGATTAAAGAGATATCAAAAACGAATTTTAAGGGTATTTCTAAGAAATATCAAAAGAGTAATTGAACATTGAAGAATCAAATGTAATACTTAATATATTTAACAAGTTATTTATTTACAAGGATGTTTTTTAATAATTTTATTTGTTAACAACATAATATCAAATACTGTTTCGATAAAAAAAAATGATTTTACCATCACGCTAAAGACAGTAGTTAGTAAAATGACTTAACTGATTTTTTTATTTGTATGGAGGATTTTCATCAATTGAGGTCGAAAGAGAATTATTTTTAGACGTATATTTACCTCAAATATTGTATGTTATTTGTAATTTTGACGGTATCTTGCGTAGGTTGCATATAAATACAATTAACCCATCTTGTTTCTGCTATATTTACCTCAAATATTGTATGTTAATTTTGTGTGGTTTGGTTTGGAGTGAGGTTATCATTGTTGGTTCTTGTGAAGGGCCATGTCTTTTCTTCATCACCTAAGGTTCTTTGGTATTACACTCCAAGCTTCCCGAAATGGAAATCAATGTGCAAATTTCCCTATGTGGGTTCGAGTCATTGCTTTTTGCTCAACCCTATAGCCTATAGGATCCTAATTTTTTGTTTTTTGTTGTTTTGCATATCTATCCTATGTAAAAAAGGTATTATAACATAGTTACATTTATTTATTATTAGATTTATAATCTTTTCGATTTATCTAAAGTTCAATTCTTCCAAGAGAGTACAATGGTTATATATGAATACAAAATCAAGCTTTCACTTTCACTAATTCATCAACCGTTTTCATTTCTATTTAATTTTAGTTTGTAAATAGTAATAGAAAGATGAAAATGAAAATAATCTTTCTCTTTATATTATTACTATTTTTTATCCAAATGCAGTATATGGAGGATACATTAACGTGATAATATGATAAGATTGTCGGTAACAGAATAATCGTCTGTGTCATCAATAATACCGCATGCTAGTGGGTAACGCTATCAAATTTTATACACAGTCCTAGCTAGCCCCTAGGTTGCCAACTGTAGATGATAGAACATATTAAAGCCTATATTTTTACTATAATATCCATAGATAAACTAGGAATAGCTATATAATTAAATATGTTTCGGTTTCATAATTTTTATGTTAATTTCTCTACATATTTAGCAGCAAGAAAACAAAAAAATATTATTAAAAAAGTATTAAAAGATGGAGAAAATAGGCAGTATAAATTAACAAAAAAATGACTAAAGTAAGTTTTGTCATTCTTATTTATTAATCCTCTATTAAAAAAGTGCATGTTACATTTGAGATTAATGTTCTTGTTTCAGCATAGAGTAGCTATAAAAAGCGAGTCCCATCACAGCATTGCTATTGTATTTCACACGTATCATCCAATTATCTGTTATTCCTGTCAACTCTTGTTCTTCTAAACATGGGTGAGGCTCCACAGTTTTTCTATGTTAATGCTATCTCAAAGTTCGGTCATGAAACTCAACAAAACCATTGCAATGGTCACAACCATGATTCTTCTTGGTATGAGGAAATCATAGATGATGATCTCAAATGGTCTTATAAACTCAACAGGTTTGTCATTCATTTCTTTTCCAAATTCTCAACATAAAAAACATTGTTAACATAGTAGCAAATACTCCTAATCCAAATGAAGAATTAAGTTCCATGGTTGACAAAATTTGAGGACTAAAAGTTCTTATAAAAAACATTATTTAACTTATTTTCTCATATCATTAATTATTGACAGTGTGCTCCATAAAGGGATTAGCGAGTACCAGGAGATAGCTCTATTAGATACAAAGCGTTTTGGAAAGGTTTGTGCATGTTCTGCTGCTGTTAATGTCGAGGTTCATCTAATTATATATAGGGGAGAAACTAAAGAAGGAAGTATATACAATGTTCTGTGTTTCCTTTACTTATGATTTTATATTGTTATGTATTTAGGCATTGGTGATTGATGGAAAGATGCAGAGTGCTGAAACGGATGAGTTCATTTATCATGAATGCTTGATTCATCCCCCTCTTTTATGTCACCCCAAGTAAGTTTCAATACCAACTATTAAGCTATGAGTGTAATATTTACATGCATTGCCTAAAAATTTATATACATATATATATATATGTGTGTGTGTTATAGCACATGACTATTGTTGTTGGTATAAGTAATTGAAGAGGCATGTATTGGTGATTGTGGCAGCCCCAAAAGAGTGTTTATAATGGGAGGAGGTGAAGGTTCTACTGCCAGGGAAGCTCTCAAGCACAACTCAATTGACAAAGTGGTCATGTGTGATATAGACCAGGTACTTAATTGCTACATCACCCATTTCAACATTTAATAATTGAAGATACTCAAACTAATGTAGTCAAATTTCAATTGCTAATTCTTGCAGGAGGTTGTAAGTTTCTGCCGAAAATACTTGGTTGTAAACAAGGAAGCATTTTCCAATAAGAAATTAGAACTTGTCATCAATGATGCCAAGTAAGTAGCTTTCTTTCTTTATGATTTTGTCATTTCAGCTTTCATTTACACTTTACACTGAGATGTCATCATAATAATGAAGCTAAGTTTCAACATGAATTTCGGGTTTAAGGGCTGAATTAGAGAAGAGAAAGGAAAAGTTTGATGTCATTGTTGGAGATTTAGCAGACCCACTTGAAGATGGACCTTGTTATCAACTCTACACCAAATCTTTCTATGAGAAAATCCTGAAGCCCAAGCTAAATGACAATGGAATTTTTGTGACTCAGGTAGATTATTAAGAACATTGATAACCCTTTATTTATGACAAGCTTTCTCCTCTATTCACCTACTCAATAATATATTGAAGTTCAACAAAAAATAAAATAAATATTGTATCTTGTGCAGGCTGGACCAGCAGGTATCTTCACACACAAGGAAGTCTTCACTTCTATATATAACACTATCAAACAGGTCTTCAAGTGTAAGACTATCCAATCCTTTTGTTCTCTGATTCAATTTGCAGTCCCATTATTTGTACAATAAAAGTTAAGTATTAATATTAATCCAGTAATTATACTTTTATGTGCTTCATAAAATAAAAGGTGGACACCTCCTTAAAGTTCATAAAACATATTTTCAAAAAATGCTCATAAAACATAACTTTTCAACTTTATTAATAGCAAGTTAACAGCACCCTAGGATTTTGTCTGTGTTTATGTTTATGTTTATGTTTACCTCAGATATGTTTTCTTATGTGTGCTTGTAAATTTTTCTTGGGCAGATGTGATGGTATATTCAACTCATGTACCATCTTTTGCAGATACATGGGGATGGGTTATGGTAAGAAAAAGAAAGGATCAAAAGTTCCTTATACCACTTTGTTATGAGTTATGATTAATATTTTTTTACATGAATTTCTGTGTTGAATCCAGGCTTCAGACCAACCACTATCCATTGGGGCTGAGGAAATGGACAAAAGAATCGGAGCAAGAATACATGATGAATTGCACTATCTAAATGGTGCATGGTTTCACTCATCTTCCATCATGAATAAGACTGTCACACTATCGTAAGTACTTTACCTAATACCATTCCAATAAACCATCCATTTAGTTCCAAATGATTCACTTCCAACACCCTATAAGAACATATTATATTGATTCAATGGGAGATTAACGCAATACCACTAAGTGGTGCATGTGTCCCCAAGTGATGCAATATAAAGAATGTTTAGCTCACTTATGATTTATGAAAGATGGTTACACAACAATTATCTGTTATGAATGACTATTAAGAATCCTAAGCATGATTAAACATTGTAAATTGTTGCTTTGTGAGTATGTACTCTAATTTATTAAATTGCCTTTTTGTTGATAAGAAATTAGATGCATGATTACCCTTAATGGTAGGGTAGTGTGACCCTATTTAATGAACAATTGTAATGAGAATATGATCATGTTTCTCTGATTATATTTGACATTGATATATTTCATAATTGCTGCAGGCTTCAGAATGAAACTCACGTTTACACTGAAGAAAATGCTAGATTTATTCCTGGACATGGAGTTGCTCATCGTTTCTAAGGGTCTACTTGCGAGTTTGTGTTTAATTGGGAATGAAGAAAAAGAGAAATCTTGAAAATCATTTTACAAGTGTATTTCATGATTCTAAAGTCTTTCACTTTCATCCATTATTTTCCAATAACCAACTTTCAAATAGACCAAAGTACAACTTCAAGTTATATATGATTGAGGGAAATTCTTGCATGCTCTCTAAATATTGATGTCATACAGTCCAAATTTGACTTTGAATTAAGCTAATCTGAGGGCACATTCAATTTTTGAAATACATGTCATATGATGCACATTTTGATTTGCATAGTACAATAGTATGTGAGATTTTTCTGTACAGAAAAAAGACAAGGATTGAAGGTTTGGCAGATTCAAACAATAATAAGCTCAAGAACATAAATTGAAGAAATCAATCAACAATTTATAATTGTTTCATCCACTTGGCTCTATAAATTTGAGTTAGTAAACTTCATCTGCAACGGCCCTTCAATTCAAAGTGATGAAATCATGAAACATGTTGTTCATTGAGACTCTTATGTTTACTTAATTAGTGTGCACAGTTTCATCCAAGAATTGCTTATCATCCTGATCCTCCAATCCAATGTAAAATACTTATTTAAGACATGGATTTATGCAATTATTTAAGATCTCTTAACTCAAGTTCTAGTATGAAATAAAGTATAAGGTGAAGAAAATATTAAAACAGCACATTGGAGAATAGTAAACATAGCAGAAACAGTTGCAGAAACTACATGAAACAGAAAGTGTGCATAGTGTTGATATTAAGAGCAACAATAAACTTAAACCTTAAGAAGAACACAGAGAGAGTTTAAGTTCTCTTGACAGGATCAAAGTTGGAAACACCTATAACTGCACCAAAGATAGCTGTTAGTACAATTCCACCAGCTGCAATACTGAGCAAGAAGTTTTTGAGAGATGGTGAGAAATCATTTCCTGCTGCATGAGCCATCTCAGGTATGACCAGAGAAGCTGTTAATGCAGCTGCTGTAAGACCTGCCACTGATTTTTCCTTCAACTCTGACTTTTTAACCACTGTCTTCTTTGGTAATGGCCTAAAATATGGTGCAGAGGAAGATGGAGTAGAGTTCAGTTTGTTTTGGGTAGCAGAGGTTAGAGGCAAAGCCATTGAAACAGAAACACAAGCCATTTTTGGTAATCGCTTTGTTTTTGCTTTCTTGGCCTTAGAGAATGGGTTAGATTGGGTTGAAGGAATGGGTGGAAGTGGAAATAAGATATGTGAGGTTCTACGTTAACTACATGGATCACCTCTCCCTAGTGGTGTCTCATTCTCGTTCCAAACTAATTATATATTGACACGTGTATAAAAGAAAATTTTAGAAAACAAAAACTAATAAAAGGTAACAATTTGATTGGTTTGGGCATAAAGTAAGATACCTTTGGGACATTTCTGATCCATATGTAACAGGAGATTTTCTAATGTAGTAGGTTGCCTACGTGGCAGATGTTCTACCTGGGATTGGGGGATAAGCTTATCATCTCTGACTGCACCAGATTTATTTTTAGTTCTGTTTGCTTCTGCAATTCTTTTTCCAAATCTATATGTTGTTTTTATATATTTAGCAGATGAAGTTTGTGATTTGAATATCACAATTAATATAATATATTATGTTTATATTTATTTCTCGATTGTTTTTCTTCTTCTTGTATATATGCATCTAAAAAGTGTATCACAATGACCAAATGGGTAACAAAAATATTATTTCGAACTTGATGTAGAATAAACACTAATGTTAAAAACTATCACATTAGATTAAATTGTACCTTGCACCAAAAAAAAAAAGATTGTACCTTGCCACCTTGAAGTAAGGCCCACAAACTAGTTCATAAGCCCTTTTTTGTCAGCCCATTATCCTTCTCAGTTCTCATACCTAGTCCCATTATCTAACAATTTCTCATTGGTTCAGTGTTGTAACTAACAATTAATTGTAACATGAAACATGGTATGTTAAAGTCAAAAGTAATGCACTGCACATGTATATATAATTCAAAATGTTCCAACTATGGAACCTAAAGGTAGATCGACAACAAGATTGTGGTGTGAATGATAGTCTAAAGCTTTGTGTTTTGAGAAAGACAACGAAAAAGATTCTTCTAATGAAGTAGACACATATATGAGAATGATGACCATCTTCACTTTCTTGCATTTGTACTGTGTATGATATAAAGGGAAAGTGGTTTAAGAGAGTAGTGGAAACTCACCTCGGGATCGACAATATCCATCACTTTGTGTCTTTCCACAACATAACAAAGCTAAAGAGTGCAGATTCTAGTTTGGACCACAACAACTTTTTTAATTTTGTTACTTCCAACTTCCAACTAGTTACCATCATTATAAATCACTCATAAGAGTTAATTACCCTCTTTGCTTTCTCTCTTTCTTTTATGTTATCACTATTTTTATACCCAAAATTTCAACATTGGTTTATATACAAAATCCAACTTACAAACTAAGCCTAATTGTCAGAAATTATAAGATCCTCTAATATGAATCAAGAGATTTCTTCCCTTTTATGTTATAACCCTTATATATAAGGATGACCTAGTTAAACCTTTTATTCCCTTGATTATTCAATGATGATATAATTAAGCACATAACTTTATATCCTTTATTCCTTTAGTTTAACTTTAGTTTCCAAATCAATATATCAAGTTATCTTACATAGGTCAAGCTCTAGCATGGCATAACTATAAAATGTATAAACAAGGGATATATGAATATGATATATGTATATATAGACAATGTTTTAATGGGTAAGAAAGAGTGAAGGGAATGTTATGATTCTAATTATAATAACTAGAAAGGAGGGGTAAGCGTTCCATCCTGGTCAATTAGACATCTTGTTTGATCAGGTTAAGACTCATCTAACTAAATAAAACCTAAATAAATACAGACCAAATACTTAATTACTCTCATTAATTAGGTACCTCTCCTGCAAGGTTCAGACTCTACTACAACCAGATCAGAATTAGTATAATTTATATGATTAATCATTATCTTAACACAACATAATAATTGCTTACTTTACCACACATCAATTGCCTTGAATTTGCTTTCAACAGCATCACTTTTAGCAGGTTTTGCGGTGTACTACTATGTACTATCAAGTAGTACCCAAATCAAAGGACAACCTTGCCTCCTTCACTCATCATTCTCAAGAACTAAATGTTACTTAAATTTGTTAGGAAAACATTAAGTTGATGACTTCTTTCTAGTTTTAATTTGGGATTTCTCTTAATTAATCATTCATGAATAATCTCAACAAAAAAAAAACTTGAGTTAATTAGTCTTTACCATGGATAAATGTATCTAAGATTTCAAATTATAGTTGTGATTATGATTACACTAAGTTTATCACAAATTTGAAGAATAATAATTGTCACTAACTTATACAATCTTTCACTTAACTGTAACTTGTTACTGGGAATAATACAAAATTCAAATTCGATTTCCAGAGAGGAATAAAGAAACGAAGAAATTAAAGAAAAGCAAAAGCTTTAATCTTCACTTTCTCTATTCCCATGGGCGAAGATCTTGTACCTCTTTATTATCATCAGAATCTTCTGATTTTGCTTGTGATTACCATCTCGAATCTCTCATTTCTTTTTCTCTCATGTTAGATCATGATCGCGAATAAACGCATCCCCATACACCTCTTTCTTTTCAGTACCTTATTATTCACTTTTATAACTTTCTTTGTTTTCATGCTCCTTCAAAAACAGTATCATATTCAGTGACAGCTACATACATACCTAGACTTAGAAACATAGTTACATTTAGAGTCCAAAAAAATAATAATATCTATTACCAATGGCACTTAATGCGTAGAAAGCAACTAAATTCTTATATATTTGGTTTTCAAATTAATTCACAGTGCCACATGCACCTACAATTACAATCATCACAAGTAATTAATCAAATTTGTTTATTTTGTGCATGATCCAAACTATTTTATTTAATCCATATATGTATAAGAAAGCAACTAGGAAGAACAAAAATATATAATAAGTGTATTTATGACATGATTCTATTGAATAGAACTAAATTATGAGGCCATTAGCAATGGCTCGATTTGTACTAACATGAGTAGTTTCATACACTGGAAGCTCCTCACAGTATCTTCCATTTCCCAACACAGCCAAATGATCAAGCTCAAAAAGATCTGAACTTGCATAGCTTGCTGCATCATCATCATCTTCATCATCATTCTCAGACACACATGTAGTTTTGCATTGTTGATGGTCATTAACCTTATTTATCCTTAAAGCCAAATCCTTCAAAACTAAATCTTTCTCTACCACCTTACTCTTCTCTAAGACTGGTAACTTAATCTTCTCTTCTTCATACAAGCATTTATGGCCACAAGGTCTATTCTCTTCGTCCACGATCACACTCACAGGATAAAAACGCACAGTTCTCTTAACTCCGTTGAACATCTTCTCCCTTTCAGAAGAAGAAGTCTTGCTTAAACAAGACCTTGAGAATGAAGAAGCAGAAGAACAATTTGAAAAAGACTTGGATTTTAATTTTCTCTCACTCTTCATGTCTTCTTCTTTTTCTTCATAGTAGCAGCTGCTACTACTCTTACTTTTCTTAGCATTTGCAAAAAGAGAGTTAAGAAAAGTGGTTAACCTTCCACCAGGTGAAATGGGCTGCTTCACTTTCTTGAGATTGTTGTAAATCTTGAGTGCTCTCAATTTGGACTTGAACAATGTGTTCTCATCATGAACCTCAACGCCTTCTGTTTTGGATTTGTGACAAAAACCATCAAAAGTGCGCGCTGTTGGTGCTTGCTTCTGATTGCTATTATTCTTCTTCTTTGCAACAGGCTTAGGCTTTGATGGTGCAAAACAAGAGGCACGTGACATAATGGACTCTGTGTCAGAGGAAGAGAATCCTCCAGAACTAGTATCTGATGAAATAGAAGTAGAACTGAAGAAAAGAACATCTTGATCATCACCATGCGTTGGGAGAAAACATGATTGTTGCATTCCAACTTTTTTGTCTTTTCTTTTACCATGTTCCTCTTCCACCATAGTACTCCTATGGTTGTATTTTACGTTGTTGCTTCTGCTGTGTTTCTTTGCAATAGTGGTTGTTGTAGTTGTTTCTCTGTAGAACTTGATTTCGCTGCTCTTTCTGTCACCTTCGTCGATGGAACGGTAAATTTTGTCGAGGAGGGTGGAAGAGAAAGAAGGGTTTAGAAACCTTTCCTCTCTTGGTATCTTCTTGTCCAAGCTATGATGCATGTTTCAATGTGGAATAGTTAGAGTGATAAGTGATTGAATATGGAATGGGAAATGGTGATGAGAGTAATAGATGATGAAAGGGAAAATGGGACGCTTTAGAATGAAGTAGGAAGGGAATAGGGAAATAACCACACTTTATAAAGGTACAAAGTCATCATGCGCGTGCATGTTCATAACACAATGCTTTTTTATAAAGAAGAGGGTATTCTTCTAATGGATTTCATTTTTAAGAATAAAACCTTTAATATTTTGATTTGTTGTTAGAGTTTTATTTCATCTAGTTGGAACTTTATATTACTAGAGTAGTGTTTGTTTAATTTAATTTCTTCATGCATGTTATTTGTTTACTATTTCTTATTCATAAGTAGACCAGTCATATATATACTAGTAAATAGTTTTGTTAATCGTCCACAATTTGGTATGTAAATATTTAACAAATTATGAAGCCTACTTGTTGTCATTATTCGAAATTGTTTTTAACCAATTTGTGTAATAAATATATCGATGTGATGGTTGAAAATCACCACTTCACCTAACCTCCTATATACACACAAATTGAGATTTTGAAAGGAAATATGATTGATCCAAGTAGAAATTATTAGAGAAAAACAAAAAAATGTTTGGATGGATCAGAAATCATGTACCCCATTCATGATCTATGAAAGTGAAACCTCCTAACTGACAAATTTATGGCAATCAAATAATTGTGCTATCAATTCAAGAGTACTCCATTTATATTTTGTGATTATTAATTTTTTTATCACTACTTATGAATTCTTCAAAACTAATGAATAAATATATAAAAACTAATGAATTCTTCAAAACCTTCATAGGAATGCATATAATAATATGCAAATGTTGACATTCATGCTCTTCATCATGGCGACAAGACTTAATAATATATAATTTTGATATGACATTATTTACGTATATATGTGGTGAAAAGTAAAAATACATAATTTTAATACAAGTACTATATTATATATCATGTAAAATAATGGAATTAACTCTTCAAGAAGTAATTTTATAATCAAATTCAAGTACTTGTTTATGGGAATTAAGTATATATCATTAATTAATTATAGTGATAAGAAGGATATTTAATTTGGGCTTATTAAAACCAAACAAACCCCACCACTTCCATTAGGAGTATAAGTAACAAGATTTGCTCCCATGGTACCTATCAGAATCACATGCCATCCAATATTTGGTTTCCTCTGTGTATCAATCTCATCAAGACATGAACTATGATAAATAAAACATTTATGACCCATTGTGCCTGTTTAATTAATCTTTTGATTATAAAAAAAAACATCAATGACCCATTGTGCACCCTGCCTTAAAGGAAAATAAAAAACGTGACATAGAAAGGTCCTTGATTTGGTCTCTGAATATGGCTACAATTAGTGAGATGAGTAATTTGAATTATGGGTGTTAGAAAATGGTCATAAAAATTGACAAATATGTGGCTGGCTTCCACCAACAATTAGACAATGATCTCATGCACTTTCAACATTGATAGCAGTGGATCTTCAGGGGCAATTAATATTAGGTGGGGACATTGTTAGAGTCAAAGAATGACTAAGTTGATATTTGGACTTCCTTTGCAGAAATTTTTATTAAGCAATTGATAAATAAGAAAATAAAAAATTTGTGTGGCAAAAGGAAAACATTGTTGTTTCTCAACATGAGACCCACACAACCTCATTAAGAAATTTTGTTATGTTCATTTTTTCTGATAAAACTCGTTATACATAATCCCTTGGGTTAGCATTGATTAAGTTGCACTATATATGATAGGTTAATAATTGGGTTAGAATTCCTAGAATACATTCCAACTCTTTCCTATTCCTTTCTTTTCCTTCTCTTGTAAGGGCCCTCATGTAGTCCATTCTTTAAGTAAAAAACTTATTGTATATCATTTATATATAGTACTGCTCCATCTTCTAAAATGTTGTTTTCCTTATTTTCCATGTCTCTTTATTAAAGTTGCATTTGTCTTAAAATGAAGTTAACGGTTATTCCTAAAAACACAGTTATCTATGAAGTTGTTTTTTTGAAAAGAATAGAAATGATGGAATTAATGAGGATCCCAATGATATTGGAATTTTGTAGCAATATAAGGTGTGTGATGAAAGAAAGGAACAGTGCTCTTTTCCCAAGAAAGCAAAACACAGGTGTGTGATGAGTTACACTTATCCCTAGGAGCATCTTCTTCTTTATCTTTGGTTTGGGTTCTCTTTTTTCCACATTATATTGTTTCCTCTTCCTCCCATCCCTGACAACATGTGTATAATTCTTTCTTTCCTTAACCGATCAGGTTACTTGTCGGAATCATGGAATTGCACCCACGTGCATTTGCATCACATGTTTCGATTGCTCTAATCCTCATGTGCAATGCATGCTCTATAATTATACCTCCTTTATACCACTTATGAGTTGTGAATATGCCTTATTTCGTGTGCATTTATCTGCTCAAAGTGAAATGTTGTCCCACAATTTATGTCATTGCATGTATCATCTATTGTAATTGTTCAGAAAATAGTTAATTATTGATTTTTAAACTTAAATATATTTTTTTAATTAATTATAGACTAATGGTATATGCAATAGTACAATTTATGGGACAACGAAGGAGCTCCCAATCGATTATGCTTTAATTTTTTCTTTACTTGTTTGCTTTATTTAGTTGGGCTTTTGAATATATTGTTTGTCCTTGTTCTTCTTTCGATTTTGTTGCTTCATCTTGGGCTTGGCGGTTTTGGGCTACGGTCCAAGTCATGCCCATCTCTATCTTTTATATGAGTAATGCTATTTCATTCCACTTATGTCCCACTATTGAAATTTTTAAATGTCGCATATGAGAGTCAATGAATGATGACAAATTGAAGACCACTTATATATAAACATGTGAATTTAATATATTATTTTTGTAAAATTAAATTAAAATAAAATATTACTTTTTATTTATTGACAAATATAGATTAATCTAAGACTAAGAGTTTGAGGGTTAGATTATCCGGTTTCAGAAATGAAAGGGTGAGGAAAATACCTACTAACTTCCTAGCAAGTGTAGGGAGACTCCTGTCACCATCTTCCGAGGACCAGAATCTCTGGGTCTACTCTATCATCACGTCCTCTTCTCATTATAGATAGTGTAGAATGTATAGCATCCTCCAATTGTGAGTTAGAGAAAGTCATTTATCTGATGGCTCATGCAAGCTAAGACTTCAACTTGTGGTTTCGAAGAAACTTGCCTGAGACCACAGACTAGTATGATTCTTACATAGACGAGTAAGTAGTATTACTACAGATATATAAGGGTGTATGGATATGTTAAAAATATAGCTACCAATAAAAAATAAAATAGATGGTGTCAAGGATTACACATTAATATCTCTTCAAAGTCTTCCCTCAAGTCTTCCTTCATATGTATATCTCATTCTCATTTTGTCCTCTATTTAAAAAGTACAAATACTTTACTTAATAATACATATATAGGAAGGTCACCACGAAGCCACTTAGCCACTTAGGCACCTCATTAAAATTATGGCTATGGAGTGTGAAGTGTTTACTATTATATATATTGAGTGTGCCGTGATCCTTTGCTTTTCATATGAATGGTGGTACCAAGATGAGTGATAAAAATGAAAGAGCACAAGATTCTTCACCTGACACTGTTTTCACCAACTATTTGTCTGCTGAGCTATCTGAGTACTTCAAGTTTGATGATATTAATGAATGGCTAATTGATGATGATATAGAATCATTTGTTTCAAGCCAAGAGGTGCTTTATCATCAACCCAATGTTGCTAGTCATTTTATAAAAGGTAAGCCAAGTTCCTTAATTCTATTCAAACATGTTTTCAATGATACGTTTCTTTTTGTTTCCCACAAGTATCCTCGTATCGTACCGAAGGCAATCCTATCTGAGCCAGTTGATATGTTTATAACCACTCTCAATGATAATTTAATAATACAAGGTTTTAAATTACACTTCACACATGTGAGTATAAGGTCACAATATTTTGATTTTAGTTGTTTTCTCGAGAACTTTATTATTATTGGTACAACCATTTCTATATAACATGCTTGCAGTACATTCCTTAATGGAAAAAAAGGAGGGTGGGATTTACACTTTCCATTTTTTGCAACTATGATGACTATTGTTATGAACATCTTCCACTCTTGATAAATTTCTTTACTTTGGTTTATATTCAATGGTTATGTGTCTTAGGAGAAGTTAGCAGTGGATACCAGAAGAAAGTTAGAGAGAAATTTTCATTCAAAACAAAGTCAGAGGTTGATATCCTTGATGATGGGTACAAATGGAGGAAATATGGAAAGAAGATGGTGAAGAACAATCCCAACCCAAGGTTTATATACATGATTACATTCATATGTATGGTTGTAACTACAGATTTGTCAACTAGATCGAGTTCATAATACAATTAATATCAGCACACCATGCATAAAGCATATATGATGAACTAGTTAGATAAATATTAGCAACACATTTTCTCCAACATACTCTTTATATAACTTTCATGTGAAATTCATTAAGTCACATGACTCTACTTTATATTTACTTCATCGTATATAAAATCTGTAAATTGATAAAGTGTGAAGAAAAATATATGTTAAAGACCAAGTTGCTAGCATTGCTAAACTAAATAACACGATTGGAGAAGAGTGGTGTGAAGGTTTAATGCAGAAAAAGGTGTGCAAATAACATTTGTCTATATGCATGAAAGATGTGTGGTGGAATTTGACATTTAAGAGTATGTGGTTACAGGCATTACTATAGGTGTTCAGTGGAGGGTTGCCCTGTAAAAAAGACAGTAGACAGAGATAAGGATGATCCAATGTATGTAATAACAACCTACGAAGGAAGGCACAATCACCCGGACAAGGATCACCTATCCCATAGTTTTCTTGTCCCAAGTTCTTGTCCAATATGAAGAGAGGAAGTTTTCGCAGTTTTCTTGGCCAGATATGTTAGAAACTAGAATCATGGTGTAGTAATTGACCTTTGAGTTGAGGGCTGTGATATGAAGCAATATATAAGAAAATATGCTTCTGTTATCTTCAAATCTACAGTTTCTTTTCCTAGGAACTATGTTTCTAATTAAACAACAGAATATAGCACTAGAGCTATCAAAATAAATCAAGATTAATATTGGAGAACAGAACTATATGGAGGATATAATGAAAAGGGGAAGTTTAATTAAAAAGATATATCCATTTTACCTCCTTTAACTTTACATAAATATGAAACTTTGTGCCTTAGAGATAAGGATGCAATGCAATTATATTCACCAAAAAAGATACAAAGGGGTGGGCAAAGTAACCAATTCTATTGAGCTTGATAATAAACTAAAACCATATAAAACCAAAATATATGGTTTGGCTTTTAAAACTGAATGGGTTCCAAAAACAATTTCAGTTCAGATATAGTTATAAGCACATAGAGTTATAGTTTTACAGTTTCAATTCCAATTTTAGATACAATTAGAGTTTTATTTCCAAGGGCAAAGAAAGAATCAGCTATGAGTCTATGACTGTTTATCCATAGTCCATCTTAAAATGGTTATAACTATATTAGAATGATTGAGATTTTATATGTGATAATCGATTTGTCCATTTTAACATCGATAAATAAAGTGCATGCATATACATAAAGAATTGCAATGCCCTGCTAATGAGAACATAATCTCTTAAAACTTTCATTTCCTTGTATTTTTCAGTCTTTCATTATCCTTCATCCAAATAAACTTATTGTGAAAATTTAAAACTATTAGGAAGGCATGAAATTAAGAAAAGGTCATCAAGCAGTATAGAAGTTGAAAAATAAAAATGGTGGTAGGCTTATTATATAGCAAAAGAAGCAATAATGCATATCAGCTTTTCTCATAATCTCCTAATAAGACCAACATTCAAGGCAAAAATAATAATTTCCTCAATATTATGTTCAAGATTTAGAAAATTTATCCCCCCTTTTCAAACCGTACTGTTTGTAGAATGAGATTATGCTCAGAATGGTGCAGCATTCCTTTTTTACCTGAACTCATCACCCTATTATGTCAAACACTGTTGAATTTTCAGATACCTGCTTGAATAAGTGGATTCACTTCATAACTTGTTAGAGGAAAATATCTATAGCATACCACAAATCAAATGCATTTAATAAGAATAATGCATCAAAAAGGTGCACCTAATTGATAAGTCAATTTCCTATTTCAACCACAATATGCACACAGGCATACCATTCTAAAAAGAAGAATAAAGGGACCAAATCTTCTTAGGTACCCTTGTCTTTCATTGTCCACCACAATTATTGCTGCAGTGTAACCACTGGATTGGAACATGGTCCTGGCCATTCACACCATTCCACCACAGACACAATTTCCTAGAGTATGCTTCATTTTGCTACATAATTAGAATAAGCAATGAGGCAAATAATGCTATTCTTGAAAACCACTATTGTCAATTAGCTACTGCTTCTTTATGAACACACAGTAAAACAATATGCAGTAAAATACCTCACAGAGCCTTTGTACCCGGGGGCATAATAATGAATACAACATTTTTGACAAATTTCAAAGGCATGGAACTGATCTCCTATCCCTACAACAATTAGCTAAGATTTACATAGCTCCAATGTAACACAGTGAACAAGGAGACTCAATCAGTAGAGTTCTAGTGAAGGTGGATGAATGTATTATAGTACATAGTGCTATTCTCATTCAGCCAAGAGATGCATGCCCTGGTGAAAAATCAATGGGCAAAACTATATTGGACTATATTAAGCTTTCTATCTTACAATCATCGTCAAACAACCAAAGTGCAGCGGTTGAAGAAATCATCATCATGTCTTGGTCTTAAATTTTCTCTGAGCTTTTAAATCTACTACAATGACAGTGATGTTATCTTTGCTTCCTTTCTGAAGAGCGCGGTTTGATAGGTACTCTGCTGCTGCTTGTGCAGCAGGATCAATTCCCTCTCCCCTCTCTAAGGGTAGTTCCGTGCCATTTTTCTTGTGCCAGAGAAGTAACCGTCTCCGAGCTAGGTCACACACCTCTTCATTCGTCATGACATCCCACAGACCATCACTGGCCAGAATGAGACACTCATCATCTTTCGCACGAGGAAGAAACATAACCTCTGGTTCTGGAATAATCCATGGCTTCAAATATCTATCACCTGAAAGTCACATAAAAGGGTAAGAAATAGTTTCAGCTGAAAATTACAACTGTGTGCTTTTATCAATTGAAGTCTCAAAATTAAACTTGAGTAGTCGGTTTCCATTAGGGCTTTGTTGTAGTAAAGACTACCAAAACTCGATACCGTAACTGTCCTAGAATTACAGGTAATAGGTACAAAAACTACACTGGCTGAAAGAATGACAATAAAGAAATTTGATTTTTATATGGCCCTAAAAACCATCCAGTTTCCACTATCACAATTATTCAAAAACTTATCCTATGTGAAAGTCATTACAAAGAACAATAAGCCAAAACTGTCTTTAATCAGATGTTTATATATTTTTTCAATTAGAAATAAACAAAACAAGTATTTTAATTATGCTTAAGATCTGGTTTAATACAAAAAGGGGCATCATAAAAAGGTGAAGAAGGGAAGCACCGGGGTCCTACTTAATAATTGCCTCTACCAGCAGCCTTTGGCCCGAGAAATAATAAAAACCAAATTGCCATATTTCCTACCAGCTTACAACCTGAACAAGAAAAATAATCACAATCTCTTGCCATATTTAAGAAAAATACTTGTTTTGTTATTGAAGCTAAACTAATAATATACAGGCAGTTAAGTCAATTCGACAAATAAACATAAATCATTCATTTAATTTACCATGCAGTCCTCTTTGGCGTTAGCTGAATAAAATATAACAAAATCAGAATTGTGAAAACCAAATATAAAGTGCAGATGAGTTCACATCTCCAAGGTTTGTATTTTATGTTCTACGCCTTCAATCATTACTATAAACTGACTGAAAAGAGCTATGTAGGTTTATTTGAAAGTTCGGGAGAGAACGGATGAGATGAGAAAAAAATTGTTCTCGATATTTGGATGATTAATGAGGTAAGAAAGGGAAAGGTATGTGGTTACAGGTATAAAATTTCAATACATTATGATCTTTTTTAAGTTACCCAATTTAAGAGGCAAAATCATAAATGGTAAGTTTTAAAAAATAAAAGCAGAGATGTCCCTTCTCATCATTCCACTTCGGAGGGGAATAAAAGTGATTTTGAGGGAGAATGGTTTCTCTCATATTCCCTTCCACTTCATGTTTTTTAAATTTAAACACCCAAATGGGGGAATTATTACTACCATTCATTTTTCATTAGGTATGTAACTACCTCTCACTAGCATACATCTCACCTGTATTTTTAAAAAAGGACGACTCGCGAAAAACTGAATGGAAAAGGTATCCACATTTACAGTATTACCGTATGACTAGAAAAGCATTTTAAGTAATTAAACTTGATCAGATATTGGAGTATATATGTTCAGAGAACACAACTGGTATACGCTTTTCCATTCACAAGATGAGATATAATAACAAATGAATTGAGAAAAGGAAGCAATAACACCAAGTACACAAGTACACATACCAATAGACCATGACATCCAAAATAAAGTAAAAATTGTGATCAAACTACATACCAATAGACCGTGACATTGCAAGAACACCAAATACACGATGTCCATTCCACTGTATCACCTTTCCACCAGCTGCCTCAATTCTTGCATATTCATCATCTCGATTAGGCTACCATATCAAAAGTTCACAACCAAAAATTAATTTCTTCCAATCAGCCAAAATTTTAATTTTTAAAGAGATGTAGAACCTTAAGTAGAAGAAACTTACTTTATGATCCACTGATAAAGCCATGGGTTCTTTGCCACGACAAAGAACCGCTCTTGAATCACCACAGTTTGCGACTATGATATGAGATGAACAGATGATAGCAACAACAGCTGTGGAACCAACAGTTTCTGGAGCAACAGGTTCATTATTAACTTTCCCTCCAACTTCAGCATCAACCTTCAAGAAACAATTGGTGAAAGCTTTCTTCCACTGATCTAGACAACCATCTATGATGCTCCCACTATTGAGACCTTCCTTCACAAGTTCTATTTCCTCGGCCAAGGCCAAATGGATACGATCACGACAATACTTTGCCACCTGAATGAGGAAAGCAAGCTCTAAGTGGAAGGGTAACACACAGAAAAAACTAAAATCATGAGACAAGAATCATGATAAGAAAAGGCAAAATTAAACTTTACCTGAGAGCCACCATGGCCATCATAAACTCCAAAGAAATGAATCATCTGCTGATTGAAACACGTGTTCATTCCATCAAGTACCCGATCACCAATTAGCATTTGAATAGGAATTTTCAAAAATCGAGGTATGGTTGTAACTGCATCTTCCATCTCTGGTCTTCTTCCACACAGAGATATAAATCCCCAAAGTGGTGCATAATCCAATTCAAAAACGCTCCGCCCCACTGTTCCACCTGCTCCTTTTTCCTGCTGATGAAGACCAATTGCAGAAGGCTCAGAGACAGATCCTACATCGGTCTCTTCTTCAAGGCTACCTGCAACAGAAAGGGGTTCACTCATAATATCTGTCTGGACATTTGGCACCAAATCAGCAGGTCGGGCAACAATATTGACACCACATATGCTCTTCTCTATATCTATGGAACATGGTTTCCCGACATCTGAATTAGCCTCAAAATTGATGAACTCCTCCCCACACATGCTACTGTTCTCACTTATTGCCGAATGAGAGCATGAACTATCAATAATCCGATCACCTTCCAATGACAATGAATCATGCTCCTCAACTTCAGGGATTAACTCTTCATCACCAGCATCCAAAGTGCTGCCTTTATTATTGGATATCGTGTCCAACAAAGAAATATCTCCTTCCCTATCCTGTTTGGGCAATGTGACTTTGGCTATACTAACTTCATTATGGCCACTCTCAGAACTTGCAACCGTCTCTAACTTAGTTACAGAATTAGATAACAAACCTGCATCTCCCATTAGCTTAAACCTCGATGCATCCATGTGGGTCGTAGCTATGATTGGATTTTTATCACAGACCGAATTACCTACTCTTAATGGCACTGCAACCGCGAATGACAATTCCTCCATTGAAACCCCGATCTAGGTAGTAAAAAAAGTTACCCTCCCACCCCTCTGGCATCACAAAATCTTTCATACTTCAACTAACAGTTCACCTGTTTTTTGATTGAAAATGAACTTGTAATGTAAAAGGAAGCATTTTTCATTCGAAACGAATCCAGATATGGATGGTGAAAGTGAAATTGAATAGTCAGATCTGGTCAACAAAAACGGATCCAAACTTCCATTTGTGGAACTTTTAACAATGAATAGCTATGCTAACACCCTTTTCAAGCATTACCAACTTCTCCTCTGAACTATTTGTGTATCTATCTACCTTGGTCAAATCTAGTGAGAGGAAAACACCCTGAAACCAAAATAAACAAAATAACAAACTTTATCTACACGGAAACATATTTCACATAAAAAAAATTAAATTCCACCAGTTAAAAAAACAAAGCTTATCTCTAAACACAAGAAAGATAAAAAGAGGTCATGAGAAAGAACCACAGAAAAAGCAAAGTCTCAAGAATCATAAGGAAACCCTAAAAAGATAACACCTTTATTGACACAGTTTCCTGGATCTGAGGCAACACATCATAGCCTCTTCTGCTTAACCCTCTAGTGATTATTATTACTGCCAAGTTCCAACAAAATAAGGTAAAACAAAAAAAACAGTGACTAACTATTTTTTGTTAAAAATGTTTAGTTCCTTCCATTTACACTCTTATTTGTTCCTCTCACTTTCACACCTGAAACCCATGGATGGGAAAAAGGTAACAAAAGCATCATTAACAACAACAAGAAAAACAAGACATGGTTGTTTTTTCCCTTAAAAAATAACAGCTCAGCTAAGTTCCTTTTGTGTATTATATATTTAATAATAAGTTTATGTTATATGATATTATATATTCATACCTGGGGTGGGTGGTGAGTGGATGTTGAGAATTGGTAGAGCAAGAATGAGGGAATAGAGAAGAGAGGGAAACATTACCCTCCAAAATACAAGATGAAAACATAAATAATATTTATTTCAAGAGTAAGTTTTTAAAATTTATTTTTTATTTTCGCCATCAATTATACGGAAATTCAATGGTTCGAATTAGTAAGTAAATTAAACTATTAGATATTCATAAAATTGATGATTAAATATTACCAAAAAAAATTTGTCCTTTTTTTACCTTAAATATTATAAAATTGGATTTCTTTTTCAGGTTGATTATGTGATGGAAATGTTCGGTTGTTATTGATTATATGATGTAACTAATATTATCACATGTTTTACTAATTAAGTATTATGTTATTCAGAGTTACTTGATTAATGATAATAATTAAAGGGAGACCTTTCAAACTTTAATCATAACCCATGAAAAATTATAAACTTTTAGAGAATAAAACTTAATCAAGTCAATCTGTAATGGAAGATCATATTCCACCCTTTTTTCAAAACTATTTATGTATATAAAAATAGAACCATTTTTTCTATATAAACTTGTCTTTCTCAATTGTTTATCCTTTTTTAGCAACTGAAATTAACAAACAGAGTTATAAAGTTGAAAACTTGGAATAAAAATTATAAAAATGAATAAAGAATATGATTTCGTAAGTAGAAAAAAGAGAGAAAAAGAAAAGGAGATAGTGTTGGGTGTGAGTGTAGCAATAGGGAAGGAAAAGAGGAGAGTGGACACATGTCAAATCTTGAAGAACATATTAAAGCCTATCCACCCATCCATCTATTGCATGATGCTTTGCCTTTTCATCCTCCAATTCTATCTCCATATCTAATATGCTTTCAAAGGGAATCCATCCATTATGTTGTGTGTTTTTTTTTTTGATTAACTATAATGCATACACAGAGCAGAAATAGATTTGACATGACTAAACTCAACAACCAAAGACAATATTCACATTTCATCCTCAATCATCATTTCTTTATAGAGTTACATATTGCACAATTTCCTCAACCATGTAAAATCCTACTATTTATGATATTGAAATATCAACCTCTCTATTTCTTAATAAATTTAATACGTGATTTCTTACTATTTCTTAATATATTAAACACGTGATTGCTCAAAATAAATTTTATTTTTTATAATTAATGTGGTTAGAGCACATTTGATTTTATGAAATAAGAAGAAAATGAATTATGAAGTTAGAGATCCAAGTAGCGTCTTAAACCTCCAAAATTCCTGAATACTGATACTAAAAGTATGTGATGATGTTGTGCCAAAATACAAAAAACTCAAAGTAGGTCATTTCACAAACGATTAGTGAATGAGAAGGTTCCTTTCATCAGATCCTCACTATATTGAGACTTGCTTACTAACCCAGAATCTCTCCTCACTCACCAATATCAGCATCATCATCTTCCATGCAACATCTTTCTCAGTTTCTCTGTGAGAAGTTTCCCTACTTAATACATAAGGCATTCCGAGCAATGCGGCTGTTCAAATATCAGAGTTTTCAACAGAAATCAGCTTTGTATATTCACACAGGCATGATGGTCAGGCACATTCAAAGATCAAGTAAGGGATCTCCCAGCCCACTCTCGCTCTCGTCTCTTTTGTTTCGCCTGCATCTTATTGAACTTCTCTTTCCCTTTCTCCAATAGAGGATCATGCACCACATAGTCATTCGGGTCTTCCTTACGAGACATGTGGTCCTGCATATTTACCGCAAAATTTAAGACTATAGAAAGAGGCTAATTACATGGATAGAATCCAACAGGGATCATTTCATGTTGTAATGTGTCTGATTTGAACAGCTTTCTGCATTAAGTGATAACCATTGATTTCGATTGCTTTTCTTATGACAAGTTGCAAAGAGAAAATACAATGATTTCATATCTATGGCTTTTTACAGCTGGCTTTGAGATGGAATGCAAAGATAAAACTCACCTTGCCATCCTGGGGGGCAAATTTTAAGTCAACAACTTTCCAGTCAGACAACTCCTCTTCCTTGCCATCTCCAGATTCACCAGTTGTGGATGTCGTCTTTGCTGATAAAGCATTCTTAAATTTCTCAAGTTTAGCAAGAACCTGAAGATAGAGATTCAAGAACAAGGTTACTAAAGAATACGAATTAAAAATATTGCATTGTTTGTCCATGCCATTGAGATTCGACAAAGTTTTGCATGGCCGTTGATTGCTTAACACAACCTCATCTTTTTCTGGGTTTGAGACCGGCTGCACAGAGATTTGCAACAAAGCACAACATAGGAAGGTAAAAAAATATATAGGAAAATCACAACATACTTCATCTTCACGCCCCTGAAGTCTGCGTTTCTTCTGCTTCTGCAACTGCCTTCCTTTCTCAGCTTCACTCAATAGCTGCATATCTACATCTGCATTAGCCATTCGCTCGGCTCTTGCTTCAGATCCTATACCCTTTTTTCTTAAGGACAACCTATCCACCCTTGGTTGATCTTCATCAACACTAGCATTGGACCTGGCAAGAATAAATCTAACCATTTGCTGAAATTGGGCGTAAACAAGCTTGCTTAAGTAGGAAAGTAAATAGAAAGAAACTCTAATTTAGCGTGAACAAATGTTAAAGCTGCTACTAACATTCAAGTTCCAGACCCGGCTGAGCCAAAGTATTGCTCACGCACAGCAAGCATGAATTAATAATAACCTCCAAGGCTCCAACAATCATTAAGGAGTAGTATAAAATATCAGCATGGATCTTATATACAAAAAATCATCTGATATTTGTTAAAAACGTTTAACATTCGAGAGATTTATAATAGTGCATTATGACATCGTTCCGTCCATATAGCTGACCCCACCTAGTGGGATTAAGGCTTGGTTGTTGTTTATCATTAGAGAAATTTTAGAGGATGAACACAGGACTAAATTAACCAGTATTATCCTTGAATAAATTAAGGACAAAAAGACAAGCACAATATGATTTCATTGCATAGGCACAGTTCCTTATGTGAAGTCCAAGTGACATGCAGCCAAAACACAAGTATGAATAGCTTTGTTGCCCACTGATGGTTGGAAAACATTTAACAAAAAACTGCCTACACAGACATGAGCATAATCATAGATAACATCCTACTTCACTGCCACATTATACAATTTAAAAGATCCTAAATTCGAATTCTATCAAATTATAAACCATTACTAATCAAATATTGATCTTTTATTTTTACCTGGCTGCCGACATATCATGGTCCTTCAGATTTGACCTTCCTGCTTATGAAAATGATCAAGGATGGTGAGACAACAATAGATTTGAATTAGAAAAATATGAAAAGGGAAGAGAAAAGATGTTATTAAGGTGTTCAATGAAATCAGCATTTAAAAGTGTTGGCAAGTTAAACAATTGAAGCATTCACAAATAACCCAAACTTCTATATTTTTATAATTTAAAATACATACCAATAATTGTAATCATTAAATGTCATTATGATAATTAAGTTTACAATAGAAGTGTCTATGAATCTTAAAGGAAAACTTTACTGCATAGTTATAAGACCTGTGCTTATCATACTAAATGCTAGGTGGTAAAAACCAACAGCAGTATAGGCTGAGTATTAAAGAGATGGGGATTAGAATTGGACGAGGGGACACATAAGAGATAGGATTAAGAATGAAAGCATTAGAGACAAAGTAGGAGTAGCACATATTGTGGAAAATATGGTAGAAACGAATTTAGGAGGTTTGGCCATTTGAGGAGAAGACCATAACAGGCCCAGTAAAAAGAGTACATAAGGTGAATGATAGCCCAATAGTTAAAGATAGAGGGTCACCAAGAAAATCTATAGGAGAACCCATTAAAAAAGAGTTTACTTACATATTCATTCTTTGATTTCCTTCGACAAGTGCATGTCACTTTCATTCTACCTCTCCTTTTGCCTTTGATAATTTTCAAATTCTATTTTCAGAATGTTCATTACTAATACTTGTTTCTTTATCTTTACATGTGCAACAAGCATTTACCAAAAAAGGGTGAAAATCTAGAAGCTATAATATAAAGAAAAGGATGGTACCATTTTGCGACTTTGACTTTGGAGGGAGATCGCCCAGCTCCTTCCGCTTTTGGAGTATTTGCAAGCGCATTCTTGAATCAAAATCTGCTTCTTCATCTTCATCATCACCGGAATCGAGACGGGCGAAATTACCACCTTCTGAATCTTTTTGAGACTCTTCTTTCTTTGAGTTTAGCGCATCCCTTACAGATAACTGCATGTTCCTTGTTAATTTACTAGCGGATGAACTCTGCAAAATGAATACAAGAGAGCTTATATGTGTGGCCATTTGTTGTAACATCAGAACCGTTAGGATTTCATTAAAACATGAACTTTTTTCAGGGCGAGATTATCAGAGTGAGTGGGACTCTGGGAACTGTAAACCAAAATCAACTTCCATAAATTATAAACAGATAATATTAAAAAAATTGCAAGTAGTATATGACTATATGTATATCCAACTCAAATGTGTACTGTTGAGCAAAAGTCCTTTTTGAGAATCAGAAAGGAAGGGTCATATTTACCGATTCATTATTAGCAGTTTCTTCCCTGAGAAGACGAGGATCGTTCAAGACATCATGACTGCTCTTAATTTTTTGCTTCACCAATGCTAGTTCCTTTTCCTCAACTTCTGCTTCTTCTCCAAATGAAAGCAAGTTCAATTTTCTGCATTATGAGTTAATAAAAATCAAGCAAGACATTTCTTAAAGACTGATCATTTTCTACAAAAATCACTGTGCTGAGTTCCAAGAAAACAGTTTTCTTAGGTCGAAGGGAAAACTTACTTTATGCCTTTCTTTTTTGAATCTTTATTGTCTGTATCAGATGTAGCTTTAGTTTCAGGCTTCTGAAGTGTTCTTGGAACAATATCTTCAAATGGGTTCCATAATACCTAGAAGAAACTTAGGAAGTTAAATTCCCCCCTCCCTCAAAACAAACTAAAATAATTTCCATGCTGTGTTAATCCAAATCTCAATGACTCAAGCTACCTCAACTGATAAAATCTTTGGGGCGGGATCTAAAGGCCGGTCATTCTTATCAGTTTCAACTTCTCCCACTCTCAAAAGATTATACATTGTATCTCCTGTCACCTGAAAGCAACAAATAATGAGTTAAATCAACAAACCCCCGGACAAATTCACAAATCACCCACCAAACTAGTCACCTTTCCAAAAATGGTATGCTTCCGATCAAGCCAGTCACAACGGTCAAGAGTAATGAAAAACTGACTTCCATTTGAATTAGGCGAGCCAGCATTGGCCATTGCAACTATACCTCTGTGCTTGAATTTTAGACGTGAATGAAACTCATCAGAAAAAACTCCTCCATAAATACTTTCACCTCCTACAAAGTATATAATCAATATGCAAACCCTAGAAGACACATAATTAATCGAAGCTAGGTTTGAATATATAAAGATGAGAAATGAAAAGAGGAAAAAAGAGAGAAAGGTACCAGTGCCGGTGGAGGTAGGATCACCAGCTTGAATGAGGAAATCTTTGATAATACGATGGAAGATGGAATTGTCATAATAGCCATCAACGCAAAGCTGAATGAAGTTTCTAACTGCTTTCGGAGCTTCCTTTGGCCAAAGTTCAATGTCAATTGGACCTCGCGTTGTCTTCAAAACCACCTTCCCCTTCGTCGGCGGTTCTAGAACGTACACCGTCGACATCTTCTTCTATCAATATCTCAACGATTATGCTTAAAGCCCCCATCTCACACACAATTTAAACCCTCACTCTTAAACGACACCCCGTTTTAACATTTTACCCTACAGCCAAAACTTGTATTGTAAATTCACAAACACATTTATTAATATTACTACGTAATCTTAACTCACTTTCTTATCATTCGTAATATGCAGTTTTTAAAAATATTCGAATTGTGTAATGTTCAACTTTTTTAAGTACATTTTCAAAATAATAAGATAATTGAAGTAAAATAAGAAGATAATATTATAACGTTCTTTTTTGTAAAAATAAGAAGATAATGAAAGGAAAATATGGGATAACAAATTACATCATGGTAGAATAATTCTCATACCAAATGAGGTTAACTATGTATATAAATTGAACATATTACAATAGTTTATCAATAAAAAAATTAAAATTAAATTTTTTCTTAATTATCTGTCCTATATTTTTTTTCCATCTAAAAATTGCCTTACCATTCATTGATTTATTATTCTTCCGTCTTCTATCACTCTCATTTATACATATTCAAACCATCAAACTATTTTATGGCTACCATTTTTCTTATTCTTTCTTAAAAGTTGAAGACGAAAAAGAAAATCTACTAACAAAAATATAACCGACTGATAAAATCTATTTGCTTATTTAGTTTGGTCAATCACAATTGAATCATGATAAAGTTTTAATATATTTAGGGTTAAATTTTGAATAAAAATTAAATTTGGTTAATATTTATTCATTATGTTTATATGTGGCACATAATTGATGATTCTTGCCACAAAAAATGAAATTTAAATATATAAAAAAAAAAGGGAAGATTTAAAAAAGGTGGTCCTTTAATAGGGTGAGGCTTGGTCAAAGTGGGAAAACAAAAGAAAATATAAGTTAGAGGATGAGATTGAAACGTTAGCGGTGTCCACAGGTTTTGTTCTTCACTCATCTGCATGCATGCATGCATGCATGAGGGGTTCATTTTCCATCATCATCACACGACGACAACAACAACAACAACAAGAAGAAGAAGAAGGAAAGAACCAAGGTTTTTTGTTGTTTTAGCGGTGGCAGTGGCAAAGTTAGGCACTAGCAGCTGCCACACGTTTAATAACAATAAGGATGTCTTTTCGTGGTGATGAAAGCATAATGCTACCCGTTAACATCACCATGGTGGCTGTTGATAGCGACAAAAACAGTGGTTATGCCTTCCATTGGGCAACTCATCACATTGAAAATTCTATCATCATTGCGGTTCATGTCAAGCACAAAAACATTCCTCATCGTAGGTACCCTCTTTATATATATTATATCTTTCATTTCATATATGTCATATACCATCATGGGAGACCCATTTAGTTATTATCATCATCGGATTTTTTGATATAATCAAGGGTATTACCTCATCGCAAAGAAATAATCTCTTTCGAGTTGTGTGACTACATTCCTAACAAATGTAGTTCTTAGAATCAAATCCTTGATATTTGGCTTAATAGGATATATGGGAATCTGATGACCTTACGCTACTAGAAAAACTTCGTCTTGTAGTAATCCTTAGAGTTGTCATAACATGTATGTTTGTTTCAGAGAATGACATAAATAACCTTCCTTATTTTACATTTCGAAGTATTTGTCCAATATCGAAGTATGATGTACTAATTATTGGTATCCTACTTATTTGTTGTAGACATAATATTACTCGTGGCCTATTTGAATGTCATGATCATTAATGTTTAATTGCTAGTGTTGATGATTATGCATGGTGCATGCAGAGGGGACGAATGTTTGTCGACCTGACGAAGACGATGAAGCTAATGTTTTCAGTCAGATACGTCCATTGTGTAATCCTAATATCGTATGCAATTGAGATTGAAATTCATACTTCAATTTTGTTATAGTACTTTTGAAAGTTGAAAAAAAAATGAAACTTCAACTACTCACTATTGACTTAGCAAGTGAATTCAGGTTAAATTGAAAGAAGCTGTAGTTGATGATAGTGACATTACCAGAGGAATTTTAGAATTTGCACAGAGGAATCACATCCATTGTATCGTGGTTGGTGCACCCTCAACCAAGAACAAGAACTCTTTGACAAGTGTTGGAAAACTAACAGCAAGGTCTTTTACCTTAAGGACTGGAACCAAGTTCAGTACTACATTGCATAGCTTTTTTAATTTCAACTTTTTATCCTTTAATTATCGATTATCTTTTTTTAAACATAACAGTAATCGTCTTAAGATTTTTGTGAAAATTCTTAAGTGAGTTTATGCATAAGGAGCAAGTAGTGTGTATGAGTATCTATATATCATTGATTTGATAAAGTTTGTGAAATAAATTGTGTGTCCCTGCTTGATATTTAAGAGTACTGAATTTCTTATTCTTGTGCCTGTCTCAGAAAACATAAAGAACACCAAAATCCTCAAAAGGTGGCAGAAGCAATAATCAAGGAAGCCCCCGATTATATTTCAGTGTATGTGATTTCGAAAAGGAAGTTAGTGGCAGTTCGACCCGCAACAAGTCCATTGGTAAACGTGGTCGCACCACCTGTGCAGCCACTTCAACCTAATGATTATGAGTCCGAAAATGGAGTAAGGTGTCAAGAACTGAATAATCTTATTGCCTACTTTCCAATAATCATGTTAAAGTAATACTTAGTCTATCATAAGTACTTAAATCATTACTATTTAACATGTGCAAAATAGTGAAATCCATGGTTGAAATGCTCTTATTGTTCAATATGATTTTGACAAAGCTCTTCAATTATTTTGATGTTTTGAAGACGGTCCTTTTTCATACAGGTTTTTTAAGTTAATACTGTTTTTGGTTGAGGATTCTTTGGAAAAACCTACCACATAGGACTAATTTTCTATTTATGTTGAGATTAGTATAAATGATGTCCTAATTCTACTTGATATTTTTGGTTTAGCTACAATTCAAACATGACACAAACGCCGAGAGTACGGAGCACTAGAGAAAGAACAGAGAGAAAACATGCACGTGAGAGACCAAGGATTTCAACAAGCACTCAATCAATGGGCAGCTTTGATCTAACCATTAATAGAGAACAAAGGTTATCATCATCCTCAGATGAAAATAACTCTTCAGGGTCACTTAAGTACGGATCAACGGATGTGATTAAGCACGATATGGATTTAAGCATTGCATCAGATTCTCAATCATCAGTAAGTGCAAAAAAAATGGTCTTTGATAACCAATTATTATTGACTGTAGTGGACCGTATATCGGATTACATGTTTACTTCATTACAGGGAGATGTAGAAGTTGAAATGAAAAAATTGAGGCTCAAACTGAAGCAAACTATGGATATGTATAGCTCAGCTTGCAAAGATGCAATATCAGCCCAAAATAAGGTGAAGTAAATTATGCCTTTGCTATATGAATTTTCTACTCAAGTCCTTCAATCATGGAAGTTCTGATAACATGTGATTTAGGAACTAGATTTCTAATCTAAACATTTGAGTGCAAATCACTTAAGCAATTCGCAACACCTAAGTTTCTACTTTCTCTTTTCTTCTTTCCTTACCTAAATCCCTCTATTGTTAGATCACACATGAGTTACTTTATTATATCTCTAACAAGATGCCTAGTACCCCCTTTAAGGAAGGGTGTTATAGCTTTAGATGGTATTAAGTGAAATGACGCAAAAAGGTACAATATATTTACAGGCTGAAGAGATTAACCTTTGGAAAATGGAGAGGAGACAAAGGTTTAAGGATGTAAGGTTGTCTGAAGAGACAGCTCTTGCAATGGCAGAAAAGGAGAAGGCTAAAGTCAAAGCTGCATTGGAAGCAGCCGAGAAAGCCATGAAGATGGCAGAAAAGGAAGCACGTAGAAGATTGCAGGCAGAAAAGATGGCAAAGAGGGACGCAAAAGAGAAGGACTGGGCATTAACCGCGTTAGCTAGCAAAGAGTTTCGATGCAGAGAATACACCATAGAGGATATTGAAAAAGCTACTGAAAAGTTCTCCCCATCATTGAAAATAGGTGAAGGTGGATATGGACCTGTGTTTAAAGGCCAACTTGATCACACTTCAGTTGCAATCAAACTTTTAAACCCTGAGGCTTCACAGGGCAGGAAGCAGTTCCAACAAGAGGTATGTATAATATATGCATTGTTTCTATATTCAGATATATGAGATATGAGAAATACTTCCCATCGAAAAAAATATATGATATGTGAATTTTGATTAACTTGCAAGAATCCCTCACATAAAAGTCCTTAATTATGACCCTACCATATCAATGAAGCTAAGGTGTAACTTTGTGCATACTCTGACAAGTATGCTTAATTATGAATCTACCATACTCCAACTATAATCTGTTAGAAGAATAACATGTATGGTTATGTTCTCTCTTTCTTTTGAAATTATAAATTATACTGCTTTAATTGCCTGTCATTACTTTGCTATCATGGCTGTGAAACCTGACTTATATGCAGGGATATGTTTACGCAATTTTAAATTTTGTTGCTCAAATGCGTAGGTTGAGGTATTAAGCACCATTAGGCATCCTAACATGGTTCTCCTCCTTGGTGCCTGTCCTGAGTATGGATGCTTGGTGTATGAATACATGAATAAGGGTAGCTTAGAAGATAGATTATTGATGAAAAACAACAGCCCTCCTATTCCATGGCCGAAACGTTTCGAAATCGCTTCTGAGATTGCAACTGCTCTCCTTTTCCTTCACCAAACAAAGCCAGAACCCCTTGTTCATAGAGACCTTAAACCAGCTAACATTCTTTTGGACAGAAATTTTGTGAGTAAAATAAGTGATGTCGGTCTTGCAAGACTAGTCCCTCCTTCTGTCGCGGATTCTGTCACACAATATTACATGACTGCAGCTGCTGGAACCTTTTGCTACATTGATCCTGAGTATCAACAAACAGGAAAGTTAACAACAAAGTCAGATATATATTCCTTTGGGATAGTGTTGCTGCAGATAATCACTGCTAAGCCTCCAATGGGGATTGCTCACCATGTTAAAAGGGCAATTGACAACGGAAGTTTTTCTGATATGCTTGATCCTGTGGTGACTGATTGGCCAGTCGAAGAGGCTCTAGCATTTGCTAAATTGGCATTGAAATGTGCAGAACTTAGCAAGAAGGATAGGCCAAATCTTGCATTAGTAGTGGTACCAGAGCTCAATCGTTTAAGAGACTTTGGATATACGTCACAGAATAATCAGATTAAGAATCGTAGCCATTCACCACGTCCCCCGACACCAAGAAGGAATTCACACTCAATAACATGAAAGATGTGCCAGGTTCGTTCATTGGCTTACTCCATTTTTGCTTAGAAACTTGTTATCCAAGGAACTTCTATACAATGCGTATAGTTGTGTTGTTAATGAAAGTTCCAATAAATTCATGTAATGGAAGGCTTTCTTTCCTATTAGATGCCTAGTAGTCAAAGGCAAGAGTGGAATTTGATGCAAAAATAAGAAATCTAGTTCGTATATAAAGTACAGCATTAATGGTTAAACTATAGGATTCAGGGTGTCATATTCTGCAGTAGAGAAACAATTTAATTGTAATAAACTTTATGATACCTTGTGTTGCAATCAAGTTTTCACATTAAGATTAAACTAACATATTACCAAAATTCTTGCATTGTGACCTGGAGATTATGGGTTCAAATCCTAGAAACATCGTATTTGTCTACAAGGTAAGATTGCGTATATCTATTCTCCCTAAACCCCGCATTAGGTGGAAGCCTCATGCAATGGACTGTCATTTTTTATTATGACAAATCCGATATTGATATTAAAGATACTCACAATTTCACTGTCATACAAGTCCATAATATGCCTAGTTTAATGTACTCTAGGCCTCTAGCCATAGTGCTATAGCTTCCATTACACTGACATATGAATTGCAAGTGAAAGGGTGGCTCATAATCCTAGCTAGCAAAGTAAAGAATAAAGTATAATACTTTGAGTAACCAGAACTGATCCAGAAAAGTTGAATCAAGTATGGTGTAAGGTATAAAGTATAAGCTTCCAATTCCCTTACCATTGAAAGTATGAAGTTGTGTTTTCATGTTATTATTTTTCCTATGTATGGGTCCCCCTTAACGCTGCTTACACTCATGGTATCTAAACCTCAAAATTAAAATAACTCCAAAGTTAGTCTAGACAATGGTTAAGGAAGCATATTTGAATATAGTAGTTTTAAAATCACTTTGGTTCTATTTCTATCTATAAGATCACAGAAGCCAAGGTGATAATAGTCTGTGTTTCTGAATACTCAATCCATTTTAGCTCAAATGGATCATATCAGAAAAAGTAGGGTTCCTTGTATCTTAAAAGTTGGTTTGATGGTGGTGGTGGCATTGTTTGGTAGAGTGAAATCCCAAGACAAAGTTGAAGCACCTACAACTTCAAGTTCAAGTGGTTTACTTTGCATAAGTGAATGTGTCACATGTCCAACAATATGTTCACCACCACCACCTTCACTTGTAACATCTTATTCAAATCGTCCTCCCCCTCCACTTCTAACTTCATACCCTCCACCTCCACCACTTCTAACATCATATTCTCCACCATCATCACCAAGGGTACCTCATTCCCCATCTCAATATTTTCCACCACCCCATAAGTCATTGCTGCCACCTCCAGCACTATTGTTTCCACCACCAATGTCAGGAGCTCCTCCTTCTCCACCACCACCACCACCACCTTTGAAGTCCTACAACTCACAACCATCATCATCAGGTTCAGGTTCAGGACAGCCTAATGTAATTGGTGGACCACATCAGTATCCATATCCTTATTACTATTACTATGCCTCAGGCACATGTTCTCTTTCTATTCATGTTATACCCTTCTTCCTCTTACCATTGTTCCTTCATCAACTATTCTTTTGTTAGTAAGTGGTAACAAAATATTCATAACTTTATCAATTTTTGCTTGAATGTGATTGGTTAGGAATATATTTAAGTATTGGTAGTTTGCTTTGTCCTCAAAATGTAAAAAGTTTCTTTTCACTCTAACTATTCAGTGGAACTAATATTGAAAATTAGTGAAACTAGTAAAAGTGAACTAACATTGAAATTTAGTGGAATTAATAAAAGAAAAAAAGGATTTTGGTTCTTTTGCTTTGTTTTTGGCTAATTTGATCTCAAGTTTCTCTATTTCATAATTTTGATTCCAACACCAAAAAATAAGGACTAGAATTTTTGCTGCGTATTAGGAGATATATGAATATGTTTAATTATAATATTAGATAGCATTAGTTTACTTATTGAACTTTTTAGTCCACCAAAAAAGATGTAGATTGATTATGTATAAATCGTAACACTGAATCTAAATATAAATTACATTATTTTAATTCACCATTTCTCTTTCTTAAAAACTGTTATAAAATTATACTTCAAGATCAATTTAAATTTGTGTAACAACACTATATATTTGCTTCTATTGAGTTAAATGCATAACTATTAACTCAAATTCTTTTTATGCTTAACCACTCTAAAATTATCTTTTCCTCATTCTCATTGTCCACTAAAGTAACAAAAATATTCAAATTAAGATATGAAAATAAGTACTGCAAATTCAAAATGAGGACATATCAAATTATGAAATGTACTCAATTATCCTCCATTGATCTTGTGATAAAATAGATATCACAAAACTCAAGAAATTAACTAAAAATATAATACTTTTACTCATAAAAAGGAAATTCAAGAAAGAGATCTCTTATCTATGAGTAAAATTATTGTATTTCTTATTCATTTGTAAGGGACATCTTGACCTTATATAATACAGTCATGGTGTAAGTAGTTATATAAGAGTAGCCAGAAATAGAGAGCTGCAACAAGTGAATGATGTTTGAGATGGAATAAGAACAGAAGTTGTTATATTATAAGTGGTAAATGGGATTCTCAGGTTTGAAGATGTATACAAGTAATACAAGAATGGACAAGCACTGGAAGGAAGTGTTTGTTCTTCGGGCATCACTATATACTAGTATGTATAATATGATAATGACTCATGAGTAATATACTCATGTTCTTACCAAATCACAACTTACAAACAAATGCAATGGACAATGTCACTGCTATAATGTGAAAGTTTTATAGTGACATGCAAACAACAAAATATACTAGTATATAACTCCTAAGCACATGCACAAGAATTATTATCAACTTCTTCACCCTTACTCGTAAAGCACATGCACAAGAACTAGGGCTTACTCAGATTGCAAAAACATTATGTCTTTATTTTTTAATTAATAATTATAAGTATGTGATATTGTTTTATACTATTTCTTGTTTTCAAATAAGATGGAACGAAAAATATTAACGAGTGGTAGGTGTTTATTTCTTTCAAACATGGATAATGGGTCTGGTCACTTTCCAACTTGTATCTGTGGTAGACCTAGGCACTTTCCAACTTGCAGCTATATTGGCCCTATAAACTACGTGTTGATCATGATAACTCATTGCACAAAATGAACCAATCTTGGCATCTTCTGTCTCCTAATACAACTCAATTTTCCCATGTGCTCGATCTTCACAAATAATTATTCCCTCACTAAGATATTTTCCTTCAAATTGATGTCCCTTATTGGATGCCTGATCACAAATAACAATTGGGTGGTTCAAGAGATAGAGGCTTTTTTATAGTACACCTTCTGTATAACCAAGTAGAAATGGACTTTATACCAGATTGATTTGTGAAGAAGAATCATAATCAAAAGTGACATTTTCTGTTTTATTGTTTTCTTATATCTTTCTAACTGATTAAGTTGTGCCTTAGATTTTAGGTAGCTACATGTTTGGAAGCTAAGAAACTATGTTTCTTTAGTATATATTAGCTCAAGGTTAATTTGGCATCATAAATCATGGCATTTTTTTAGCATTGAGCGAGTGGAATAGCTAATAGGGAGTTCATAGAGTCCTGCTTTGTAGTTATGTTATATATTTCGGGAACTTTTTCGCCCATGGTTTTACCTAACTCAAAAAGATTGTCTCAAAAGTTTCTATGGTCCCAAATAAAAATAATCTTCCATGCATAGACAAGATCGACCTACAAAACAGATTACACTATTATATAAGTGTTATTGTTAAACGTTTTTAAAGTAAAGTTGATATGCAATAGACTATAGGTGGAAATCAATACATGGTACATAAGGTTAATAAGACAACCCGAAAACTATATAACATGCATTTGTGAACTGATAATTCATTTAGTTATATAAAACATATTACACTGTTGTAATGAACACACATCCAAACAGTGAGTATCCATAAAGAATCGTTGTAAGTTGTATAACACTACACTTATTTCAATTTTCAATCATGAAAGGTGAGGAGTGATTTGTTTAAAAAAACAAAGATTAAAGCGAGTAATCATGGTTCGTATCAGGTCAGTATCAAACATAGGCCAATAAGACAGAATATGTTCTGGCTACACAATTAAACCACATATTTTTTACCAAAAGAAACAAACAGAAAAAGCTTTGTTTTTTACACCAAAGTTGAGAAATTATGGATACCTTCTACTTTGTGTAAGGTAATTCACATCTTTTAGGAACCAATTTATTCATTCACTCCAGAGTCCAGATAATTGTTAACCTTGATTAATTTTTTTATTAATTACCTCAATGCCTAATACAATTTGTACTCTAAGTATTACCGCCCCCAAGAATGAGGGTTGTCCCAAAGTGTGTCTCATTCTATATCTCAGGTCAATCATATATTAACACGTAGATAAAATAAGAAATTTGATCACTCTAATTGTTTTTCTGTATTCATTGTTGTTGTTCCTTGCATGGTTGAAAAACAACTTGAGATCTAGCAAGTGGCCTACAATTGAAGCCATGGTCCTTCCTTGGAGAATCCAAACTTGGGAAAAGGATCTGCTTCATGGCCAATATGAATTCCTCACTAGTATCATTGGGAGGAGTAGAAGACTTAAACTGTTGACAAAACTTGATGTGTCTCTTGAATGCTTCATCTATTGTGATCATCATCACAACATCTCTTTGTGACTTCATCCTCTCTTCTTTCACTGCCTCAACACACAACCCACAAATCCAACGACCCTCGTATCTCTCTTGCAACAACACTTGCTTGACCATTGTTGTCATTGATTGTGGTTTTGTTTCTTTTGAAACCGGCGCTGCCATATTTATGTTTTTTTCTTTTTTATAATACTGCAAAAAAAATATGCTAGAGATGATTATTAAATTAATAACTAATGCATACATATTATAGAAGTGGTAAATGAATAATACATGGTTGTAAATAATTGAATTTGATGTTGTAACAGTAACAATAATTATTAAATCTAGTAATAACTGGGATGCAAGTTGAATTGGTGACAGAAAGGTTTGTAATACTAACTTTGACAGTGTCAGCAATAGCAATCAGAGAAGATGGAAATTAATAGTGAGAGAGATTTGTTGCTCCTTTCTACCACTGGATTTTCTGAACTTGACACCGAAAAGAAAAAGACGAACTTTCTCAAATGATGTGTAGTACATCACAGAATAGGAACGCGGTGCAGATGAAAGATGCAGAGATATATATAAATATATAGATGCACATATATCTCTGTTTTTATAATGCTATAGATTGAGTGGCAAGGTTTACACGTTGGTGACACTATGCATCACAAGTATTCTACCAATATTTGTTCGAAACTTAATTCGTTATTAGATACATGAACCAAATAAACCATTTTGAATTGAAAATTGAGTTTATTAAATAAATAAATGCGTTGAAAGCTGAATACAATGCAACTAGTTACATTGATGAGTTGACTATAGATGTACTTTTTAAAGGTAATTAAAAACTTTGTACTTTTTAATAAATCTATGAAAGAACACATAGTTATTATTTTTTAATTTTTTACTATTTATTTATATAATTTTTTATTATATATGTATAATATATAGCATAATATAACCTATCACATTATTATTTAAATATGATATATTTTATATATATGTTCGTACAAGTTTGTATAGATATATCATCTACTTACAAAAACACTTTTTGCAGGTTGTCCAAGCCAAACGTGCACAACATAGGATGTGTTTTTAATTTATTGCAGTATGAGAAATGGGTCACTTCATATTCATCTTTACCTTCCACTCTACTTATTTGTCCACATTCAATCACATGCATCTTAATCATCATATTTTTTCTACTCTTTGCTCATCTTGCACAAACATATGCATATTCTGGAAATATAATATAATGGCCACCACTTCCCTTTTATTTACTATTTTGTCAACTTTTATATCATTATTATTATTGCAAGACACGAACACAATACATAAGTCAAATGAAGGAAACATATAAATTATCATGATGGCAAAACTCACGGTTCCTTTGACAATGTGTAATCATTTTTTATATATCCTCTTTATGCATCTTTGTGGAAGGAAGAACCAATAAAATGGGCCAAACTTCATTCATTTTCTACCTTTTCACTTTTTTCATATGCACATTTGGGTCAGACACTTGAATATAAAACTTAACCACCATGGATATGAATCATATGATAAATATTAAGTAGTATAATGGACCAAAAGTAGGAAATTAAACCATTTTTTCAAGAAAAAGCTAAATGTAAAATGTGAGTGAAATTGGTTTATCTGCAAAAATTATTTATAATTGTTCCGACAAAATATAAAGAATGTTTTTTTAAAATCATTAAACCAAACTTGAGTGCATTTAGTAGAACAAAGTAAAATTTTATATTATTCTTTTATCACTTATGATAAACAATATTCCATTAAAATTTGCAGTAGCTTATTTTTAATGGAAAGCAAATTATTTGTTAATAAGATGATTATCTTTTAATAATTGTGATTTAAGTTAAGAGGGTTTCAAAAATAAAAATATTATAAACAATAAAAATAAAACTAAGAAACGTGTGTGTGTGAGAGAGAATGAAAAGGAAAAGAGAAAGAATAAAAGAGAGAATAAACCTGATAACAATACTAGAGAAGAAAATTCCAAGCTCAATTTCCCAGAATTAAAAAATAAATACAAAAAAATAGAAATTTGTTTCACTTATCTCTTCATCTTTTACCATCTATTCTCATGTAATCTTCATTCATGGATCCCTTTGATTTGATTAGCAAAGGTATAATTTTTCCTTCACTCTCTTCTATAAATTTTAGATCTTTCACTTACCCATCTCATATTCTTTTCTTATTCCTGAATTTGACTGCTTTTGTTTTATTTGATAATTTTTACTTGTTGGGTTCTTTTTTTTGTATACTCTTCTGATTCGCTGACACGTTGAATTCCTTAAGATCTCTTAGAGATTTTGGCTTTGATAATGGAAGGTTGTGTTTTTGGTGTACTCATGCTTTGACTTGTTACTTTTTTATTCTCTTTCATTGTTTTAATCTATTGCTGTCTTTAATATCTGCACTTTTGTTTTGTTTGCGAAATTTGTGTTTGGAATTTTTGATGTGTTGTTGAGTTTTAACAAGCTTTTTATGTAGCTAGTAGCTACCATTGAATAATTCTTTCAATCGTTTAATTCATCTTAGAAACTGCTTTAAATGTTATCAATTATTTGCTTCAGGAAATTTCAGGGTTTGAACTTTGAACCTTATCCTGCAGCTTCTTACTAGTTCTGAAATTGGTCAGTATTCTCCAATGCAAATTTGGTATTCATAAGTCTTGCTAAAAGTTTTGTCTGTAATTCATACACAGTTGGTGTTCAATTTAACTTATGACCACTTCCAAGTTGATGTTCTGAAAATTCCCAGCTATAGTTGCTTGCAGGTGTAATCAACACCGTTAGCGCTTATTACATATGTTCCACTGCTTGAACTTGCCTAACACATGCGTGGATTTTAAACTGTAATACAATATGGAGTTGTTTATTCACATTGCTGTATTACGTTTCCTGGGATACTGTTGAATTCATTTGTCTATACGTGATTTACGGAACTTGTGTAATTTCCACTGTTTCGTTGTTAATTTGATGTCAGGTCACACATTCCTGTAACATGTCACCAGCGATAATATTGTTGAATTCATATGTCTAGTACTCAATTGTGAAACTTGTGAAATTTTATTGTTGTGTTGAACTTGAAATTTTATTGGCAGTCCGGTTCATCAACTTGTATGATCAAATTAAATTATTTTGCAGGGTTTGGTTTAAGCTGACTGGAATTTGGCAGCTATCGTTTTTAAAAGACCACTTATGTTTTAGTAAAGTTTGTCCATATTCTCGTAAATTATGAGCTTATTCAAGACAGGATCCCAAACAGACACAAAGCTTAACTCCACAAGCAAGGCAACCACTTTGAATCCGAATGCAGCAGAATTTGTTCCTTTTGCCCTCAGATCATCTCCGTCAGGAAGTACTGGCTTAGTAGATGTAGCTTCTAGTCTCACTACTTCTGAATCCCTTGGGAAAGCAGTTTTAGATCGATCAGGGTCGTCCGTTCCAGATAATTCTGATGATGAGGCTCACCATTACTGGCAGTGTCAGCTCCCTGATGATATCACCCCTGACTTCAAGGTCATGGGAGAAGATGAGTCCCAAGGTCTTACCAACCTCTCTTTGGTGGGCTTATCCATACACGATGATGATAATGAATCTTCAAGGTTTCCTTCTAAGGGAAGTAGATTCATATTAAATGAGCAGCACCTTAATGGAAATACCATTGCTGATGATAAATTTCTATTTTCGAATTCAACCCACATGGAGGAACCATCTTCAGCAAGCCTTTTGAGCCCATTAGCAAAGCCTTGGGATAAGCAAATCGGGAATACCAACCATCATGTTAGTGGTAGTCAAGAGGCACTTATTTACGATGACAACTCTAGACATGGATTCTTAAATGATATTTTGTCTGATAATGGGATTGTTAATGATGCTAGTTTGAACCCTTTGGAGTTTTTAGCTTCTCTATTCCCTGGTTTTGCATCAGAAAGCCTGGCCGAAGTTTACTTTGCCAATGGATGTGATTTGCATCTGACCATTGATATGCTCACTCAGTTAGAGGTAGGTTGATCTTCATGTAGTAACTGACTCGTGGTTATTTTTTTAAGCTTGTTTTTATATGATTGCCTCTAAAAATGTTTGCTTTGTGTACTATGTTCATGCACTATATATGTATTGAGCTTTATTCATGCACTATATATTTGTCTGTTATATTCATGTTGCTTAGCCAATGCATGTTGTGATGCAATTATTAGTTTGAAACAAACATCTTACACTATGCTTTGGTAGTTGGTATAGTTGGTACAATATTAAATCTGAAGGGGTCAATGCTAAATTTGTAGAGCAATACCTTGACATGTTTTTGGTAGGGAAGAGCTGGTGCCCCTATAAAGTTGTAAGGTGACTCTGGTTTCTAATAACTGTTTCCTGAATCCAGACACCCCATGGGTTTCATGCTATGAAGGAGTCATTGGCATTTTATTAGCATTTTTTCGATATACAAATATATAATCATTTAGTTGTATACGAATCCATGTCCCTGGATTGTCTTTCATTCTATTGTAGTCATCGTGATATGTCATGAATATTACTCATTTCTTTGGCATCCTTCTTAATAAAGGAATTTTATGTTGATCGCCTCCATTTCCCCCCTCCAAACTTGTAGCTTCAAGTTGATGGTAGCTTCAATCAGAATCTGAATTCAAAGGCTTTGTCAGCTCCTAATCTCACTCCAATGGACTTTCCAGCACTCACCTCACCAAATGCCCAAGCTACTTCTGCAAAATATGCTACGGGTAATGCCCAACAAAGTGGCAGTCCTTACCTATCATCCAGCAAAGACATGCTCATGTTCAGAACTAGCTCTTCAAATCCATCTAGAGGTGCTATCGACTTTGCTTCAGCTGTCAGGAAATTGGCTTCTCAGGATTCTGGTATATGGAAGTACGATAGAAATGGTTCTAGTGATGCATCCACTGGCTCGAGTAGGAGTTTAAATGTTTTGGCTAGTGCGTACAATGGTGGACAGGGGAGTGCAAACTTTGGTGATAGGTCACAGAACCGTGTTTCTGCTCGGACAGTTCCTATTTGGCTTGAAACCGGTGATGCAGTTGGTAAATATTTATGTTTATATGCATACTTGAATTGTGAAATGATTTCTTCTATACTGTTGTTTCCTATAACAATCATGGATTGCAGCAAATATGTATTCTGAGCTGCGGGAAGAGGCCCGTGATCATGCACGCTTGCGAAATGCATATTTTGAGCAGGTAGGTCTTTAACTCATGCTGTGAAGAAGTTAACGAGTATTGAGTGAGAATATAATCTAACAATTTTGGTTATGCTTTTGTGGTTGGCATGTATCTTTCTTGAATTGTTGTACATAAACAGGGGCAGCTAAACCACGGGGCGCCAAATTTTCCCAAAATTTTAGGTGCCATAATTTATATAATTGTCATTATCATATTCATAATAAATTAAGTCCCATACTTTTCCTAACTTAACTCCTAAAGTACACAAGTGAATTTAAATAAAACTTTATATTAATTTCACTAACTAAATTAAAAGACTGATTAAAGTTCGGCTGTAGGTTACTAACTTTCTTTAGCCACACGTTCATATAAGTTTGGAATATCAAGTTGGGTCTGGGTAATGTGTGCAGATTTAACAGAAGAGTAAGGAACCTTTTCTCTGCAGTTCTGTTTTTTTTATGCGAATGTAGATTTTTGCTTACGTTTTTTGTGTCTACTTAAAACTCTTGTAACTTGACTTTCAACAAGTGAGCTTTATCACACTTGATGGAGAAAGGGATTTAACACAATGGCTTCATAGGAGGTCACCCATCCTAACATTAATATAGTTGTTTATAATTTAAAAACAGGCACGTCAAGCCTACCTTATCGGCAATAAGGCCCTAGCCAAAGAGCTAAGTGCTAAGGGGCAAGTACACAACATGCATATGAAAGCAGCTCATGGAAAAGCTCAAGAATCTATTTACCGCCAGAGGTGTGTTCCGATCTGCTTCCACTATTTCCTATTCATGCAAACTTTGGTTAAAAAAATGACTTGTGTGGTGTCATGGTGGCAATATGCGTCCTGCAATGGTTAACTGGACTGGATAATGAATTGGTGAGACTTTTGATTTACGTTAAATTGTCTAAACCGGAACCGGACAGGATGTTGTCATAAGAATTACATCGAATAATATGAAATATCAAGATAGCCTATATTGCTGCAAGAGCTCCAATGTTCCTTTTCATTGTATTAACTTTCCTCATTATGCTTTTGTAAACATTGCATGTGTTGATTTTTCAGGAACCCTGTTGGGCCAGTGATGCAGGTCAATGGAAGAGGACACGAGAGGATAATAGACCTGCATGGGCTGCATGTAAGTGAAGCCCTTCACGCGCTGAAACATGAATTGAGTGTGCTAAGAAGCACTGCCAGAGCTGCCGAGCAGCGTTTACAGGTTTATATCTGCGTTGGTACTGGTCACCATACGAGAGGTTCTCGCACCCCTGCAAGACTTCCGATAGCTGTACAGCATTATCTACTCGAAGAAGAGGGCCTTGACTTCACAGAACCGCAACCGGGCCTGCTTCGTGTTGTCATACATTGAGCCAAGGAGGTATACAAGTTTTTGACACAGTAAAAATCCATATAGACATTGTAGTCATTCTTGTATATGGGATGTCCAATTCTGAAGAAGAAGAAAATGAAAAATGGTGAAGAAAAGGAAAAAAAATATGTGGAGAAGGTTAGAAGGAAAGAGAAGTGTTGTAGCAGAATTGTACCATTAATTTTGTACCCTAATTTTATTTTATTTGTTAAATTACTTTTTTGTGTTAGTTTTTCTTCATTTGATTCAGATGTAATGTAACCAATAGTAAATTACATGATAGAACAAGTCACTTTTCCATTCAGATTCAATGCCAAAGAATCTACAACTTGGAACAAATACACCAGGCCTGAAAATTGGTGATCATATCATACAAATCACATTGGTTAATACACTTGGAGATGAAATTTGAAAAAATTATTAAAAATGATGAACTAGAGGCAAATGTGAACTATAGGATTATATAAAAGGGATGATGATATAGAACAGTGTTTTATGTAATATCATACACTTAATGTTAAAAAGTGGCACGTTTAATATATTAAAATTACACTTTCATATTAATTTTCCATTTCTTAACAGTAGGAACTTTTAAAAAGGTGTAGAACAATTGATGTGATTCCTTCAATATTTTCCTTTTAAATATGTTTTCAAAGTTTAAGCATGTCAATATTTTTTTTGGTAATTAAGTTCAAACACATGATTCCAATCCTTGAGTTTGAGAGTGGTTTACAAATTTACACGTCTCAACCAATTTTACCATGAAATCCTACAAATTTATCATGGATTGTCATCAAGGATAAGGATCCTCTGTCCCAAAAACTCTTTTTGTCTTCATTCACATCAAATAATATAATTTTGTATTTATAATTTTTTTTTTAACTACACAATACATTTCAATTGGTTTGGTACATAGATTGGAACAATCATCAAAGCTGTCAGAAACTGAAAAGGAATGTTGTTGAGCTTGAGCACTAGGAAACAATCTTTAAACACAATTTCACTGACTTTTTAACTTCCAGATGCTACCAACTTCATATAATTTGATAAGATAGTTTAAACTTTACACTACAGAATTTAACCTATCCGTATATCAAATTATATAACAAAATGTGTTATTTTTCTTCTAAACAATGATGATTATAAATTCAAACCAATATTCTTACAATTTTAAATCATCTTGATGATCACAAATTCAAATTAATATCCCACTTCGACTCTCTTACATGCAATCATCATATAAAGTAGGAAAATTTTGAATTGTACAAATATCATTATTGGAAATCTAATTCATTATCAAAGCTACAGAAAAATAAAGAAAAATGTTATATAACGGCATTATATGGCTTCACAAGTATACATGTAAAGTATATATATATATTTATGCAAAAATGAAAAATATGCAAGAGAAATTTGTATAGCAGGTAGCTACTAGCAACTACCAAGTGCGAATTTTTTTGGGTCCAGAGCTGAATGCTGATCAATAGAATAGAAGAAATATACAAGAATAAAAAACTGGGCCACTTTCCACAATATTAATGACATGATATACATCTCTATACTATCTACTATGTTGCCTTAGGCCTTAGCCCAACTATAATTACTTAGAAACAACCATATAAATGATTACGAGGATTCGTTATCTCAAAATATGTCACAATATCTTTTCTGTTTTTCTTTCGTTACTATTAGTTTAGGATATAGTTTGAAATATAGTTTGGGATAACAGATACTTTTTTTCGCAAGAGGTAGCAGGTGAATCAAAAGTCCCAACTCCAAAGGATTGAATGGTTATAAAAAGCATCATTCCCTTCAGTTTCATCCCCATTATTATCCTCAAGTGGTGGTGGTTGTGTGTAATATAATAACTCACCTGATGAATACGTCTTGTCTAGTTCACAATAATCAGGTCTACAATCGAAGCCCGCAACTGCATTAGAGTCATCATCCAACATGTTCAAAAATGTCCAATCCATTTTCCCATCATAGTTATCATACCCAGAACCAGAAGATGTAGTTTTTGATTCAAATAATCCAAATGAATCAACACCACTTTGTGACTCTAATGGTTCTTCTTCTTCTTCTTCTTCTTCTTGAGTTTCAAGTTGGGTATGTGTATAATTTGCAAACTTAGCAGCAACCTCTTGAATTTCCTGAGGGGAAAGAGATCGGCCACGAGGAACAACCACATTGTTTATGTTCATGTTGAGAGGCGTGTCAGGGAAATTGAAACATGCATTGGTACCACGTAGAATGTAAAGAGCTGCATCAAAAGCCCTAGCAGCCTTAAGTTGAGTATCATAAGAACCCAACCATATACGGTCACGACTATTTGGAAGCCTAATCTCAGATACCCATTTACCCCATTTTCTCTTCCTCACCCCTCTATACAACTTACTAATATTGTTGGAACAAGCTAAGTCATTATTACAAGATTGGTTTTGCATGGAACTACTACTATCATGAGTACCAGCCATATAGCTGGTTTCACTATGAATTGTATGGATTTCAAAGACTGTTGTTATGGCTTTGAGGTAGAAGTGTAGTGAAGCGTTATTATATATATAATGAGGGGGTTAAATAAAACGTGTTCATCACAAAGAGAGTAGAAAGAAAGAGTAAACACGTGGTCTTATGATATGTAGGGTTATGTAGGACCTAGATTAATTTCTGTACAAATAGAGTACATACAAATTGTTCATAAAGCATGATATTGTATTACCTAACTTCTAAACCAGAATATTTTTGTTGCTTAGTGAGGCCAAGGTGGAGATCAGGAGACATTAAGTAGAAAATTAATACAACTTGGTTGATATGAAATTCACTCTGTCAAATATCGTAATCAACAACGGTCATTTAATAGAGTTTTGAACGACGTTCTTAAATATGAGGTGAAACAACATTAACAGCGCACATAAATGGATGATATGTGAATAAAACTGAATCAAAACGAACAAGGATCTTTTTTATTAACCGGGAGATAAGTGATTGTTTTTACTTAATATTTTTAATGATAAAAATGTGATTTCATAGTAAACAAAAAGATAAAAATGTTATTACATGTTTATTTTTGTATGTTATTATATGACATTTTCCTCTTCATTAATATAGAAGATCGTTGTAGTGACTTGAAGGTGGTTCCAATGGCAATGCCATCATGTCTTGCCTCATCACTTGCAAAGGCTGATTTTCTAAAATCGCTGTCTCATTAATAGACGGTCACCCCCCAAAATGAAAATTCATTTTGCATTTCGGCTATGTTGAACAATACTTAGTTACTTACAACCAAATGGACCATATATTTTAGCTACAATAATTTTGTTTGTGACACACACAATCCAGATTTTGGCCGATTTCTCATTATTTTTTTTATTTTTTCATTAATCATCATTAATAACACATAAATAATTACTCCACCTACTCTATATATTTTGATGATGTAGAAATTTAATATACACTTATATTTTATTTTTAATTATATCTTTATTTATTACTTCTATTTTTCATCATTTGTATTTTCTCACTTTCTTGTAATTCAGTTTCCAATGTGGATAAAATGATGATATTTTAATTAGTTTTTTTTTCAAAGTTTTACATCATTTAATGATTTTTTAAACTATGTTTATAATCTTAAACACTAAAAAATATGTAATGAATGAAATATTTTTTTAGTAACGTTGTATACTCTTATTAATCTTCATATCTGCAAAAAAAAATGACATATGCTACTTATAAACCAATTATTAATAAATAAATTACTACTTTATAACATATATCACGTTCGTGTTGATATGAGAAATAATATGAGGTTTTAGTAGGGGATAAATCATTTTTCATATTTTTTTTACAATAAAAGCATGTATTAATGCTAAGCAACTACTGAAAGACTAATTATTAATATTTTGTTAAACTTGTAAGAGAAAAATATGTATGTACTAACAACGTATGAGTTTTATATATTTTCAAGTAATACAAACGAATGATTGATAACTATATAAAAATCTTTAAACTATTTCTACATATATGTTATACTTTGAACTTATAAATGAGAATCAATTTTTGATGCATAAGATATATGATAAAGAAGAGATGAAATATGATGTTTAATTAAATAATGAATTAAAGTTTCAGTAAATTAAATTGATGTCTAGATAAGCCATGCCAAGGGACGGTTGATTATTGAAGACTTTTGTGGCTTTATGCCTGACCTGAGAGATAGGTTCCCACATTCTGTGTACCCTATCTCACTCATTTCTTTCTTTATCGTACACTTTTACATATCCCTTTATAATTTCAGAAGAAATATCATATATTCATATGCAGCCGTTTTTGAAACAGTGTTATATCCTTTTTCACCATTGCATATTTGCTAAAGTCGTGTTTAATTGAGTTTCCTCAAGACCACAGAAAGTAGGTCTAAAAATTTAACAGAAAAAAATCATGTCCTTATCTAAGTGACACCGACATACTAAGTAGTAATAAACATACCCTAGGATAAATATTTGGTTCTTTAATAGAGATACAAGTGCTAAGAAAATAAAAATAATAATAATATCAAAATATAATTTTATCACTTTATATACAACGAAATAATACTTTTATTATTAAAAACACACATAACATCATCAATATTTCATTATTAATGGAGAACATCCTTGTTCTAGGTACGAGTTAATGGACCAATATATATACCCAGCGAAGGCATGATTCATGTACGTACAGTCCAATCATATGATTAAATGATAACGGAAAAGTCTTTTTTGTACGAACTGAAATTTGTGTAAACAACGGAAAAACTCATTTATTTATTCCACTCTTGATCAATTCGTGGTTTTTGCTAATAGCAACTGATATCACGTTATTTCATAATAATTTCGTATGTTTATGATGCATGGGAAAGCTGTTATGCATTTTATTATGGGTTTATTGTATACATAAAATATCAAGTAGGTTCCTTATATATAGAAATATATATAAAAGTACTAGTGTTGGGGTTGATAATAATATATATCCATGGACGGAGAGATGAAGCCAATGTATGTAATAGAGTTGCGGATTTTGTGGAATAAAAATCACTTTTGGGTACTTAATAACAATCACTTTTCGTTCAAATATTGGTAGCATGGGTCAACAAGCTGATAATTTTGAGGGCCAGGGGCGGTGAAAACAAACAAATATTGACTCGACTAGCTGATTAGTCTAATTTTATACAGATTGAGACATTCTAGGACCCTCCTACTACGAACTCAAGCATTATTTATATAGGAATCCTCCTACTAAATTATTCTATTGATCATTCTAGGTACAAGAAAGTGACACATACCTATAACATCTTGTTGATAGAAAGATTAGTAGGAGAATATATCATTTTCTTTATTTATTTACGGTTATTTGAAGCTTACTACAAATTTCTATTCGATGCCTGCAACTTCACCAGTGGATAAAAGTTACTGGGTTAAGTATAACACAGATCCTAAGACATATCAGTAGGAAGATATGTATTGAACTAGCTCCAATCATGATTTTTTAAATATATTTTAATATATATACCTCTTTTATCGGCAAAAAGGATGTTTTATTAAATATGTTACAAAAATATTACAAAATACAATTGCGGACAATAATGTAGGGATCATTAAAACACCAACATAAGATGAAAAGAGAAAAAAGAATGCAAGAGAATATGATTAATGAAGGTAGATGAGGTCAAGAAAATTGTAGTAGACATGTACGAGGATTGACATCTCATTATGAGTAGAACATTGATGATTTACCCATTTTTTCAATGATCCAAGGTCAAGATTTCACATTTGTTGTCTCTACTATCTGTTGCACTGACTTCTGAGTTGAATTGAATATGATATCATTCTTAGCAAGTCAAATAAACCATATTGTTGCTAACCATATGATACTTCTAAACTTTTGACACCAATTTTAATTGGCATACACAAGTGAATGATAAAATTATGTTTTTAAATAGTATAATGCAAAGATCTATCCAATTGTATATTAGTTGTCAAATTAAATAAGTAAACCTGAAAGAAGATAAAAGGTGTTGAGAAGATTCGGGATGATTATTACATAATCTGCATAAAAGATCTCTTCCCCCATGATGGAACAATTCCTCTTCTAAGTAAGGCTTTCATAGTTGGCAGTTTATCCTAAAATAGTCTTCATGCGAAAGTGGTGACCTTCAAAAGAGGCTTTGAGGTCCAAAGGATATTGGTATTGTTGCTTTGAGTGTTCCCTTTGGTGTGCCTAGTTGATGAGGAGTTTGTAAACTGATTTGACTGACTAAAGGTCTGATTTGTCAAGAATCAATATTCGTAAGTCTTTTATATGTCTTTGTATTGTGCAATTTTGAAAATCCTATAAAAATAATTGATTAGTTCAAGTTCCTAGGTAGAATATACCAATTTCCACTAATTATTATAGTAAATGAATAAAACTTAATAAAGAACAATGGAATGTGAGAGTAATTTTATTCTTTAAATTTTAATCGATGTTGCAAGATTGGGTATGTTGATTATTAGGCCCCGATTTTGAGGTCTCTCCCTGTTGTTGTTGGACCCAGTAGCTACGGATGATAACTGTTTGAGTTTCGGCCTTATGACCTAACACCCTCACATATGGACCAACGACCCACCAAAAAACAAAGCTAATTTTGAACAAGTATAAACTCTCCATTACAAGTTCATCTTACTTTAGCTTTAATCTCATAATTATAAGTCAGTATTGTAAAATAAAATTTGTACTTGACAAAATTATATTGTAGTTGTAAAATTGTAACTCATAACTATAGGGTTATAATGATGAAAGCTGAACTTTATAAGTAATCAATTCAATTATAATAATATTTTTTTGGTATTATCAAATGATATCTCATTTTCTTTTTTTGTAAGAAATTAATCTTTTTTGGAGTTGTCACTTACGACAAGTGTTATTCTTAGGATTGAAACATTAACCTTAGAAATCTAGTGTAGCCTTAAGAAAAGAACTAATATATTCTCCAAAGCTATTTTTATGTTTGACCAAACAACTTGTGAGTTTTTCCAAACAAGTCTAAAAATAATAAAGTATAAGAGAAACACCATATCATTTTTAACATAGAATTAGTGGGTTAGTATTTGCGATTCACATCTATTGTCCTACTTTTTTGTGTTACTTTATGTATGATGCATTTTTTCTATCCACAAAATTCGAACCCGAGTTCGTATAAGGGGAATTAAACATGTACCACTTGAACCCAATGCCCGTTGGTAATTTACTTCTAATCTAATAACATATAAAGGACATCTTAAAAAGGTTAGTTGTAACAAAAATAACAAAAATCTAATGAAGCAAGTATCTTGTTTTTGTTTGTGCCTTCTCTTTTCTCTTTCTCTGTGACTGTGTCAGTGAGTATCCGATTCCACCATCCGAGTTGACTCAGCCATCGCCATGGCCCAACACCAATCAACCACCGATCCCTTCCTCCTAAATTATCAACCTTCCGAACTCCGAATCGCCTCCGAATTCTTATCCACATGGCTTCCTTTCCTCACACGAGATCTCTGCCACCGTTGCACTCAATCACTCTCTCATCGCATCCGTTCTATTCACCCAGGTTTTTGTTCCTTCATTTCTCACCTAAATTTTCAATTTTTTCAACCGGGTCTTGCTTTGTTTTCGATTTGGTTGTCAAATAGTTATGTTATGTCACCGATACAATAATTAGACACACATTTATAGAGTACAATGTAATTTTGTTATCTGAGATTAGATTAACAACATCCATCAATTTAGTTCATTAGATTACAGAAAAGTTAACCTTCAGGTTGAGACCAAATTGCCTGCTGGTGTAAATGTTAGGATCAAAATCGGATAGAAGATTATTTCCCTTTATATCTATATATATTGAACTTACTTTTTTATATGTTCATGCACATTTTCAAACATATTTAATTGTAACCATAATTAGAATACACATTTCAAGACTGTTTCATGTTATCCTTCGAAAGCTATGCTAAACCACGCCTTTAGAGCGTGCTTTTCGACATACTCTATTATTTTCTATTGGGTGTATTTCATGTGAGACTTACTAAAATAGTAGACCTATGTGATTTTAAAAAAAGGTCTGTGTTTGTTATCAATTTGGCTGTCAAATTTTAGAGCTCTTCTATTGGTTCAACATGAAGTTTTGAGCATGGTATTTAACACAATTGTTAGACGCACATTCATGGGCTTGGATTCTCTCCTGTTTTTTATGTTCAAGAGAAATACTCCAATTATAACAAAGTTTTGTATTTTCTCTTATTTGTCTTTTTTGTTGTTGCATATAGCAGAGTCTCAAAATGATGATGATTCCAATGGTCTAAACTCTAATAATGTGCAATCACAAGAAATAAGTGATAATGTTGATGACGATAACTGTGATACGCATTCACTTGGGAGTTGGAAGGATGGGGCAGAGGGAAATGCTTTTATCGAGACTCCAAGTCCACGCATGTCATGGGCTGACATGGCTCAAGAAGATGATGAATTTGGTGAAGAAGAGCACGAGTCAAACAATAACAATGTGGTTGTGGCTGATTCAAATCCTTCAGATGCAACCAAAGCTGTTACTGAGAAACCTACGTTGCCTAGAGAGCAGAGAGAGTACATTAGGTTCATGAGTGTGAAGCGGAAGAAAGAGTACTTGTGTTTTGAGAGGGTTAATGGAAAACTAGTGAATATCCTTGAAGGTCTTGAACTACACACTGGTGTTTTTAGTGCTGCTGAACAGAGAAGGATAGTTAGTTATGTTGCTGAACTGCAGGAGATGGGAAGAAAGGGAGAATTGAAAGGTTTGTGAGCTGACCCTTCTAGTCCGAGGCCTTTGTCACGAAAATTATTTTAAATTGCATTTGCAATTATGGAGGCTGCAATTGCGGTTATGGGCCACACAATTTAAGACCTTGGTTATGAGGAGTATGATTTTTCCATTATCATGCTTCAGTGTTTTGCAGTTGTCTAATGATACTGAAAAGGAAAGAAAGCTCTTTTTACTCCAATTGGCTATACTTCATTGCTCTGTAGTCAATATCACACTATAGCAGCATCATGTAGCCGGGCCTCTCGACACGCAACATGTTGCAGAGTGTCTTTAAGTACTGGCTGCTTTCGCGGCCAATCACAGCCACTAAAATTAGGGTTTTTATAACATTTCTGTTTCCCTCGTGTTTTGCTTACAGTTTTTCCCTCACTTTAATTTGTCATAGTTCTAACTTGCACTCTTTAACTCAAAAAACATCTATTTTGCTGTCTTATCAAATATCTCGTTTATGCTCGCTTAAACTTAGAGCGAAATTTTACCCTTAGACTGTCTAACTGTTGACAAATTTTACCCTTATCAAATATCTTGTCGTAATAATGAAGGGTAGTTTTGTAAAAACACATCTAACTGTTGACACATTTAATAAAACTAACCATATTAACTAACCTCCTTAATTTCCATGAAAATACTCACAAGGTCCTACAAAAAGTTCCAGAAGTAGTATAACATTTAAGTATTAATAATCAGTATGTATACTATAACTTGGTTTGGTTGGGCGCTTTGCGTTGCTATCTGAGACTGACTGCTATGCTTTTTTATAGTTTGATACATGTGTTGGGTGGTATTATTTCTGAGAACTATATGATGTTCATTCTTAAATTTTCAGATCGGACATACTCGGCTCCTCAAAAGTGGATGAGGGGCAAGGGACGCCAAACTATCCAATTTGGGTGCTGTTACAATTACGCAGTGGTTAGTCCTTATCTAATGCCAGTGTGAACATTTCTCATTTAAAATCCTTTACCTCTGCTTTATTTGGAAAAAGTAACTTCAATTTCTGGGGGTGTAGTATAATACTCTAATTTGCTTATGAGTTTAATAAAGGGATGAAACTCTTAAACTAGTACTTTCTGCTTACAGGATAGAGATGGTAACCCACCCGGCATTCTTCAGAGAGCAATGGTAGATCCTATACCTGATCTTTTCAAAGTCATCATACGGCGCCTGGTCAGGTGGCATGTACTCCCTCCCACTTGTGTTCCAGATAGTTGCATTGTTAATGTCTATGAAGAAGGCGACTGTATACCTCCACACATAGATAACCATGATTTCGTTCGACCATTTTGCACCGTCTCATTTCTTAGTGAGTGCAATATAGTTTTTGGATCTAATCTAAAGATTATAGGTCCTGGTGAGTTTGATGGTCCAATTGCTATTCCCCTACCTGTAGGGTAAGTATTCAATGTGGATTTATATGCACTCTATCTATTTAGTTTTTTCTCTCAATCCATTGCTACACGAATTTCGATCTAGCTGTGTCAAAATTTTCATAAAATTTCCACTGTTATATACTACTCAAATCTTATAGTTAGCCTTTTCCTTTAGATCTGTTCTTGTCTTGAATGGAAATGGCGCCGATGTAGCCAAGCATTGTGTACCTGCAGTTCCTATGAAGAGGTATTTACTGATATGATCTTCTCTGTGGCAATTTGCACCAATAACCTATTACTGACTCATTCTTTTTGTTGAAACTTTTACTATCAGGATATCAATAACATTTAGAAGAATGGATGAATCTAAGCGGCCTATCAACTATGTTCCGGAACCTGATCTTCAGGGGATCCAACCATTAGTCTATGAAGTTGAAAAGGAAAAGAGGTCAACTGGACCGAGACATAATCGCGCTACGAAGAGTCATAGAGATAGGAGAGGTGGCAGGATTGATGCAGTGGGACCTGCAACTAGAAGTGATAGATTCTTCGATCCTCGCGACTCGAGACAAAGTTCACAAAGACCTGCAAATAGGTGGAGTAGGGTAAGGCCTGGTGGTTGACAGATGCAGTGTTATTAGGATCCATGGTTCATGTTGGTTAACAGTTTATTCTCCCATCTTAACAACCACGTGTTGGATGTGTTCATGCAATCCTTCTATATATCAATAGGTTTGTCATGGAGATTTCTTCAGTTTGCTTTCTGATAAAGCTTTTCAAAGCACTGCAGGTCGGCCCGCAATTGTGCGGCAAGTGCGCAACACATAACCCATAATTAACGGCCGCCGCAATTTTTACCTATACAACTATTTTCATCTCTATACGGCATGTTATTGATATTATTCTTTTCGAAATTTGTTGGGTTTTAAATTATTATTATTCTATGCATAAATTTTGTTTAATAGGTTTGTTGGTTGTAATGATCACTATTTTGTATTATCATCTAGTTAATGTGTGATTGAAATAAGAATCTAACCTAGAGTGAGAAAAATATGAAACTTTTTAATGTTCTTTGAGAAGATGACCCCTAATTTTTTATATTTAAATAAAATCTCCAATAAGTAACAATGATCTAGCGAAAAAGAAAGTGTATCTTACGTTCTCACGATTTGTACGAGACATTTTTTAATCAATTTTTTTTAAAACATTAATTAATTAAACTCTTTTGGTATATAATTGATTAAAAAAATTGGTGACCCAAATATGATGTGTATTGTTTCTTCATGGCAAGACTTCTGTGTTTTTTGCTATGTTTTTTTTTCTTCATGATTTGAGAGGTTGTACATTATTTGCAATTTGCATGACTTTGGTAGATGTAGTAGACCACATTGATTACGATTGTGTCATGAATCTGATTTATTTCCAAATGAAGCTCAATTTAGTGATTCACGTTTGTTTATTGTATAATTCGGTTGAGATTGTTGAATTTTTTTTGCCATCTTTGCTTGACAAATTCAATTGGTGGACCTATTTTGACACCATCTTCAAGAAATGCTAATTTCCAAGACAATTAATCTTGGAAGGTAGTTGAAGGCAAAGTAATAATCCAAAAACAAATTGAGATAAATGGTACATAAATAGAAAATTTCCTCTAACAATATTGCTCATTACTAGATAGCAATCAACCACTTGATTAACTTCACTTTCTATCTTCATACCAATCCTAACTAATCATTTTGCTTGAAAATTTCAAGTACAAATCAAAATAAAATTTGAACTAATAGTACACAGAAAAATTAAATAAAGGATAGTAACCAAAATTAAGATACTAGGCTGGAGCATTCTGTTGTCATACAGAAGCCTCTATCCGAGGTTCAAACGAGAACGCAGACATGAACTCTACGACTTCACCGCTTACGAAACATTTTGGCAATTCAGTCCACTTGTTGGTCACCAAATCACACAGAATATAAGAACATAGCTCAGGCGAGTTCAAGCATATAAATATCCGATCACCAGCACCGACACAGTTAACATCTGCCTTCTTTCCATACCACTCATGAGACTTTGCTGCAGGCATTGCCGCGATCTGTTGCCAGCATCTGTTCACCTCATCATATTTCCACACCCTCAGACTCGCACTTTCTAGGAATTCTGATAACAAAACAACTACCATCTCGCCATCACACTCTGCAACATCAATAGAGTACTCGCTGAAAACAGGCAACAACCTTGGGAACTCCAAGAAGCACTTGGATGTCAAATTGCAAGCTACGACCGTCCCTGAGGAGCTAAGAAAATACACTATTTCCTGACCGTCTTTGTTAGTAATAACTGACGAATATTGCTTCGATGGGCTTCTCTGCATGTTACTTGCCACCACATTTCCAGCCTTACTAAGGAAGTATACAACATCATCGTTATCAGTTGAATCACAATCCATGGAATTATCATCATCCTTACTCTGCAGGGCAGTGTCATGTTCCCAACGGCCAGAGCTTGAGTTGTAAACTTTAAAGAAAAGATTTGGATGTTCACCAAAGACTAATACAATCTTGTAGGAGATTTGGTCTACGGAAGTTGTACTCATCACAATGGCATAGATAGATAGATTCTCCAGGGTAAAATGCAATGGAGGGAGTTCATTACAAGATCCAGTAACAGGATTGCATACGATGAAGTTCCCTGACCAGTTGCGGTAGCAAACCAGGCCACCAGAGGCTGCAACTGGCATGCAACCTCGGTTAGAATCTTGGTGAAGAAGACGTGGATGATTGAGCCTTTTCCATCTGTTTTCAGCATAGTCAAAGATAAAAGATAGGTTGAGGCTGGGAGCCACCATCAAAAACCAAGGATCGCGGGAAGGAATGTGCGAGCATGCACGCTTGAAACTTGCAGAAGCAGCAGCTGATTTCCATCTTTTGCACACAGAAGTTAGGCAGAAGAATGTGGAAGTCGGCAGCCACGAAAGAACCCTTTCAAACAGATCTTCATTGAGGTCATCAAGAGAAAAGCTGTTGTGGAGTTCCCGGTCTCCATTTTCTGGGGACTCCCTCTTCAAACTATGTCCCATTGACCAGAAACTTTGATAAAACAACTGCATAAACTAAGGGACTAAGTTGTTAATAATGAAATCAAAATTTCCCTTACTTAAGCCTATACCATAAGCCAATTGAAGTGATTTAAGACTTGTAAATATATCAGGAAAAGATAGTCATGTTAACTAATAATCTAAAAAATTAAGTGAATGCAAAAGATCAAAACATTCCCCTTATTCCCCAACCCCGTCTAGATTTGAAGCAAAAAATGCAGTCCTTTTGAATTTTGATCAACCAATTACAGCATCAAACTAGAGAAATGTGAAAGAAAGAACCCCTTTAGAACTTTATAGCTTAACAATTTAGAAGCAACCATTAAGCTTAAACCTTAAAATGAAAAGGCAACACCTTTAGCCAGAAACCCTCCCACCAAGACTCAATGGAAAAAAAATGCTAAGATTTGCACATAGTAAAAACAATGACTCAAGACACACTCATTTAAAGGGTCAATAACATATGAAAAAATTGCAAGCAAGAGGAGATGATGATTATGATGATGATGAATACACAATAATGATAAAAAAATAAAAGGAAAGAAATGTACCTGATAGAAGTGAAAGTGGTGCTTTGTAGAAGAGATGGAATAGATAATAATAGAGTTGAGTTGAGGGTTGGATTGTGTAATAAAATGGGTGTTGGAGAGTAACAAGAAATCACAAAAAGGGAAAGAGAAATGAAGCAGTAAGAAGTGAGGTAGGAAGGTTCCTAAAGGAACTCTTTTTGTTGGAGTTGAAAGATTAACACTTTAACACTGTCATGTGACAAAACCACACATATACACACGGCTGGTTTGCTTAATATCAAATCTACATAACCAACAACTCGTTGATCTAGTATTGCAAGACCCCCAATAGATCCCCAAAATCATGTTTTCGATTCTCGAAAATGACACTATATTTTAAGAATCATATATTAAAGTTTTATGTTTGAGGAACATTTTAGCACATGATTAATCTATAATCAGAACTTCTCCATCCCTATAACTAGGTCTACCAATTTAGTGCCTTATACATTATTGAATTAGAGAAATGGGTGTTAACATAGATTTGGCTTTGGATTGGGGTTGAAAAATGGAAAATGAAAACAGTGGATACATGCAATATGTTTAATCATATCTCTCATGCTATATAAAAGAAAGAGAAAGGACCAATGAGTCTAAAACTGGAACACCAATGTATGTCAATTGTCAAAGAAGAAAACCCTATATTTCTGGTCCTTTTCTTAAGGAATATTTCTCTATTATGAATCATAGAGTCAATGCTCAAAGCCCGGTTCACAAGGCAACTAGTTATTTTTGTTTAAACAAACGAATAAATTACAACAGCTAAGTTTTTTTAAATAACTTTTAACTATTCTCTTTGACGATATATTATTTGAAGATTTTTAAATATGTTCTTAAAATTGAAAAATTGGTAACTAGGTCCCTGAACTACAGAATTATTTGTAAATAGGTCTTGAAATTTTTAAAGTTAGTCATTGCATCCATGAGCTTTAAAATCACTTGTAACTAAAATTTCAAAATTGACTTCTTGTTCCTACACTGGGTTTTGAGAAACTCAAGATCTTATTGTTTTTTATAAAATAATTACAGTTTTAAAAATATACTGAACAAAAAATCTTCACTTAAGATTTAAGATAACACAAAATACAATAAACCCATATAATTCACACAATAATAAGAATAACAAAACAGGCAATTAATGCTGCAAATTAATTTTCATAGTTTGAAAACATTTTTCCAAAGCACTAATAATCCAAGGTTCCTGAAATTAAAGAAACCCCAGACAAAAAATTTCCCAACTCATGACATCTCTTTGATGATGGGATAATAAAATGATATGAAGAAATAAAGAAAACAGTTGCATCTACATCATTGTCCAGTCCCTCATATTTCCACTTTCTTAATTCCATTTCCCTACTAAAAGAAAAACACCTGAAAATAATGTACCAGCATCATCTTCAAACAGCAGATTTGTTTGCACTGACATACCCATTGCCATAATATGTGCTATCTTTAGAGGTTAACAACTTGCATTTAGACACATCCACATGTTCTGCATCACCCTTTTTTGGACAATCTGCTGAAACAGAAGAATGCTTATCAAAGCAAGAATTGTCATTTGGAAAACCCGGAGAAGGAGCAGAGATAGCAATATCATGCTGCTCTTCCATACCGCCTGAAGTTTCTTTAGGAGACATGCTCATATCTACATCCATAAAATCTTTGACAGCTTGAGAAATAGGTATGGAAGATGATTCAACAGCACTGCAGGAAATCTCATTTGCAGCATTAGTCAACTTATCGTCAATCATGTCAACATCATCAGAATCCTCGCATTTGGCATCAAAGTCGATTACAGTGGATGATGGCTGGTATTCATGGCCAGAAACCTTCAACTCTGGACTAACATCAGATTGCAAAACACCACCCTCTCTACTGCAAGTCACAGACTCCACGTTTGAGACACATTCTTGTTTGGTAGGATCAAGCTTCACTTCCACTTTTACTGTTTGCATTTCCGCTATCCTTGAAGGTTGAATAGTTTGAATGTGAAGGCTTGACAGTCGGGGAGTACACCTGTCCAAAAGATCAAATCAAACAATAATTGCTACCTCAATCAGAAAATAATTGACACAAATGCACATATCAGAATAGAAAACTAAACACCCAACTTAAATTATCTAAGCAAGCAAACTAGTTATGACAGAATACACATTGCCAAGGCATAAGGTTCCCCAACTTTACCAAAGAAAAAGGCGAAGACAGGCTGCAATGAAAGATGAAGTCTAACAAGCAAACAAGACTAGAATTTAAAGTTCTCTTGGAGATGCATACAAAAAGGTTGAGCCAGGGTCCTAACAGTTGACAGTTGAGACCATATAATCAAGGCCATGTTAGTCATAGAAAAGGTAACAAGCAAAGACACTCCTATCTGCACTCAGACCATGTTAATAGAAAATTAGGTTTGCATTAACTAAAATGAGACTTTCTAACACCGCAATTTTTTTCTCCATCAAAAAATTCAAGTCCAGGACCAACTCAAAAATATATATCAGCATAAGGAATACCTAAACTGTCAAACAAAAAGATAGTGTTCAACATTATTTTAGCCTAAACAGATAGGGCGGCCAATGCACGAGACTCTCACCTAGTGCGATTTGGTTTGGGGAGGGTACATGTATGCAACATTTACCCCCATAAACGAAAAGACTGTAGGATTTGAACATGTGACCTCATGGTCACTAAGCAACAACCTTACCGTTGCGATGAGGCTCACCCTCTATTTCAGCCTAAACAGATGGAAAAATGGTCGACCCAATGCAGGAGGCTCTCACCTAGTGAGGTCTGGGAGGGTAGATGTAAGCAACCTTACCTTCGCAAGCGAAGAGATTGTTTCTAGGATTTGAACACATGACATTCAAGTCACAAGTTAAGCAACCTTATCATCGCTACAATGCACACCCTCGTTTTCAGCCTAAACAGATATTCTATGAAAATTCCAAATCACATCTGACAAAACCAGATTAGCCTAAGTTTAAAAGGCATCATCATTCAGGCCCAAGCAGTGAAGAGAGATAGAGAGAGAACATTAGCCTCTTCAAAACATGATCAAAAGAATACCTGCTATACAACAGCATATATGCTCCCTCGGAAAGTACCTCCTCCAATTTCACACTTGTAACCTGAGAAATGAAATGCAACCCAAATGAGAATACAATCATGTTGTATAGAGCACTCGGTGAGAGAAAAAAATATATGACAAGTTGCATTGAGAGACAAAGAAATATACCTTCCAGTCATCAACCATGTACCAGTTTCCTTGGAAATCCTTTATGTAGCAAATGTAATGACCAAAAAATGAGGCATTTAGCATATCAATATGGACTACAACAGCATATAGCTTATAGATATCAGATCCATCTCCAGCATCACTCATGTAAGGGCTAAGATTTAAAGTCTCGGGGAAGGCTACTCTCTTGTTGAGTTTTCCAAACCTCCCACTCTGCATGTATACAACAGCCCCGAAAATCATGAGAAATTTTGACATTAAAGTTTAAAGCATACAAGCCTTTTTAGATACTAGTTGGGGGGGATTAATGCACTCAAGGTATAGTGTAGAATCATGCTAAATTGACGTCCAGACAACAATTCACATCACATGAAGCACACTTTTGGATCAGAAAACAGTAGAAATAATACAACTGATATCTAAACAACTTAGCAAGACAGTCTGGATTAAATTACTCATACCTGAAATCTCTTTAAGGCAATTGTAAGAATATTTGGAGCACGTTTCACAGTCAAACGTTTCCATGCCTTGACATAGTCCTTGCACCTGCAAACAGCAGCAAAACTTGTTTAAGACAAGGTCTGTCTAACAGCAAAGTACATAATCAAAAGCAAATGTTTGAATTCTATTTCATAGCCACCATACAAAGCTCCTCGTTCAATAAGCATTTTTGTATAACTATAGGTTATACCAAGGTTCTGGATGTATTTACATACCCGTGAGCTAATATCACAAAGCATGCTTTTTTTGGAAATACTATAGTACAGGCGGAAGAGTTGAGAGAGGGGATGAATGGTAAACTATAGCTACAGAGAAAAACTTCGAAGGACATAGTTCCCAATTTAATAGAAGTAACATGTATCATATGGAGTAAGTTAAGCATCATGCACAGTTTAGGTTCCTTCGATTTCATAACAGTTGCAGAATAGAAGAGGTAAACATAGAATTCAAGCTGGGAGGATAAAATGGAGAAATGTTTCAAATGCTATTTGTAATCAAAAGGAGCTTCTTAGCACAACTATAAGACATGATGCTTTATGATATCCAATGTTGTGTGGTAAAGAGACAACACGAAACAAGATAAGATTAGAAATGCATGCATTAGAGAGAAAGTCAAATTAGCCCCACTGCAGTACTGCACGAATCACACTGAAGGTAGTTACCAATATAAGCCCAAGTGGAGCATGATAGTTGGGGGTAGAAGGAGATTAAGAAAAACTCTGGAAGAAACAGTTAAAGAGGACTTAGATTTAAATGACCTTCCAAAAGACTTGGTTTATGGCAAACACAATAGCAGTATAGCACCATCAAAAACTAAAGAGCTACAACAATGTATCGACCTAATCATCATGATTTGACAAGGTACTTTAGACATTCCACCACCTTATAAATTATTTAACAGCGATAATAAACATCATTAAGGTACTAGTATCTTTCAATAGGAAGGACAACCTTACCCGTCACATTTATACATATTTTCCCCATGAAGCCACTCCTTGGCAGTAAACTGGTCTAGGCATTCCTCCAAGGAGGCAGCATCTCCATGGATTTCAACAGTCAAGTCCATCATGCTTTCATACTGGCTTGACGTCTGGTCACATTTAGTGCATATCACCTATTTAGTTTCACAGGAGAAAATATTAAAAAGATTGCGACAAACAAACCACAATTCATGTCAGCACAAAACAACCCAAAAGGTGGAAAATGCCGATAAAAATCAAAGAATCGAGATTTATATCCATGTCAGCACCAAAACATCACAGAAGGTGGAAACTATGAAGATTTATATCCAATAAGCATGACTGAACTGTAACTAGCTTGGAATGCTCAAGGCAAATCACATGTCAGCTTTAATCTTATTCATAATTACAATTCAGCCAAAAAGCAGAGTATCATTATATTCGATCATCATAAACTGAACTGAGTACCTTTAAACTCCTTCATAAAACGTGTCATAAATGCACTCCCCAGTCCCCACTATACCCAAAAGTTTTCTTCCATTAAATTAGCTCATAGTTTATCTTTTTAACTCATGGAAGGACTATATAAACAACGTTTGTACCCATCTGAAGAGGACAAGAAATTCAAAACTACAGAGAGTCAGAGACTATGCGCCCTGATTGGTTCTGTTTTTGCTTTATTGTTTTTCAAATGCAAAACAAAATTCAATAACAGTTTTGGATAGTTCATTTTTTCTTGTTTTATAGTGAGTTTGTGATAATTACAAAATTCCTATTCTTTAGGGTGTTTTGTCATCTTTAATTGTTCCAAATCAAAAATAATAATAATAACTCTTTGAAATGATCCTGTTTTCTTGTTTTTAGATAGGTATCTTGTCCTGTGGTTTTTAGAAACCAGAAACATTCATTCAAACAGTTTTTATTTTATACTAGCATGTCATCCCTTGCTATGCAAGGGGTTTAGGAATTTTTTTTAAACAAAATACACTACTATAAAAACTTAAGTAAAGGTAATTTAAATAATAAACAATAAGTTTGTTTTTCTTTCAAAAAATCAAAAGCTTATTTTAGTGCATGATTAAAATTTGGAAATATTAGGAGTATAACAATTTAAAAGGGAATGTCATTGGGAATATACAAGTTTCAAAGAAAGCATTTGGAACAAAATAAGAACACTGTAGGTAGCAAAGATTGAGGAATTCCAAAAAAATCATGTAACAGATTTAAATGTTGCCAAATGTCAAAACATAGGTCCAAATGATGAGGTCAAACTTCCACGGGACTAATTCAACGAGACACATCCTTTCATATATAACAGATAGGCTTCCATTCTAACGAGAAAACGTTAATTTCAGTACGATTAGTAATCTAACCTCAGATTGAAGACAGCCACCGAATATGTGTTGAATAAGGGTTGTCTCCTGAAGGGTAGAAGGGACAGATTTCTCACCACCAAATTCATCCAGGCAAACAGATTGCATAGTATCAATGGAAAACCTATAGGAAAAAAGTATTGACAAAAATATCTTATATATAACCAAATAATTATCAGATAGACTACCTTCTAAAGCAATCAATGTAGAATTCATTATGAAAGGTGAAACGGCAATGTTGTTAGAGAATATAAACCTCATGAACTCATGAGCATCCTCTTGTCTTCCATGGCCAAGAGTACCGCCAATATTCGACAAACGAGAGAGAATGTTCATGGGAGAAAACGAGTGGTAACTTAGCCTTGTTCTTTCAACATGGATTTCAAATTCACATAGAAAGCACCAATCATTGCAACTACCTGAAAGAAAGGCCACGACTAACAAACATAAGCATGAAGCATAATTGACATCCAGCAAAAACCAAAAGCTTTGAGTTACGACATTACATTCTCTGCGGTGGCCTTTTTCCAACAAGTATGCAACAAGTGGCCTTGTGAATGAGAGGCACTGAAGAACCACATTCGCAAAGCAACTACAGAGATTGGCAGCAAATGTAAATTTCTCACATAATCCTCTAATTGCAATTTATCAACAATAGCATAATAATAAAGCTAAAGCACAGTTCAAAAATTGGCAAACCTGTTTCCACAGTTCAGGAGTCCACAAGGAGGAGGTCCTGGCTTGTCCCAGTTAAAAAATTTCATAAATTCATCATAAGGAAAAAGAACCTGAAAATGCAAACGTATATATAGGCGTTCAACAAATAGAATATATAAATACATCCAACCTCCTGTACTTATAATCATCATAGTGATAAAAACATGTTATAATTTACTAGCCTATTAACTGGGAGGTGTTTCCTAGGTTCCATGTTCCCGTGATAGAGTTGGTTACAAGGCATAGTAACCAGCTCTACGAGTAGGCTAGGTGCAGTGAAATTGTACTAATTCTAACAGGAAACCTGACAGCAGTAGCTTAAGGTTTTGCAAATTGAAAATCTTAATCTTTTGTAGTTACTATGGATAAGTAATTAATTAATATGACAAATTGTGCAAAATATTCCAAATGTATTTTTTATTTTTCTAATGCTGCTATGCTTTCTAGCATCTGTTGCTTCAAGGCTTGAAACTCCTTGTACCTCAAGGATGTTTTTTTGCCTTTAACTACTACCTGGTGTAAGCAAAGAGTAAATGTAAATTTGCAATAATCCTATAAAAGAAACTTACATCTTTAAGCTGCTTAATTGGCCTGGAAGTTCCACTTCCTTTACTAGGTATCAGTACAATTGGAGGCTTTTTATCCCCGACTGCCAAAGCCTCACACTTATCCGCCTCGTTTTGATCCGAAACCTTGCAACTCGTCTGATGCCCGGATCTCCAATCCAAATGTTGACATTCTTGTGAGCTGAAAAATTAACACACACACATACACACAAATGCAAACTGAATCCAGTTCCCCTTTTCCTAGTTAAAAAAACAAACAAAACCACTAATACCATCACATTATAAATCAAAAACACAATATTAAACAAAATACAAGAATGGAGAGAGAAAGAAAAGGGTTTAGTTGACAGTTACCAATATCGCACAGCTTTGCAGCGCGAACATTTCTTAGAACCTTTCTTCCCACATACGGCACAAGAAGCATCCTCCACGGTGGCGAGAACACCTGGCATTGATGTTGAATTGACAGAATTGTCCCCTTCGAAAGTGGCGTGAGCCTCAAAGTACTTCAATGCTGTTTTTCTCACCAATGTGTGCAATCCAATTATCACAACCAACACTGATAATATCAATTTCAGGAACCAGTTCAGATCCCACGATATTCCACCACCGACAAGCATCTAAGTCGTCAATAAATGATATACCTGAGATTTTAGGGTTTTTCATTGAGTTCATATATACAAATATTAATACTAATACTGTTACATAACTCAATGCTCAAAATTAGGGTTTTCTTATCTTCAATCCAATCCAATTCAATCCAATCCAATCTCAATAACTAACTCTCTTCCTTCTCTCTCGCTTTCTGTTTATTTCTTGTTGTGTATCTTCTTCTCTTGTGTGTTCTATACTACATATGATAATAAATAATTATATATAGAATCTTAGTTTATTTCCATATATGTCCTTCTTAATATTTTATCCAAATCAAACAAAGAAAAATTATACAAACATCAATTACTTAAATTCTACTAAGTCTCATATTTAATTTTAATTAGTTTCTCAATCTGATCCATGTTAGATAAAGTTGGATACATTAAATTTCAAAAACTTGTTTGATTTGATTCTGTAATGTATTTTTATCAGTGTATATTGTATTTTCATCTATATCAGTCATGAATTATTCATACTTGTTTATATAGCAATTAAAACTCATAACACAAGATTGAGATAATAATTACCATATAGTATAATTCACAACATGGGTATGGTAGTAATTGAATAGTTTCTCGAGATTAGGTTGAAAGACTAATTACTAAGCTTACTTTTTAAGGTAAGTCAAATTATAAAAAGGAATGTTAACATGGTATGGTTTTAAATGATAATAAAGTGTGAATGTTGAACTATAACATACAATCTATTTTGTAAGACTCAAACATAATAATCACAATTAGTCAACTTTAAAACTCATTTACCTACACTAAAAATTACTTCCTCCATAAAAGTAAATGAAAAAATCAATATTACATATGAGATTCATCTTGACGAATTAATATATCAAACCCCTTCAACTTCATAAAATCTAACATAGAATTGTTATCTTTGCGATCTGATACATATTTGTTTTCTCTGTTTTTGTTTAGTCTCAACAACGGGAAAAAAAATTGACTTATTTGGATAGAGTGGAATGCAATTCAGTGTAAAGTGACACGATAGAAAAAACATACCTAGTAGAGTAAGAAGAAAAACGCATTTACAACAGCGGAGAGTATTTGAGCTGAGAAGCTGGCGGCGAAAGATAGCAAGTGTAAGTAGCTTTTATAGCTAGGTTAAGAAAGAACCTAATGTAATTACAAAATTGCCATTGTATTTTCACTTCTCGTGTTTTCGATTCCCAAAATTTCACCCGTAACGCTAAAACCAATGATTTTGCATTTTCAAATTGTTAATTTAGACATTTTTATTAAAATCCAACCAAACACAACTTAAATCTTATATCCTAATCTTTCATACGTCTGTTTTTTATCAAATACTCCTATTATCTTAAAGTCAAATTGGATTTGACCAATCTTAATCGGGACAAGACGAACTATTTAAGGGAGTTAAAAGCATTGTTAGTGCCCATTTTTTCATTACCAAGCCAAATATCACTTCAAGAGAACTAGTCTCTTTAGAAATTGGACTAACAAACATTTTTTTTTCAATCAATATTTATTTTTTATTTATATTAATTTAAGGTGATGATGAATTTCAAAGGTTGCTTGCTAGGTGAGATATAATGCAATAAATCACGTTTTTTATAAGTTAATTTAAAGATTTTATATTATATTTTTTATCTTTGATGACATATTTTATTTTCATTGACGTGAGATTTAATTTTATCTATTTTTGTCTGCATTTAAATTAACTAATTTACATGATATATTATGCTATATTTGTTTAATATGTTTTCTTGCATTGTTCGTGTTAGGAAATAAAATGAAATAAAAAATAGGAAGTATGATAAAAAATTTTTGCTCTTTGATACGAAAGAACGTGGAAAAAGTGTTAGAAAAATATAAGAAAAAAAGTATATTTTTTAAATACATATTAGCTCAAAAATTCATATCTTAATATCTTATATGACAATCATTTTCTTCTCATTTTCCTTCCATCTCACTAGGATCATCAATGCACTAGAAAAGGTTGCATTACATGAGCATGTGTTTTTTTATAGGTGACATATTCAATCCAATATAGTTGGACCAATTTTCAAGGTCCATTAACTTTGGCCCACATAGTAGAATTCAAGACTATTTCTCATTTCAAATATGCACTACTTTCCACCCAAAATTTTAATTTCGAACCATATAATTTGAAAAATCCCATAATGCTCTCTTTCTATTTTTACTATCTCTTCATATCTTCTGAATCTTATACTCTATTCTCACTAATATTTTATCTTCATCAAATCACAAACCACAAACTTTAAACCTCCCACACTAACAACATCTAACTACCCATAACAATAAACCTTTTTATTTCGAATGGGATAGTTGATTTTCAGGACAACATCTGTTGTCCAAAATATATTGTATCACTACATATATCACTAACATATGATTGATTTCTGACCGACCACAACTAATGTTATACCAATGACACAATTTATGAGACAGTAAATGTATACATTTATTTTCATCAATCACTTTTCACGTATAATTATCCAATGTTGTTGGAAGTGAAAACATATGCATACTAATCTGAGTTTGTTTGAATGTATATTTTTATACCTCGTTAAATTATACATTATGACAATTACATGGGAGAATGTTTAAACTTTTCTGACAAATGATTATTGCAATATTTTTTTACATAATTATGGGGTCCAACGAATTTTAATTCTAAATGGGGTCTATGACAATGCATTTATAATATTGTAACTTTTGATATCGGTTTGTTGGGAATTCATGCATGAAATTAGGAAAACTAAATATGAATAAAGAACAAACAAAAAATGAAGCACTTTAGGATGTGAGGGGTTTGTGGGGTTCGGGAAAGAATGAAATTATTAGGGATTTGTGGAGTTTGAGGAAGATTGAGAATATAAAGGCATTATGAGATATTTAGAAAATAATAGGGTTCAAAAATAAAAAGTTAGGTTCTAAAAGTGATTCTATTCTTAGTGTGAGCAATAAGATCAATATCAAGATTATTGGTTTTGGTGGCCCTATTTCCTTTAGGACACGTGTCTTCATACTTCCTAACTACCTTCTAGTGGCATGCAATTAAATTAAAGTCTCATTGAGAAGACTAGTATGATTTTAATGGAATGCCACCAAGGCATCATTTTTTAGGCGAAGATAGATCACTTATTCTGAATAGTGTCATTCTTTGTCTCAAACTAATTAGAATATTATTTTTTATTTTTAATTTTATTTATTTATTTATATGTCAATATGTAGTTGGTTTGAGATATGAAATCATTACATATATAAGATCTTTGTAGTCTTCAAAAAATAATATTGTTATCCCTGACCTAATAGTTGAGTATAAGAAGTTGTAAAAAGATATGTTAGTATTAGGAAATTAAATACATTACCTTTTACTTATTTCGATATATTACTTCCCAAAATTGTATTTATATTTTTGGGTTGTTGAGTTGGGGAAAACAAAACTCATAATTAAATAGATCACATTCATTTATTTGTATTTTATTTTTTGCATATCTTTTCTTAGTTTAACACCCACTACTCTCTATTGTTAAAACAACCAAAAACAACATTAGGGGACTATTAAATGAATCAAATTTGTTTTCTGTTTTAAATAGGTAGAATAGGAACGTGGAAAAAACCATGTATCTGGCTAAAGTGACCCATCAAGGTTAAAGTTTACACCTTATAATATCCACATATAAGGGTAACCTCATCTTTTTTTATTCTTACTATTAGTATAATAATCTTATTCATGTTTCATGTGAAGAAGTAGAGTAGAATCTTCATGACCCTTCTGACTAAAGTGATCCATCAAGGATTAATTATGCCAAACTCGATCGAGTTCTTAAAAAAAGTGAACAGAACTCCAAAATCTAACTAGTAGAATTTTATTATTTTTTATATATTTGACAACCGATACACATCTGTTATCCTACAAGTTATATCACCGCATGTGTTATGGTTTGTCAGGAAAATAATTAATTTTTAATATTTTAACTTAAATATATTTTTCAACCAACCATAGACTAGTCATACATACATTGATACAACTTATAGGACAATCCCTTAACAACTATAGATGTAGATCTTGCTGATCTATTGTTTGTGTTAGCAGGCAGAAGAGAGGGTAAGGTAAAGTTTAGGCAAGAAAATCAGGAATTGTGTTTTCCACTACATATCATGCCTAGTGTAATTTCTATCTAGCACATCCAACTTTTATTCTCAAGTTGATATATATATACTCCAAAACTTTTATGGTTGAGCTTTTCTCACATTAATAAGCAACTAACCAACAACAAATCCTCATAAGATTTCAATCTTTGTCAACTTAATTATTACTATCTGTTAATACCAGTGTGTCAAACATTATTATTAACATGACAAATAGAAATTTTATGGAATAGTGTGAAACCTGATCTGAACATTAAACTGAAAAATGTTTTATATTAGATTTTATTTGTTTAAATGATTAAATTGTTGAATTGAAGAAGATGATTTGGTATATAATTATTAATAATATATAAATATAAAATTTTATATATTAATAATAGGTATGATCATATCAAAGGCTGCATGCATGAAACTCCTACCATTAATATGAACTTTTGGTGATCTCAATTTTAAGGTTTTTATTTATTTATTGGTGTAGTGGTAAGATGAGAGATTACACTCACACCTAAGATCTAAGACTATATAGAATTATAGCCTAAAGTAAATGTATCACATTAACCGAAAAAGCTTAATTATATCATATCCGCTTATTAAGGATGTTGTCCGAAGTAATTACTCTAATTCCGGAGGTGTTTGATGTAAATTAGAAAATTACTACCACTAATTGTATTTATCATAAACCCCAAAAGAGGCATCACATCACTAATCATTCTTTTAGGTTATACTCTTCAATTGAAAATGTGTATCAACATCATGATAAATATAAAATCCGAATGCAGTCTTAAGCATTTTTAAGATTTGATTTTATAATAGATATAATGGGTCCTATTAAGTACAACTGATAGGGAATGTTTGAGTTAACCTTAGTCATTAAAAATATTTAAATTGTCTAGCTTCATTACTTAAATTACTAGACATGAATTATGAATACATGAATATATTTTTTCCATATATTATTAATATCATATACTAATATTCAGATAAAGTAGTTTATTAGTGATTCACTAATTATTTATTGTAATAAATATAATATATTTATCAATATAAATATTATTATTTACAACATATAACAAATAATTCAATAAGTAATCATATTATAAACATCTATGGTGTTCAAAGTTCTAACTGTTATTTTATAAAATGTGAAACTTTTCATATACAAATTGATTTGATACAATTTAACCGGATTTATTGGATATTGAATATAATTATCATATTCTATCAATATAATTCTCTCCTTTCCCTTTTCCCTTTAATATATTCATATAATCATATCACAATCTCGAGCAGATAAACATCTTAATACTTCATATACTTATGAAGTTTAACACAATAATGGGGAAACAAAATGAAAGAAAGGAATTTGTTCCAAGAGCATCTTCAATTATAGAACGTGAGAGAATTGTGGACCTTATTATTCCACCTTATATATCTTTACTCCAACCCTAAGCAACTCTAATCTTACACCTCTTAATATTTTTGTCAAATAAGTCCCATGTTTTTTATATTTCATTCTTAAAATATTAAATCATTGATATATCTATTTTAAAATAATAAATACATGGATACAAGTTAACTCTTACGCTAATCTTGTTATTGAAATAACTTTTATTAGAAGAAATAGAAAACCAAGAAGAATCAGGTATGAGAGGAGTAACTACACAATCTCATATAGATCATTAATTATTAGGACCCCTAAAAAAATATTCATGCAACAATTGCTTAGTAAAACACCACAAAACACTAGATATATTTGTCATTTTTTTCTCTTTATGTTTTCATGTTACATAATTTTCATCCTAATATCATGCCACCTATTTTCCTTTATAGAAAGGAGGAGAAAAAAAACATTGCAACTTGGCTCATGGATTTTAATCATTCTACCCAGAAGGGATGACCAAATGTTAACTGGCATTTCAATTTTAGTATTTAAAGATGGAAAAGAAAGAAACACCATATAACTGAAAAAACCATATATTAATGCTATGTGTTACAAATGTCAGCGTGCCACATGGCAGTTGTTAATTGTTGGGGTACAAAGGAAAAAAAACAAGGATCACATATCCAAAAAAATTATGTCTTCATGTCCCAAGTCAATCACATTATAATAAGTAATCAAAAAAATGTTTTCTATTTTTATGACTTTTTTTTTAACTAGTTGACATTTTTTTGATAAGATTGATACACAATGGAACACCAAGTTTTAGGATAGATAATGTTTGTTGAAAGGCAAATAGGCAGAGTGTCACATGGGAATGGCTAATTTGACCCAACAGAGGGGAATATGGCTTAGTTGTTCATATGCATAAATAAATAGCACAATGTGTATTAGTGTTTCTTATATAATGTATATTGATTTATAACACACCCATGTCCCTCCAACTAATAATATTATTATTCTTTGACAAGGATGTGGATTTATTATTGGGGGAATTCTTTATGTTTTATGTCTCTCTGATTAATTAATTTACTCTTGCTTTTCGGAACCCATTAAAATAAATATATTCAAAGAAAGGTTTGTTTTACAATAAAACAACCACCACATCCTTGAACGCATAACATGATTAACAAGTGGACGATGTTGTATAATTTCCGGAAACTTTTGTTTTGAGTGGTACTCCACCATAGGCAGCATTTTAGACAATAACTTTCCATACAAATATAGATTATCTATCAACAAATGTTAGTTCAAGTGATACATATTTGATTCTCTTTAAGCAATGTTTTGTGTTAGAGTTTTGTGGATGAAAAAATAACCACTGAGAGAGTTAGCCCCACATACATGTAGATGTTCCCGGCTCGAACAAAATTGACTCAAAACCAAAAAAATATATAGAATTATTTGTTAAATCATACCTATACTCATTATCGACCTTAACTATTAAACACTATAATGTAACGTAAAGATATGAAGACCACAATTTATTCTTTGTATAATGAAGAGCTAGTTTATTTGAAGGTGAAGTTTTCAAAATCATTTGGCTTATGTCTAACTATCACACAAAGTTGATTTGTGTTTGACAAAAGTAGCTGAAAATTTGGCTGAAAGCGATAAAAATTTTATCCTGTAAATTTATTGTCTAACTAGTAATTTCCATTACCCCGTGAAATATAGTGAGACCAATCCAATTCTAAGATTAATGGACATGCAACATTAGTTAAGCAATCACATACGCCTATGAACAAACACATGCAAGATAACAAGACAATGTAACAGTTACATTATCGGTGTATACATATTAATCGATCTTATTAGGAAACAAAGTTAATACGTTAAGTGGTGATGTTAATTAATGAAAGATAATGTATTTTATATATTATGAATCTGTGCAGCCGCCCTTGCTTCATTTGGTCTCAAATACATGCATGACATCGCAAAGTACACAACTAAATTATACATTAACCTTAGATCTATCATGTGCATGCCTTGTTTTAGGTAAATTAATATTATTATTAATAAATCACACTCTCTCATAGCGCGTCACCGTACGCTCCTCTCCACCATCAGCCACGTCACCTCGATTAGAAATGGCGGGGAACATAAGTGCTTTTCTTTCTATGGATTTTTAATTTTAAAAAAAACTCCATCTTCCCATAAAATAAAATAAATATATATTCCACTCACTCTAAATTTGGATCATTAGTTGAATCTGTTATTTTTTTGAAAGACTAAGGGCAACAAAACATTATAAGATATATGGATATGAATGACTTTTTGATGAATCAATTGTTGTCTTTTGTTTACATGAGTGTTTTAAATTGAGTTTTAATTTGCAATTGCGATTATGGTTATTGTAATTGTGGTCGTTGCAATACAAATTGTGGTCGTTGCAATACAAATTGTGGTCGTTGCGATGCGGATTACAACAGTTGCGATGTGGATTGCGGCCCTTACGGTGTGAATTATTTTGTGACTAAAAACATATTTTTGATATCAATGCGGTCTTATGTGACCCAATGCGGTTACTTTGCAGCCCAATACGATTCAAATGCAGTTGTGTTGCAACATATTACACTACAGTATTGTGGCCGCATCATGTGATGTGGTCCACAATTTGATATAGTGATCATGCTTTAATAATTTTCTTGTAACTAGGATGAAGCATTAAAGTTTTTTAATCTCTATAATTGTGACCACTAATGTAAAGCCATAATGTAAGTAAATATAATTGGTATATAGTTATATTAGACTCCTATATAACTAAAATTATGAACATTTATTAATTGACATTGAGCATTGACATGTGATTCTTTTGCATAGAGAAAGAACAGTGAACTGTGAAAGGGAACGTTGTCTCCTGATATTAATAAAGAGAAGAAAAAAAAAATGGAGAAGAACATTAATCTTTGATATTTGACCTCATAATGCACATGGCTGCATGGGTTTCTGTTCTCTTCATTTTTGTTTATTAAAAGTTTTTTCCTTTACTCTCATGAAGTTTACAATCACATGGTGTCATCTTTCTCTTTCTCTCTCCTCTTTAGTGTTTGAGTTGTTTTATCATTGAATGCTTTTGACTCCACAGTTTAAGAGATTCTTCAGATCTACAGGAAAAGCCGTTTTGGGCATTGTCAACTTTAATTCTTCATCTTTCTAAGTCTTTTTTTTTTGGTGACTAGCTTTTAACTCTATTAATGCACAAAAGGTTAGAGCTTTTCAACTTTCACCGTTATTATTATCATCATGAATCATATCTGTAACAATGTTTTGCTTTCAAACAAATGTGTTTTGAATTGAGTGAGCTCAATTTCAATTATTTTCCCTTTTGATTTGTATTTGTTGAAAGGCCTTGAATCTAGTTATAGGCGTTTTTAATCACAAGAGTATTTTTTGGGCTTGATGTTGATGATGGATCTTAGTTTGGGATCAACAATCCTCTTGCCTATACAATTGTCAAAATGGGTATTGGTTTTGCTTTGCAATTTGCAACTGTTTAAAATTTATTTGTTTTGAAAATGTTCCATTGTTGTTTTTTAAGATGGTTTCATGCACCAACTCATAATTTCCATTACTTTTAATCAAGGCTTGATATTGGATTCAATTTGCTCTACTATTTCTTATTCTTCTTTAGTTGGTGACTTTTGATTAATGTTTCTGAATTTGTCCCTTTTAAATAAAGTTTCTAAGTTTGGCTACTTTTACTGTACAGCTTATGGTTTTTTCATCTTTTATTCAAATTCTGCCTAGTTTTATTAATGTTCTATCAATAACATTTTATGTACAACTAGATGTGTGATATGATAGTGATGTATATATACTATATACAAGATTGAAAAGCATGTGGTACAAATAACATAACTCTTACTATATATTATATCTATTCCAATTTCCAAGTTGAGTGCCAAACTAATTTGAGACTCATTCACCTAACAGATTGCAGGAGGCACTAGTGCTTTGGCTTCCCTCTTATTGTTCTGTTCAATATATACATACACAAAAACCAAGAGTTAAACTTGGACTAGAACTATGCTAATGCAATAGCTTTGATTCATTGAAGGATGCACAAGTTCAAATCAAAGGTTGTACATTGGAGAGTAGAAAATTGGATGTAATCAAACTACTTTCAATGGTTTGTGAGATGGAGAGTGAGTGTATTGAAGACATGGACATTGAAGGCCTCCCTTCAATGTGGCCTGAAGATATTGTAACCGATGTCGGAAAACAGTTTAATATAGAAAAGCCTGGAAGGGACCAAGATATGTTAGAGGAAGTGACAATCTTAGAGGAACCAACTATAGCTGATTTCCAACGCCTTATGGAGCTTACCAATTACACTGACAAAGGGTCTTCTCAGTTGGCGTACCTTATGAAACACTGGGAGTATAAGCAGGCCAATGCAGTACGTCTTCTTAGAGAAGAACTCGACAACCTTAACAAACAAAGGCAGGAAGTTGAGCTCAGGAAGTTGGAGATATTAGAATATGATCGATTCGAAGAGGAAAATTATGGCGGTGATAAACGCCCGGTTTCTATATTGGACGAAGTTTACTATACATGGAAGGATGTACCAATGAAGAAAAGTGAAGTTGTTGTTCAAAACAAGAGAATTGAAATTGATGCCGAGTATGACACCGTTGTATATTGGAAACAGCGGGCGCTGCAATTGGAAAAACAGTTGGAGGCAAGTATTCAGAGAGAGCAAGTACTCGAGGAAAAGTTGCAAGAAAGTATAGAGACTATTGAAAGACAGTCCTCACCTGTTGAAGAACTATCCCAGATTCTGAAGAGAGCAGATAATTTCTTACATTTTATACTTCAAAATGCACCTGTTGTAATTGGCCATCAGGTATATTACAGTGAGTATTGAGTTTCTGTACATCTAAATTAACTTATAGAAAAATCCTGGCATATGACATCCAACGTTTATCAGATTTTCATGAGTTTTTCGTTCATCTAAGTACGACAGAGTACATAGCTGAGATAATAGTTACTTTTTACGCGGTTTGTTTCAGCGAAAACTATGAGGAGTGGTAGTAAACTTAGCACAACTTACAAGCATATATTTTATGAAATACATAAACCTTCTAATAAATAAGCTTAGAAAAACTTGATGTAGCTTATCTCTATTCCTTTTCTTTTCCTCCACAATTTCTTTGCTTTCTATTTCCTAGATGGAAGTAAGTGCTCAGGCATATGGTTTAACTACCATCCACATTTTGCTTCTGTACTGTGTAGGGGACACAGGAAAAGGACTGAAATTGTGTTTTAATTTGGCTTGAATATGTGCACCGTGAAACTCGATTCTTCTTTATATCTGTGTTGTGCCGAAGGATCAAGTGCTCCATAAAAGATGAAAATAAATTTAGGAGCTTGTTAACAAATTGATAAAAATCTGCTTTACTTCATAATTACATTACACACAACACATGGTCAAGATTACATGCAATACTTGTAGTTTTGGATGGTTCATTATTATTAATGTTCAAAGAAGAATCTCATTCTCTGGAAAGGGCTGATTCTATGATATTTTTCTTACAGGACAAAGAGTTACGCTATCGCTTTATCTATAATCATTTTCCAAGTTTGCAAGAGGAGGTAATGATTGCTGTTGAAGTTCTTGTTGCAAGGTCATATGATTAATGTTGCATCATAATTTCTTCAAGTCATAAGTCGCTGAAACCTCAGAAGAAGCTTATTTTACATAGAGATTTATTTCCTCTTCATAAGTTACTTAACTTCATACGCGAAGGGCTAATGCTGAAATATCTTGACCCTAAAACCTACTTTTCAGGACATAATAGGAAAAACGGATGTCGAAATTTTCTCAGGATCAGGGGTTAAGGAATCTCAAGATTTCAAGAGAGAAGTTATGGAAAAAGGATTACCTGCGAAAAAGGAAATTACTTTTGAGACAGAATTGTTTGGCTCAAAGATATTCTTGATATATGTAGAACCGGTTTTCAGCAAGGCAGGTGACACAATTGGAATAAATTATATGGGAATGGAAATAACAGATCAGGTAAATGTTATTTGGTTTTGAATCAATTTGTACTTGAAGTGTGTGCTTTAAAGAGGATATTTATATTTCTCACAAACCACAGGTGAGAAAAAGAGAAAGGATGGCGATACTTCGGGAAGAAATTGCAGTTCAGAAAGCCAAGGAAACAGAACTGAATAAAACCATTCACATTACAGGTTTAATCACTCAGTCAAATCTTATTTATGGATTTTTCTATAAAGTTTACAAGCAAGATGCTTATTCTGCTCTCTTTACCTCGCCATCTTTTTATAGAGGAGACCATGCGGGCAAAACAAATGCTGGCAACAATGTCTCATGAGATAAGATCGCCATTGTCTGGGGTTGTTAGCATGGCTGAAATTCTTTCTACCACAAAACTTGATCGCGAGCAAAAACAGCTTTTGGATGTCATGCTATCTTCAGGAGATTTGGTTCTTCAGCTTATAAATGACATTCTTGATCTTTCCAAGGTTGAGTCAGGTTAGAAACCTATCCTTGTACCATTGCTTGTTATCGGTGTAATATCTGCAGCTGAAACTTAAAAAGTAATTTTAATCATTCGGAGACAAAGTTGGATCTCGGTCATGTTTGGTGAATACAATATTTTTCTTCAAATTTGTGACCATACTTACTGATCATTTAAATTTCTTCCCATGACAAAAACTCCATGATCTGTGTAGGAGTTATGAAATTGGAAGCTACCAAATTCCGGCCAAGAGAGGTAGTAAAGCATGTACTCCAGACTGCTGCAGCATCATTGCAGAAAATGTTAACCTTAGAAGGACATGTGGCAGATGATATACCTATTGAGGTGAGAACTTATGTAACACTTGCATGCTTTGCTGTTGAAGATTAAGCATTACTGCTCCTATATGATAGACTACTCTGTGATGCATTTCTGATGATATTATCTCTTTTCATAAATCTTATATATTATTAAAGTAGTTGACAGATAAATGCAAACTATGATTTTACCTGATAAGTTCTAACTTATTCCCACTTCAATTGCTTCATGTATAATTGCAGGTCATTGGTGATGTTTTAAGGATCCGGCAGATTCTCACAAATTTAATCAGGTACTGAGATATTATGATTGGTAGTTCGAGTTTGTAATCATTGTTGTTGTATTTAACTGCTTCAAGTTTCCCAGGTTGTCCTCTAGTCTACAGCATCGAACTTTCTTTTCCGTATATTATTTTAAAGGATGAGCACTCTCTTGTACTTGGCTGCACTATATTAGAAGTAGTATATAGTTAGCTGGCTAAATTTACTTCCACTTGAGTATATAAGAAATGGTCCATATAGTAATGAACACCATCCCTCTAGTAAGCCCCCAATCATAATAGTTTACCTCGTATAAGGTCAACAGGTTAAGGATAATCATCTATTATTTACCACAAAAGTTATTCACCATGTATTCTATTAGTACCATCTATTTGGTTCAGTTTAACTGGTCTGGCTGCATAGTCATATCCCAAAATGACACTGCTCTATAGTGTAAAGTTTAGAAGTGGTTGTACATGGAATATTCTTTGCTAGTTTATTTGTTGAAGGTAATGATCTATCTGTTCTGAGATAGATATAAGCAAAATTTGACCGGAATAGCTTAGAGTTTCATGCATAGCTAGTACTAGAGGTCAATATCCACTTATTCACTAACTGAAAGCTAGGTAGCAATATGAATGAATGAACTTGTAAATAATTTTACTTTACTTGATTCATGTAAACAATACTTTATTATTTTGCAGCAATGCGGTCAAGTTTACACATGAAGGCAAAGTTGGTATAAACCTTTACGTTGTGGCAGAGCCACCTTTTGCGAAAGCAGAAGAATGTCACCAAAATTCAAATTCGGAACAGTTAACTATTTCAGCTAATGGCGTGAGAGAAGAGAAACATCCATCAACACCTCAAAGTGGTGGCAGTGAACAAAATCTTCATAATGGTCAAAGTCACAATGACCATACCAGCCAAATTCATGCTTTTAATGATGAATGTAGATCTTCAGTTAAAAGTGAGTGTTCAATGAGTGGAGACGGTGAGGGGCAAACTCATTCAACTGAAACAACCGTGTGGATATGTTGTGATGTTTATGACACAGGAATTGGAATACCAGGTATCTAACTTTAACAACCTTCTCTAGATTCCTGAAAATTGATGTTTATGCTTCTGTTTGATTTAGAATTAATTCTATTTGTATGTATAATGTTACAGAAAAGGGCATACATACTCTATTTAAAAGGTACATGCAAGTCAGTGCAGACCACGCTCGAAAGTATGGGGGCACAGGGCTAGGACTAGCAATATGTAAACAACTGGTAAACATTTTATTCAGCTCTTCTTTCGGTGAAGAGAAATGCATTAACATTCTTTTCGACACTCTCTTCGACGCCCTTTATATTATCAGCTAAATTTCACATGATACCCACTAAGCTAGTCCACTTCCTATTTAGCGAATCTCACACGTATCCACGTAATAGTAAAGAGTATGGTGAAAAGAGTGTCGAAAACAGCTTATTGCTAGCATTGCTGGCAAAGAGAAAGCTATAAAAGCACGTATCTCTGAAAAATGTCTTTCTACATGCCAATTGTTCATTTCTGTCGATACAGCAGAACGTGCACTCAGGAACTATCTATTTCGTTTCATTTTATCTTAACTTGCCCAAAAAGAAATGTTTTTGCACCTAAGGGAAAAAGACTATGATACTTCTTGTTTGTTTCTTTCATAAAGCATTGCTTAGGTTGCTATGTTATTTTTCTCTTATATGATCAAAAACACATCTTTCTTTGCTACGCTAATTATATATTGTCCGTTGTCAATGTTTCCTTACAGGTTGAGTTAATGGGTGGTCGTCTAACAGTGTCAAGCAAAGAACATTGTGGTTCTACCTTCACCTTCATACTCCCATACAAGGTTTCAACCACTTGTGACAATGATTCTGATGACTTTGATGTGGAGAAAAATGATGGCATGTCTGATGATACAACACAGGGCTTCTTCCAATTCCAACCACGCACTTTGGGATCTCTATTCTCATCTAATGGATCCAGCAGGCCACAAAATATATTACCAGGTTACAGAACCTCACACAAGTTTAATGGGTTTTCAGAGAATTCTCACTCATTCCCCTCTAGTAATACTATATCATCAGAAGTGACAAGTAACACAAGTTTAGTCGAGGATGCGTCTTCAGTGGTTGTTGATGCCCCGGAGATGTCTGAATCACCAACCTCATCAATACCAGAAACAGAACATGAAAGTTTAGTTGATAGAAACAAACAGCACCAAGATAATACACATGCTAAGTTACAGAATGGTAATGCTGTTTTTTCTCCACTTAAGGCGGAATGTCGAGGAATGAGTGTAATAACAAACTCAAGTGAACCTCAGCATACATGTCAGGGTCAAGTGAAGGCAGACATAACTTCTCAATGTGTTACTAGCAGCAACAACACATCATCAGAATTAAGCAAATCCACATTAAAGCCAAAGATCCTTCTTGTTGAAGATAACAAGATCAATATCATGGTGACACAGTCAATGATGAAGCGGTTAGGTTATAGCATGGATGTTGTGAATAATGGAGTCGAAGCCATACGTGCAGTTCAGCGCCACTCATATGACCTCATTCTAATGGTAATATCTTCTAACTATTTTAACTTTATAATTCGGTATGTTCATGTTCAGAAAGAGTCAAGGACTCAAGGGCTTTAAATTCCACTAAACAACCACAATCACAACTGCAATATTATGGTTTTGAAGGAATCTGAAACCGTAAATGATCATTGCGACTATATTACTTTCACTGCAATTATGAAAAATTGCATGAAAAAATGGTCAATACAGTCGCAATTATGGTTGAGAAGACTACCAAAACATAAGATTATAGCTGCAATTGCACTTGTACATAGAAATTTAAAAGAATGATTGTAAATGTAACTCAACTGCATATGAAACCATTAGATGGTTGGTTTGAATGATTTTCTTATGGTTGAAGTTAGGGGTGAGTAGAAGTTGCAAGCAATGCTGATTGTTAATGAAAATGTTCATAATTCTTGGGTTATGAACTTATGTTATGGTAATCAATTGGTACTTGCACTTTTCAGGATGTTTTCATGCCAGTTATGAATGGGATTCAAACAACAAAACTGATCCGGTCTTACGAGGAAGCAGGAAACTGGGATGCTGCAAGAAAAGCTGGTTTTGAGCAAGTACTACCACCTTCAGATTATGAATGTTCTATACCACCTAAAAAGCGCACCCGCATCATCGCGGTGAGTATTAGTTATGTTGTAATTGTCACTATGACTAGCTACATCAAATATGGTCTTAAATTGTGGTTGCAACTGTAGTTGTGATCGCAATCCTACAGTTTTGGTAGTCTATACCATTGTATCGCTATCACAATTGTCGTAAACGTAATGTGACCGCAACTACACAATTGCAATTTAAGATCAAGCCGAATCTAGAAGAATAGAACCTTAACATGCTAATCTGCATAATATTGGAAGGATTTACCTCTTCTGCAAACACAATATTTGGGTAATATATTATAATTTTCTTACTATATCATGCTAATGCAGATGACAGCAAACACATTATCAGAGAGTGCTGAAGAATGTTTTGCAAATGGTATGGACTCATTTATATCAAAACCTGTAACTTTCCAAAAATTGAAAGACTCACTTGAACAGTGCCTAAGGTGATAATCCTTGTAAATTTCTACTTGTGTATAAAAAAGAATAATAAGAGCCTAGGAAAGTTTTATAACAAATGCATCATTTTCAACCTTATGTTGTATAGATCTACAATATTCTTTTTCATCACTCCTAAACTTTTTTGAGTGTAAAATCTATACAATGACCGTAAAAATTTATACACATGCACTCTATCATCCATCATTCATTTAGATTACCTTTTTTTTAAAAGTCAACAATAATTAAACATTAATGATGAATGATGCAATTACAGTGTATAAAACATATACACTATCAATGCATATATCTTTTTTTCAATTTTTTTTAGTAGTTCCTAAGAGAGACAAGGAATCTCTACAAAATAGTTAAACTAAAGGTACAAAAGTATTTCATAGTTTTGTATTGTTATGCTCTAACATTGTTGAATATTTTAGTTGGAGCTAGTACAAATTAGGGAGCCACTCTAAACTTTCACTTATTTTGCAAACAAGCACTACCAATTATCAAATCTTCGAATTTATTCCCTAAACTACACTAATTCATGGTATAATCTATTATGTCACATGTCAATATACTACCATTTTTAAAGGAGAACAAAGAGAACCATTAAACAATATAAAAAATTCATTATACATTATTGCCACTAATTTCATGACTTTCATTTTGTTAGCATGTGCTATAGTCAAGGTCACCAATATGAATGGCCCATTTTAAATAAAAAAATAATTAATTAAATACCTTTTATGTAATAGTATGGTTATTTTTATAAATAATATAATGATTTTATTAAATTTTATAATATAACTCTATTTTCATCGCGTGATTATAAAAATAGGATGATTAAAACTTTAACACACTTTGATATTTAAATTTCATAAATTAACATATATTTCATAAAAAACTTCAGATGAGCCCCACAGATTTTTTTGTATATATTCTCACTCCTTTTCTACCATAAGCAAAGGAGAGAAAATTGGTATTTCTTGTAGAATTACTGTATCTTAAAAATACAATAAATTTAATTGAATTATCCACCCTTTTCCATTTTTGTTTTCATGTGTTCACACGTCCTCACTCTAGGAAACAATTTCTTTATATAATAATAAATATTATATTACAGAATATTCAGGCAGAAATGATTACATGAGTTATGTTGCAGGAAGAAGCTTGGTGGAAAAGAATGACGTTAAAGCATCATACACATTATTTTCCTAACTTATTCTCACCCCTTTCATACGCCATGTCTTTACCCACCTTTATACCCTCAACCTAACTCCTTTCAAAATCATATTCTATTATTTACTATTCATTTTTTATTATCATCGACTCTCCAAAAAAAATATAATACAATTAAACAGTGAATGATGTACTAACTATACATAAATTTTTACAATCACAATGCATAGAGATTACTTAATTCATATATAATTGTATCAATTTCAATGATTAAACAAAAGTTTTACTCCCAAAGATATAGATATAGAGTTAATTGACATTCTCTTAAATTACATGCAGATTTGAGCATATATACTTAGATATATAGTTGCATCTGACCAGACTCCAAAAGAAATTCCTAAAACATATAAGATGTAACCTCATGAACTGTTAACATAGCATGCGCTGTAAATATGACTATTTTTGAGGCATAAGATGCCAAATTAAAGCAGTTACAAGTTGGAACAGTGCCACATATATACACAAATAAAATGAACACGAGAAATAAATAAGTAGGTGCAAAATTAGATATGCTGGACCATTAGGGAATTTGATAAAAGCTTTGTTCTGATATTGATAGCTCAACAAGAATTGTGAAGGTCCAGAGAGACAAGCAGAATATAGGATCTTCAGGTGTGCTTGTGGTGATGATGTATTATGTATGTATCAAAATAATGTAGTTAATTGATTAACTGTGAAAGAGTTTGTTGGAAGATCTTCATCCATGAATGACATAATTTGTGGGACAACAGATGTGTACCTCATGAGATATACTATTTTTTCATGGGCTAAGTGAAAGAAGCATAGAAGTGGACTTGACACCACATCTTGACTAAAAACCTTAATGCATTAGGTCTATGAGTTCATCTACTTAACTCATTCATTTTTACCCAATGTAGAACTTCTTCATTCACACTTGGAATACCCAACAGAATTAATCGATTAACAAGCTTATGTAAGAGTTAATCAATCAGAAGCTGACTTATTCTAGTAATAAGCAACATTTTCAGCCCAAAGATTCAGTGCATAAAAACTGAACAAGGCCACATTATTTTCACATTTATAAGTATGCTTTGAATTATAAGATATGTCCTTATCTTGATAGACGTTGGACCCAACTCACCTAATTATTTTCACATCACACATTATTCCATATGAATAAACCCTTCCACACAAGGTTTACTTAAACATCTAGTACAAAAATAAAAGATGTAGTTTGTTTTAATTTCATGCAGCTGATTCAGATATATTTTACTTTTATTATAGATTTGGCCTATGGTGCTATCCTACTCAACCCCAACTATTAATTAATCCATATAACTTGATGTGCTAGCTTCCTTATCTACAATTTTATAGAAGAAAGCATATATCAAAGAATATGATTATTTTTGTAGTACAACAAGATTATTGGCGGATCTGACTAGTGAGAGCACATCTGTTGTCTTATAAATTGTGTTACTGTATATACCATTAGTTTGTTATCGATTGAAAAAATATATTTAATTTAAAATAAATTATGACATCAATTGATGACACATACAGTGACACAACTTATGAGAGTAGATTAATGTTCCTTGCTAGAGTCTCTCTACCTCCTTGTGTCACTTCTTACTATTCTTCACTTGCTCCCAAAGATTCCAATACTAAATGTCTCAGAAATTTTAATTAGATTATTTTGTACGCTAACCACGTATTAATACTCCTCTACTAAATAAATAAATAAATTAAATCTCACCCTAAGTATCTCTAGTGCCCAATCCACTATCTATGCCTTAATTATAATAATTATTTAAACATCATTATCATGAGAAGTATTATAGTGATTAATTGAGGCCAAGTACTATTGTTTAGAATCTGTCAATGATTGAAGGTGTGAATAGAAAAATGAAGGCACGTACGTCTGAGCCACTAAAACAACTTATTCCTTTAAATTGCAAGCCTAAAGGACACTAATAAATAATAATACAAATTTAGCTGCCAAGTTTGGTAAATTAATTCCATTATTTATACACTCATATTTCCATGCAAGATCACAAAAGGCCATCAATTTCAACGGGGTTATAATGTAGAATTTACATATTATCTAATCATATAGAATTTTTTTAAATATCACAAAGAACTATGACAATTTTTTTTTAATAGTAGTGCATATCCCGTTAGGAAGAGAGAAGGGAGATGTGTTGTCTCCGTCGGTGTTCTTATCTGTGTCCTATACCAATTAAAATATATCATTCAATTAAATATAAATTTTTTAAATACAAAGTTATATTACTTGATGTGCATTTATTGGATATGGACAAGAAGATACATGATTTTTGAGACAAAATAGTGTTTAATCTTCCAAACAAAATAGTGTTTAAAAGAATCTGGCCTATCCCAAAGTAGAAAAGGTAAAAAAGAAGCTTAATCTTAAGACATGACATGGTTAGAGGCATATCTTTCACCAAGGTCAATTTGGCTAGATCTAGCACTATATATATTTGAGCTTGCTTTAGTGGAATGTTTTCTTTTTCTTTTGGATAATTATAATTTAGTATAGGGCTATTCTAGTAGCTGATGATAGTAATATGATAAATTAGCTAAAATGAAACTATATATGACATAGGTTATAAGTGGTTTAGTACAAATTAAAGTATAGATTCTAATAGTTTCTCAGAGATGATGAGCCACTAGGAATAAAATAGTGACCCTAACAAAAATGAAGAATCAAGTTAGGGAGCATTTCCACTGTTATGGGTAGAGAATATATTTTGATGTAATAAAGCAGAAAAATATATATGAAGCATCAAGGTGGACATTAAATGATACCAGAGGCAAAAGGTGTTCCTATTTTGATCCGAAACTCCTCATTTTCTGGCTCTTCGTTATATGAAGGAAATTAATCAATGCATGTAAATAGAATATGGAATCAGCTACGTCACATGTGGGGAAAAATAATTTAATTAGTTATCCCAATATCAAATACTCTCATCGGGTGTTGGTTCAAGTAGTAAATGTTTGATTCTCCTTGAGCAAAGTATCGGGTTCGAGTCTTGTGGATGAGAAAAATACATGCTAAGAGAGTTACTCTACATACCTGTGAATGTTTCCGGCTCGGACATGATTGCGTCTAGTGTAAGGATGCATACAAAAGAAAATACTCTCCCTTCAAAAAGTACTTTATTTTTTATACTATCATTTTTATCTATTAGTATTTCCACATGATGAGATTAAAGAAACATAAATAAAATCGTGTCTAGGGAGAGTTTTACTCGTTAAAGAGTTAAATGGTGTTCAATGCCACTTCCAAATACTGAAATTTTCAGACCACAAAAACAAATGAGATGACATTTTAATCAAATATAATTATAATTTTTTTCTAAAATTAAAGAAGTTTTTAAACATTTGTAAATAAAAACCCTTAAAGGGAAAATATTATAGAAGTATAGAGTATCAAATATCATCATAGTGAGATTAGATATATTCTATCCAGCATCAAGCATATAGACTTTTTCATAAACGCTACCCTATTCCATACAAGTTAAATACATGATTAAATAAAACGAGGTACCAAAATACTTAAAAGACATGACATTGAAATCCACCATAAATTAAAGAAATATATGTTCTTCAGAGGTAAGGAGATGAAATTAGTTATGGTATATTGCTTGAAAGAATTAGAAGAATTCAATTAATTTGGAGAGAAAAGGTCAAGGCCACTATCAAAACCAATTAAATAAAAGAATAAGATTTTAAGAAAGATTACATGCAATATTCGGATGTGAGAATGTCATCTTAAAGAGTATTCATTTGCAACTCAATCTAATGGAAACTTTGATATTTAAGGTTCAATATAAAAAACCAAAAGTCGTCCAGTTTTATTGAAAAACTGAATATATAAAATTTGTAATGATATATTGTTTTCAAGAAAATATATGCATGTATTAATCTTTATTATAGACAAGAGGATTGAAGTTAAAAAAATGGAAAATGAATGCAACATAATTGCAATCAAAATCACAATTTCAACTTCACACTACAATAAAGAAAATCTATGAAAATCAAGTTAGATATTTTTATTACCGCAAGCTTCCTATTATAGTGGTTGCGTTTGAAGTACAAGAAGAAAGCACCTTTTTTGTTTTAAAAAGTGTACCACACATTTATAATTGATTAAAAAAATATATTCAAATTAAAAATTTAATAATTAAATATTTTTCTAACCAATCATAATCAATATCATATAGAATAACATACTTTTGGGACAAAAAAAATGTTAGAGATGTGCTTAGGTAAATAGTCAATAAAGTGAGACCAAAATGTTGTCATAAGAATGAGTTGCAACTTAGTGACATTTTGAGACTAGTCATTTATTTAGAACGATTTTATGTTCCCTAATAACAGAAGTGGTCCCCGCTTTTTTTTTTAATTTTTTATACAGTAAGTATCGGAAGCAATAGCAAAAAATACAAGTCATGTGATCTAATTGCATATATCAGTTATTGCTTTCATTTTTTTAGTTTATCCTTCTCTAATTTTGCAGCATCCCACACGCCTAATACATGTATTCTCCAAAATGTGAATGTATAACATATGAGTTCTAACTATGCAAATGATAATATGTGTTTTTTTAACAATGCAAATAAATGGATAATATGTGTGTTTTAACCATATGAATGCACGAGTTACATGTGTATTCTTGATAGTACAAATGCATATGTAACATGTGTATTTTTAAACATGCAAATATACTACTAACATATATATTCTTAACCATGTGAGTACACCAAAAAAAATAATAACGTAATGTAGTTATGATATAAAGCTTTGAAATAAATATAGAGATATGAATTTGTGATGTATCATAAAGGGTGAATACTAAGCTATCAACTCAAATCTTACATTAAGAATTGGCATGTAGATACCAACTCTTCCCTTGTTTTTTCTTCTTCTTCTTCATAAATTAACACTAATCTATTTCTATCACCAATGCCAATAAGTGAGTTAACTCTGAAAGTTGAACTCTGTGTAAAATTTTGTTCATTCACTGCACTGCATCAAATTCTTTGAGGTACCCTGTTCCCAAGTGCAGTGCCAAAATACGCAACTCTATGACCCAATTACAAAAGCAAAAGAATCCATTTTCTCTTATGGATTCTCTCTTCTTTGTTATTATTGTTGGCCATTATAAATACCTTACTTCCCCATCCTTCTTTTTCATCAACCTCACATCTTTCACCTAATCACCTTTAATCTCCTCTTCCTCACAAAAACAAAAACACACATAAAAAATGAGACCCATGAGTATGACATTAGCACCCACAGCCACAGCCACAACCATAACCATATCAATGAGTACTCACACTCATCTTTGGAACTCTCCAATTCCCTATCTCTTTGGTGGCCTAGCTGCCATGCTTGGTCTCATAGCCTTAGCTCTTTTGATTCTTGCTTTCTCTTACAAGAAACTCAATGGCCAGTTGCAACAACAAAACCTTGATGGTGGTCATAGAGATTTGGAGAAAGAAGGTGATACCCAAAAGAATGAACAAGTTAATGTCTATGAGGAAAAGATTCTTGTCATTATGGCTGGGGATAAAAACCCAACCTTTTTAGCAACCCATGTTTACCCCAAATCCTTGTCTCTTGGAGCTGATGCTGAGAACACTCCTAAGGTTTGTGACAAGTCTTATAAAGAATTTCACAACAACCATGTTGTTGTTGTTGGAAGTACTACTAGTACACAAGAAAATCAAGCATCACAAGTACAACAAATACAGTGAGGAATTAGAATTGGTTGTTTTTATTTCTTACCCTTACCTTACGTTACTAACAAAGTTTTAAATTGTGGTAAGTGCGTAATTATAATCATGGTCATATTTGTGGTAGTTTTTACGATCATATCATGACCATAAGTACAGCTAAATTAGTCACGTTTTTTTTCTTCTGGTAAGTGTGACAATGTAATGTAATTACAACATCAGTTTAAAATGATGGTTGATTAGATTATGAGTGCAGTACAGTTTAAGAAAGAGGGAGTGAATATGGAGTGAAATTCTTCACCATGTATTTCAAGAATTTGTACTGAGGGAGTTCCCTTTCAATCTAAGGACTATGCCTACATTTTTGGATTTTCTGTGTCACTTTTAGATTTATTTTACATTCTTACATTATAAGTTTGAGAAGCAACTAATTAGATGATACCATTCAATGCAACTAGTGGTAGAGTGTGGTGAATGATAAGAAAATAAATCAAAACTCTATCTTTATATCCGGGGGCTGAGCATGGAAGGGATAGGTGGGGGCAGTCCTCGATTTTGTTTTTCTTAAAATATCTTTTTACTTTTTACTCTGCTAAAACATATTTGTTGTCCTACACAATATGTTATTTCATGTGTCACTTAGTATGTTTGGCCAAAAATATATTTCATTATTAAACTTTGAATTTATAAAATTCTACACATACAAATACAAACTTTTTGAAGCAGATATACTTTTTTGGATTTAATATGTATACACACAGTGTAAGTGTATTTTACACTGTCAGTAAATCATCCATCATTGATTTGTTAACCACCATTGACTCTCAAACAAAAGTAATACAAATCAATGATGAATGATATGCTGACAGTGTAAAAAACTTTACACTGTCCCTGCACAGATTTTAAACTTTACTTTTTTTTTATCTACACCCAAATGATGTCTTTATCGAGATACTAGTGCGAGCTGATATATTTCTTTAATTTGTGGCTACATAAATAAATATAATTTAACTTGTGTATTCATTCAAAAAATTATATATAATGAATCAAGTTCCCTTGCATGTTTAGATGTCCAAAATTTCTATCGTGTGACTTTCAATGAGCAATAAGATTAGGTTAATATGTCAATGACAATATTTTATTTTTGGTATCTTTAGCCATTTAAATTTGAAATTTTCTATTTATTTAATTAATTGTAATTAAATATTACTGCTCCCTCTAAAATTTTGCTCAAGATCCGCCACACTGTTTTTATAAGTATGATTTTAGGCCTCGTGATCCAATAAGACTAATTCTGGAAATAACTTACTAATTTACTGGAAAATATTAAATTCTTTAATAAGTATTAATCATGTATGGTATTGATATTGAAGGCCTTTATACTTGCTTCTGTAACAACTATGCTGTATAAAATAATGGCACAGTTTGAGTGTTTCCAACATACTTGCACCACTCTGGGTGAATCTGAATATAGTAAAAATATGATTTTTATTTTAAAAATATCTGTAAAAGATATAATTTAAATAAATACAAATCTTTAATGTTTTTTTTGGGTCAGAACCTATCCTTTATAGATACAATTTTATTCAATATAAAACCTTCACGTACAACAAAACTCTCTACATTTAGACAACAAATACAAATCTTTAATTTCTTTTATAGTATATATATATATATATATTTATATACTAATTATAAAGGAAAACACAAAATCAACACCCCTAATTTGTGATTCTCTATTTTTCCCTTTTTATTTTTACAAAAAAACCATATAATATTATCTTTTTATTCTAAAAGTGTATTTAAAAAGTTGAACATTACACCATTTGAATAAATTCAACAAATTATAAATATTTAATACAAAATATTATATTTTTCATTTATAATGTACAAACTATACATTAACATGCTAGTTATACATAATATGAAAATTAAAATTAGATAATTGATAGACAATGCCGAAATTGAAAGTAATAATGAGAAATAAAATATGATTTGGTGTGGTTTATGGGCTTTTATAAGAAGAGGCCCATTAAGAATGATGAAAACCCTAGTTTGTTGGAGGAACACACAGAGCGAGAGAGAGAGAGAGAGAGGGAAAGAGAAGAGGATGGTTTCATTGAAACTCCAGTAGCGACTTGCTGGTAGTGTTCTAAAGTGTGGAGGAGGCTAAGTATGGCTTGATCCTAATGAAGTTAGTGAAATCTCCATGGCCAAATTTAAACTGATTTCGTATATTCTACTTTTTCACATGTTTATCTTCCTCATATGTCTTACCTTCATTCATTGAATCAACTTAATGTCTCTATGCTCTTTATTGGTTAAATATTACTCGACTAATCACATTGTGTATTATTTCTACTTCTTTGTTTTGAAAAAGTAATGAATAGTTTGTTGGATTTCCATTTTAGGCCAAAACATAAGGAAGTTGGTTAGAAATTTATATGTAGTATTGCTGGGTGTGCATGACATGAATTTCTCTATGGTCTTAGAAGAAAAACGTTTTTTGGTTATTAAAAAGTTTGTCTTGATACAACTAGGTAAGCATAAGGGTACATGGGAGGCAAGGCTTCTGTTAAGGTTCTATCTCAAAACCAATTTTCAATGAGAGGAGTAGCCCAACATGTATTTAAACCATTCCCGAGATAATGAGGTAGGCGATGTGATACCTATTTCCCAACAGCTTCCAACCAAAATCCTCTGGATGAGGAGAATGCATGTCTGCTTCGGAAGTACAGGGAATCAAAGAAGATCGACAAGCACATGTACCATTTTATGTACATGAATGTGAAGGGTAATGTGTTCAAGAACAAGAGAGTCCTAATGGAGAGCATTCACAAGTCCAAGGCGGAGAAGGCAAGAGAGAAAACTTTGTCTGATCAGTTTGAGGCTAAGCGGGCAAAGAACAAGGCAAGCAGGGAAAGGAAACATGCACGGAGGGAAGATCGATTGGCCCAGGTGAGCTCCTTTTTCTAGAATTTATTTATGCATCACCACTTGTGGCAATTTGCAACCTCTTAATGATTATTATCATCCGAGTTAACCAAGGTAATGAGAAATTGACCCGTTATCGTCTGTCTGTAAAATGTTCAGGGCCCTGGAGAGAAGCAATCAGCATTACCACCAAGTGCTACACCTACAGGTGCATCACAACCAGCCAAGTGAGTATTATGTTCTTGTTTTGTGCTTTTAGTTTTGATTATGTAATGCATTTTGTGGTCTAACTGAAGAAATGTATCTTATGCAGAGCACCAAAGAAATCCAAGTAATGATTCTGTGGCTGCTGGTTCTTTACCAGTAACTGTTTCTTTATTTGTGAGTATTTTTTGTTATTGGTTTAGACATTCAGTTACCATGCTTATGTTTGTCCTTTTATATATATAGCCAACATAAAGCTTTATCCAATATTTTATAAGATGGGTCAATGATCCAAAGTTTTGCTTAAGATTTAAAATTGAGAGTGACTTAGACTTTGTTCTACTTTTGGTTTAAGTATTCATCTTATCCTTTGTTTGGTTACTATATTCGTACTGATTTCGCCTTATGTTAATAAATCTTATGCCTTTTTTTGCTTACCTCTTGAAACAATTCAACTAGAAAACCATTCGAGATGAATTGCGGTTATATAATCACTATTGTTATTTTCATTGAGGTCATCAATTTTTGATAATGAAAACTAGGCACTCCCAAATCTCCCTTTTTTTACAATTTTCTATATTTTATCGCATGGAGGGATTACAATGATAGTGTTAAAAAAGTACAATAACCATAAGAAAAAAGTTTCCTTACAATTTTATTCTGTGATTTTTTATTTAATTTCATGACCATCTCATTTTAAAGGTTAGAATTCACATCGTTTCTACGAGAGGTAAATGCAATTTCAGTATCACCGATTTAAATGAGATAAGTGACAATTTAAAAGGTAAATATATTTATCTAAGAGAAGCTTCTAATATGTATCTTTACACAGTGCAACCGTTATCTTAGTAAATTAGTATCCTAGTAAAAGTAATTTTGCCGTGCATGTTAAATTTTCAAAGATGAAAAATGTGTACCTAGACAAAATTCAGAATCCATCTTTTAATAATGAAGAATTATTTTAACCCAAACTAATAATTTGCGTTTTTATATACATTTTATAATGTTAGGTACTAAATCACATATGAAAAATTCATGATATATCTACTGTATATAAGAATAGTAAATTAGTACTGAACAGTTTGTACCTGCCGATTGCAGCTTGCTACCAAATCCAAAAGGATTAAACAAAAGATAATTCGCATCTTAGGAAAAACAAAAAATTAATCTTCAGGTCTATGCTTAATTTCCAAGTCGTATTTTTTTCTTTACTCTAATTTTCAGTTTTGGGTACACATCTTCTCTAATGTCTCATTCCACTATATAATATTACTAATAATTTGACACGATTGCTACACGGAATGGATTATAATACATTGTTCTGTTAACTAGTATCACATTCTTTTTTTAATGTAAAAATTGTTATACTTTAAACCATACTTTTAATACAATTTTTTATCACAATCCATAATGTAAGAATACAGTAATTAACTAGAATCATGTTTTGCTTGACAAAAAATAGTATAAGGCCCAGTCATGTTCTGCTCAGCAAAAATAGTATAAGTTCCCATCATGTTCAATGATTAATTATTTTTTCAAGATAAACTCCCAATTTTATTATTGAAAATTTATGCTAACATAAAATAGATTTCAGCTACTCTAGTGAGACATGCATGCATGCTTTGATCCATTTCCCCCTCAAATCCGAGTACAACACCTAGTTGCCCATGTCCACAACTCTATTTTTTATGAACATATTCAACTCTTTACTCTTGTTCAAATTAATCCATTTTTAATATTTTTTTATCATTATATGTCATTTTAGGAAGAAAAAAAAGCAAGCAATAATAACATATATATGATATTTTATTTTTGTGACCATGTTATATTGTTTTACATTTATAGTGCACAAAGCTGACCTTGGGCATGAACATTGAATCTGTCGTGGCCATAATGCAACAAAAATGCTTATATAAAGTGCAATGATTGTTGTACTTATCATTGTTTGCCACTTTATTTTGCTGTCTAACAATTATAGAATACATGAACATAAGTGGCAAAAACAATTCCTTAAAGAGGTGGGCCAGAACCATATAGAATTTATGCTAAATCAATTTTATATATGTGTGGAGATTAAGTGATGTTATTTGTACAGTAAAATTTTAAACATTGAATTCCAAAACAAAGTAAAATATATATTTAACTTTAATTATATAGGAGTTTGGTAATATCAGTCATTCTCATTATGTTAGCAATTTGTAACCAAAGAAGTGGATAAAAAATATTTTCATTTACAAGTTCTTGCCAAGGTTATGTTAATAAATGATTTTATTAATAAAAAAACCATTTCTCATCTCCACACACACCATCTTGTCTCCCACTCTAATGAAGTTATTATGGTGAAATTTTGTCTTTATTCACATATCCAAAACTCTAATATATTTACAGTACTTTATCCCTATATTTATATATATATATATAGCTACTCATTTGAGAATAATGTGTTATTATGAGAAATGAGAAGAGTTAATATATATCACTGAATCTTGATTGAACAAATAAGATTAAAAGATATATATACATGATTATCATGTAATCATAATTAAAAAATACATGTACATGATTGTAAGGCCCAGATTTATTATTATCACAATTTTTATATGAGGACTTTTCTGACCTACGTACCTCTCTCCCAATATATATATATATATCGAAAACTCTAATATATGAGAGTTTCAAAATAATTGCCTATAATATTTCTTTAAACTATGCCTAAAATTCATTAATTTTATGGCAAGGTCTCATCTGAATGTTGCCAACAAATTTCTTTAAATACCCTTTATCGACACCTAAACTAATTGGCAATATACTTAAACAAATTAAAAGACACTCTAAAGATGAAGATTTATGGTTGCTATGGCAAGAAGATGCAACATCTTTGTAGTGCTTCATGTCAAAATATTAAGCAACTAACCAAATCAATTTTCTTCCTAGGTGCGTGCTTTTGCCGCTTCATCCTCCGCAGTGCAAACCCATTATGGGTTCAGATTTTCTATTTCATCTCTCTTTCATTTTTTGGCTTTGGTGTTCTTAAGGCTCTAAAGCCTAGAACATCTTTTACTCCTACAACTTTGGATTTGTTCTTCACCTCAGTTTCTGCCACTACAGTTTCAAGCATGGCCACGGTTGAAATGGAGGTTTTTTCTAACACCCAACTTATAGTTATGACCATTTTGATGTTCATAGGTGGTGAAGTTTTTACCTCTATGATAGGGATTCATTTTATTAGGTCCAAGTTCAAAACTGAGTTGGATAAAATAGCTTCTTCACATAGCCGTCTTAGTACTCCAAACCAACCCATTATTGTTGATCAAATTGAGTTAGAAATAGTCACAAAATCTAGTCCAGATAATTCCAAACCTGAGGAATTTCATGAGTCTTATTTGGGTTCTACAGATAAAAACTTGAGGTATTTATCTATGAAATATTTGTTTTTTGTAATTCTAAGTTATCTTGTAGTTATCCATGTTATAGGGGTCATAGGGGTGTCCCTTTACCTTGTTGTTATTCCTAGTGCTAAAGAGGTACTAAAGAACAAGGGTCTAAAAATGTTTACATTTTCTGTTTTTACTATAGTTTCAACTTTTGCAAGTTGTGGCTTTGTTCCAACAAATGAAAACATGGTTGTTTTTAGCAACAATTCAGGTCTCTTACTTATGCTTATTCCTCAAATCCTTCTTGGGAATACACTCTACCCTTCATCCTTGAAATTTATTATATGGGTTTTGGGGAAATTTTACAAGAAGAAAGAGTGTAAGTACCTTTTAAAGAATACAGAAGAGGTTGGGTACAAACACTTGCTTGCAAGACAACACACTATGTTTTTGGTAGCAACTGTTATTGGGATTGTTGTGGTTCAAGTTGTGTTGTTTTGTTCAATGGATTGGAATTCAGAAGCATTGGTGGGATTGAATAGATATCAGAAATTCATTGGAATATTGTTCCAATGTGTGAATTCAAGGCACACAGGAGAAACCATTGTGGACCTTTCAATTATATCCCCTGCCATCTTGGTATTATTTGCAGTTATGATGTTAGTCTCTATTTCTCACTCTCTTCTTCATATTATATTTATTATCATATATACAAATTCAACACCAATATCCTAAAGATTTAATATGTATACACTAATAATGTAAGTGTTTTTATACTGTCAACAAATTATTTATCATTAGTCATATAAGAATTAAAATGATCAACACTTTATTAGTCATATAAGAAGAGGTTTGAATAAAAGGTGAGTGATATGATATGATATTTTTCAAATATTACTCTGAAATTCGTAAATCTTTAACAATAAAATGAGGCAACGCATTCTTGTTTTGTATACATTTTCCACTAAAATGTTTCAAGTAGAAGCCATGAAGAAATTATAAAAATAAATAAATTGGTATTTGAATTCTTTGAACTCTTTCCAGTCACGTGATACCTGTTACCAGTTATTATCACCCTCAAAATCATTTGCATTTTTAATTTAATATCAATTAAGTTAGTTTTTATAATTAAAAAATATATATTTTTGTTCAACACTTCAACTCTTTACAGTTACGTAATACCTGTTGTCACCTTCTTAATCATTTCCATTTTTAAATTTGGCTTCAATTAAATTCAATTTTCTAATTCAAAAAGCATTTTGTGTGCCTTGTTTTCCAGCCACTTGGCTCCATATCATGTTACTTATATTCTTTATAATAACAGAATCAGTTTCATATTTATAAGTAAAAGAAAATAGTCTATCCATTATAGTACAAGATTTTTTATTTATAAGTGAATTATTGATCATGTTACTTATTATTAACTAATTAAACTAATTAACTATTAAATAAGAATAATAATTGTGGATAAGGTATAGATAATGTACAATTTATATACTAATAATGATCAATATTAAACTCCACAAATCAATAGTCAAAATTAGCCTATAATCAGGTTGAAACCAAATAGCAATAATAGATGTCTTTCATCTATTAACAGAATTACCAAAGCTAGAAAAGTATTAACAATAGAAAATAGCAATAATAGATGTTTTTCATCCTTGCTCAAATATTTGACTAAGCCCTTCATTTTATTAATCTTTTTTATTGACCAAACAATTTAGGAAGTTTTAATGTATGTTTTAATTTACTATAAAGAAGAGAATAATATGTATATAATGTCATTGTAAACTTTTTATATGATTAATACATTAATAATAATTAAAATATGAATAATAAATGATTCACTAATAGAAAAAACTTTACACAATGCATGAATGATTGTCTAACTTTTGATGTAATTAAGTGTAACATTTTTCTTGTTTTATAAACAACACCGTTTATGTGTATGCCCTTAAGGTTTATATTACTACTATACTTGCACTCTTTTAAACATAAATCAGGGAAATAGATTTAATTTTTGAAAATAAAAAATGATATATATAATTGAATTAAACGTGAGTGAGTTTCCTCAAATAATAACCACATTAATATTAATTGTGCGTTTGTTAACATGTATATAGGTACCTTCCTCCATACACAAGTTTTCTTCCTGTTAAAGATAATGCACATAATTCAGAAAGTGGTGGGAGAAAAAAGAGAAAGGGAAAAATTATAGAAAACTTGATACTCTCACAACTCTCCTATTTAACCATCTTCATCATACTAGTCTGCATAACTGAGAGGAAAAAATTGAAGGACGATCCTCTCAATTTCAACGTCCTTAATATTGTTCTTGAAGTTATCAGGTACAATCACATGCATTTATATTAATTATTTCCGATCCACATTCTTATTTTATGATATTAAGTATTAAATTTGTATTTTTTATTTTAGAGAATTAATATTAGTGTAAATTAAGTTTGGATATATGTATATATACATGGACAGTGCATATGGGAACGTGGGATTCACAACAGGATATAGTTGTAAAAGACAGTTGCATGCAGAGGCAAACTGCGAAGACAAGTGGTTTGGATTTGTAGGAAAATGGAGTAATGAAGGAAAGATCATTCTCATTATTGTCATGTTTTTCGGAAGGCTCAAGAAATTCAACATGGATGGAGGCAAAGCCTGGCTCCTACTCTAAATATTTACTAAATACTTTAGAAGATCTGTTTGTGAATTGATTTTTGAAGAAAGCAATTAAGGGAAAGAGAAAAGTTGGAAGTCATAAAATACACTTGTAATATGACTTTCAAGTCTTCTTTCCTTTTGCCTCTAGAAATCAACTCACAAATAAAGACTACTACAATTGCTTATCCTTTTTTAATCTTTTCTTTTATACTCTCATATTTTCTAAGTTCATATAACTTGATTATGAGAGATTCCAAAGTGTAACAATTATTAAAAATTATGTTCATAATTAATAATTATTGTCAGTTTGACTATGCAACATGGTTAACAATGGATTGAGGTGATACATGTTTAATCACCCTAAAACAATATTGTATATAGAAAAAATGTAAGGCTTAATTAAATGTAAGCTTAAATGTGATAAGTTTGAGACAAAAGAATATGAAACTCTTTTTCATTAGATGAAAGAATACTCTACAAAATATGGGGGGAAATTTCCTTTATTTAATATAAGATGAGGAAACATATTTATGAAATTTCTCTATTAATTACTTCCAACCAAGTTGTTCAGGAGTTGAGATAAGACTTTGGAGTAATTTTGTAGAACAAATTTAACCAACTACTATGAATTATCAACAACACACATCATTAATAAAAGTTAAAATTTTAATATGGTAGTTGTGAAAAAACTTGTTTACTTATTAAGCAATAATAATAATACATAAAACAATGAATTGCAGCAAGAAGAACAATGAATTTAGCAATAGTGACAAGAATACAATCACGAGGCACTACAAACCAAAACAAATCCACTACCTCCATTCACATTCTCTACCCTACAAATCTGTGCCTTTAAGCAAAACCAAGGCACACAAACTTATATTATTAATCTCACCCTTTCTTCCACACACAAAATGGTTCTAGTCCTGTCATTCAAGTATGCTCTAGTACTCTTTTCTTGCACTTTTGCTTTCAACTTGTTAACCATTATTCCCATATGTGCACTCAATATAGGAGCTCAAACCACTGGTGTAGCTGTCTCTGTGGTACACTTCTAACATAATAATAACCTTTAACTCATTAGATTACCATTTTTTTATATCATTTATATTGTTTCATATGTAGAGCAAAGATTGCAGCAGACAATGTGAATCAAACTTCTGCTCAGGTTCATTTTTTTGTAATCTTGTTTTGAAAATTTAGATGATTGAATTAAGATTTGATATGTTTGTCATTATGTTATGAGGACTAATAATAAAAACAAGTGTCTTATTACTATTATTATTATTACTATGATATGACACAGTGCCACCATTATTGAGATATGGAAAGTATTGTGGGCTTCTGTATAGTGGATGCCCTGGGGAGAGACCTTGTGATGGCCTTGATGCTTGTTGTATGAACCATGATCAATGTGTTCAAGACAAAAACAGTGAGTGTTCAGTGTTCTATACATATTTTAATACCTTGTTGATTGATTGAAACATCTTATATTATTATTACTTGGGTTTTCTAGATTTGATTGAATAGTTCTAATCTCAGATCTGATCCGATTTAAGTGGGATTACCAAGTCCCTTTGAAACAACAACTTAATTATTATTTTATTTTTTGTGTAACTTTTGGTATGAAAAGACCAATGAAGCTTTCAGTAAAATAAGCCATTAGTGATAAAAGTGTGGTGTTATGCAGATGACTATATAAGCCAAGAGTGCAGCCAAACATTGATAAAGTGTATGAACAAATTTAAGAACTCAGGGGCACCTACATTCAAGGGAAACACATGTGAAGTGGATGATGTTATTGAAGTTATCCATCTTGTTATGGAAGCTGCTTTGTTAGCTGGAAGAGTTCTCCACAAGCCGTAGATAGTATTGTTACCATGCCTCTCTCAAGTTTCAACAAAAGAGATATATTTTTCTGATCTTTCTTCCTAATGTTTTTGGTTTCTATATTCTCTGACCAAATTAATCAAATTCCAATGCTTTCATTTATTCATTGATTTGGTTTCACAGTATGTCCCACCTCCAAAATATACAAGGCAATGGGCAAACACATCCTTTGTTTATATAGCTTTAAATGAGGAATTAATTCGCTTGTGATAATACGGAATGGAGATCCTCTATCCCAGATTGTATCCCCTTGTATTCCCCATCAATTACAATATGTCATTTAATTAAACAAAAAAATTATAAACACAGAATTATGTTAATTGGTGTAATTTGATCGAATAGAGACAGGATAAGACATGATTTCTTGGGACAGGTGATCCTTCTTAATAGGACCCTTTCAATTCTGAATGGTTATCTGAATAAACTATCAATAATGAGAATTTGTAACAAAAGTGGAATAAGTAACAAAAATTGTGATGAAAATTGCATTTGCAAATTAGAAACAGTTGATATGTCTGCCTTATCAAGTCAACCAATCATACCCAGAGCAGAAATGAGAATAACAATAACTTTTGGAACCCATGTTTTAATTACATGAAAGTGAAACAAAGAAAGTGAGCAAAACCAACTTGGTCAATGACTTCATATCCTGCTTCTCTTTCTATGACTTGTGCTTCCTACAAATTTCTACATTTTGTTTAGGCTTTTACGGGTGGCAACTTTGGTAACACCCAACTTGGTGAACCATTGAGCCAGAGCTTCACCGGTTTCTTTGTGCTAGAAGTCGGTCTTCTTTCATTTTTCTGACGATCAAAGAACTCAATAAACAAAATGTAAATAAGCATGAAAAAACAAGCAGAAAATTTAAAACCCGAGGGCAAATTAGAAAATTGGCTTACCTAATATCCCACAATTTTTTTCACCAAATCACTAAATGACTCATTACCTAAAAACAGGAAAAGGAAAAGAAAAAATAAATGGAAATAGGAAATGAAGAATCTTGAGTTTCATAACAACAAAATGAGAGATTGAGCAAAAATAATATAGTATGTCTGTATGAGCAAGGAAGGAAGCTATTTATACAGACCTTTACCAGTAGTTGCTTGTTTGGATTCTACAATTGGTACGTCAATCTCTGCTCTTTCAAGTTTAGATAAAATCCACTTTGGAGCTACGTTAAGCCACAGAGTCTCACCAGTTTCTTTGTGCTTGAAATCAGGACATTTTTCATTTTTCTGATGATCAAAGCATTAACTAAATAAACAAAATCTAACTAATCATGAAAAAAAAGGCAGAGAATTCAAAACCCAAAGACAGATCAGAAAATTGGCTTACATTATTGGATCTATTATCCCACCATTTATCTGGGTTATTCAGCAAATCATTCCACGACTCATTACCTAAAACCAAGTTGGGACATGTACCTTAAAACATAATACTTGATGAACAGAAAAAGGAAAAGAAAAAATAAATGGAAATAGGAAATGAAGAATCTTGCGTTGCATAACAACAAACTGAGAGATTGAGCAAAAATAATATAGTAAGGTATGTATGAGCAAGGAAGTTGTTTATACAGACCTTTACCGGTACTTGCTTGTTTGGATTCTACAATTGGTACATCAATCTCTGTTCTTTCAAGTTTAGATAAAACCCACTTGGGAGCTCCGTTAAGCCACAGAGCCTCAACAGTTACTTTGTGCTCGAAGTCAGGACATTTTTCATTTTTCTGATGATCAAAGCATTAACTAAATAAACAAAATCTAACTAATCATGAAAAAAAAGGCAGAAAATTCAAAACCCAAGGACAGGTCAGAAAATTGGCTTACCTTATTGGATCTTTTATCCCACCATTTATCTGGGTTATTCAGCAAATCATTCCATGACTCGTCACCTAAAACCAAGTTGGGATATGTACCTCAGAACATAATATGGTGAAAAACAGGAAATGGAAAAGAAAAAATAAATGGAAATAGGAAATGAAGAATCTTGTGTTGCATAACAACAAAATGAGAGATTGAGCAAAAATAATATAGTAAGGTCTGTATGAGCAAGGAAGTTGTTGTTTATACAGACCTTTACCAGTTGTTGCTTGTTTGGATTCAACAACCGGTACGTCAATCTCTGTTCCTTCAAGTTTAGATAAAACCCACTTTGGAGCTCCATTAAGCCACAGAGCCTCACCAGTTTCTTTGTTCTTGAAGTCAGGACCTTTCTCATTTTTCTGACGATCAAAGCATTAACTCAATAAAAAAAATCTAATTAATCATGAAATAAACAGGCAGAGAATTCAAAACCCAAGGACAGGTCAGAAAATTGGCATACCTTATTTGATCTATTATCCCACCATTTATCTGGGTTATTCAGCAAATCATTCCATGACTCATCACCTAAAACAAAGTTGGGATATGTACCTCAGAACATAATATGGTGAAAAACAGGAAATGGAAATAGGAAATGAAGAATCTTGCATTGCATAACAACAAAATGAGAGATTGAGCAAAAATAACATAGTAAGGTCTGTATGAGCAAGGAAGTTGTTTATACAGACCTTTAGCAGTCGTTGCTTGTTTGGATTCAACAACCGGTACGTCAATCTCTGTTCCTTCAAGTTTCGATAAAACCCACTTTGCAGCTCCATTAAGCCACAGAGCCTCACCAGTTTCTTTGTTCTTGAAGTCAGGACCTTTCTCATTTTTCTGACGATCAAAGCATTAACTCAATAAAAAAATCTAATTAATCATGAAATAAACAGGCAGAAAATTTAAAACCCAAGGACAAATCAGAAAATTGGCATACCTTATTTGATCTATTATCCCACCATTTAATTGGGTTATTCAGCAAATCATTCCATGACTCATCACCTAAAACCAAGTTGGGACAAGTACCTCAGAACATAATATGGTGAAAAACAGAACAAATAAATGGAAATAGGAAATGTAGAATCTTGAATTTCATAACAACAACAAAATGAGATTGAGCAAAAGCAATAATGGTGAGCATCTCTAAGCTACAAATATTCAAAATAATAATTCCTTTATATATATTAACCCAACCATGCTGACAATCTCCTAGAACCAACTCTACCATGCGCAAGGAAATTGTTTAAAACTTTATATAGACATTTACCAGCATTTGCTTGTTTGGGTTTCACAACTGGTACATCAATCTCCAGTGCTTCAAGTTTTGGTAAAACCCACTTTGGAGATCCGTTAAGCCAGATGGAAAGACTGTCATCCTTGCGCTTGAAGTCAGGGAAATTTGGACTCACCTAAGCAGACAGAAATATAAAAAATCTCCCCAAGTAAATTAATCAAAGAGAAATTTTATGCTTAAGGATAAGTCATCGATCACTACCAATCCATTGTGTTTGCTGTCACGGAAATCAAACCACTGCTTTGAATCCTGTAGAAGGTCCCTCCAAGCTACAAAGTTAGGAGCTGGGTTTTTCTTTGCACCAGCTGTCAAATTAATTAGATTGGAAATTATTGGAGTGTTCAAATGACCCACTTAGAGAGTTACTATAAAATAGAAGAGAGTAAAGAGATACATCTGATGAACCTAAACTTACATGCGGAGTACTCCAATACAGGTTTCAAATCAAACGTCAACAACTCTAGCTTCTCTTCGAGCCATTTGGGAGTTGAGCTATCAATAAAGAGTAACTCGCCATCTTTTTTTCTTTCAAAAGCAGCACCTTTCGATTTCTTCTGTATTTAGTTGCAACAAATTTCAGAAAACAAAATTTGAAGGAATAATCAGTATTTCCAAATAGAAGCAGACCGAAGAAATTCTCTAACCTTTGTTAGACGTACATCCCACCATTCACCAGGGTTAAGAAGCAGATCCTTCCAAGGCTCATCAATGTTATTCTCCTCGATTTGCTTGGAATTGAAATCCTCTGCCGATTGATTGATTTCATGCTTCTCACTTTCTAATAAGATAGAAATAACATTTTACCAAAAGCTTATCAAGTTCATGGCAATTGTAGCTAAAGCACAAACCGTACAAACCATCAAATCAACCGAAAACTGAAAAGAATCCAGATATCAGTTAAGACATAACAACATATCCTCAACTGTGATCGAACAATCAGTAAAAAGTAAGGCAATAAGTTTATCAAAATATTTAACTTGAACTTTCAGCATATCAATAACTATTGTTCAAAAAACGTTTGCACTATGCCTAATGAATATTAATGCCAAGTAATTAAAGATGAAATTAAATTACCAGATGAAGTTGGAGAAGCATCATTGTTTTGTAAGGGATATCCTTGAACAAAATTGAGTGATTTTACCATAACCTGAACATTAGTATGAGTATTTTCACGATGAATTGGGAAATGAGGTGGATCAGTAGTGAGTTGACCAGCAATGTGGATGAAATCATGAGGTTTGAGATGAGAGATAGCAGTGTGAGCCAAATGACCTTCAAATATCAAAGGAATCCATACATAATGAGGAGAATGTTCACGACTTATCACGGTGGAGGCCCAAGCGGTTCCATCTGAACCGGTTTGGAACTGAACCGGTATAATAACCTCACCGATCAGGTTCACGGAATTCGAAACCCTCGGCTGAAATGGGATTTCTTTAGGGCGGCGAGTGGCTTTCGATTTCTTTCCGGTGACGGAGGAGTAACGTCGAGTCATTACTCCCACCGTTGCACGCCGCAGTGAATAAGAATAATAGTGATTCATTTTTTGTTCTGCTTAGTACAACGATTCGAATTTCTAAACCCTCTTCTCTCCTCTTAAACCCTTCCTACTCCAATTTCATTACCATTTTATTTATTTTTTAAATTTTAACGTTCCTTTTTTCTATTATTGTCTAAATGGGTGCAAGGATTTGGGCTGGAAATGAAGAAATGAGACCAGGATGTGGATTTTAAACTTTTTGCATTTTATTCCAAGAGTAAAACCTTTAACTTACTTTCTATTAATCCTTTGAAAATTTAAGAATTTATATTTATTCACTAATTTAAATTATTTGATTTCTCTAAAATTGATGGTCACGACGGAAAATAGAGTAAGTGAATCCCTTCTCTTTATCCATTTTAGGTCATTATGTTTTTTATGGACATTAGTTTAAAAAATAAGAGGACTTGAACAAGATAGGTATGCTTATGTATTACCTTAGTTTAAGAAATGTGTAAAGATAATTCCAATTTTATCATTGCATATGAGTGTAAAAGACTTTAAAGGATGACATACCTAGTAAATTAAGCAAAACGAGATGAGTAGCTTATACATAGGTTACATGATTTGGCCTATGAGTTGAGTTTTATCAAATATTGAGAAAAGATAAAAACTTACATTATAAACAAACATGCGTTTAAAGTAAAGGATTATGAGTTATTTTCACATATAGTTAATAAATGAGATTCCAATAACCCATTAGAGTGGATAATTATTTTGTGTTTTTTAATTTGATTGTTTAAAATTGAAAAACATGAATTAGTTTAACACATTCCATCTATTCTTATAAGTTTCCAAAAATATTTGAGGGTTTCTGGTAAATATTTGTCTTATCACTAAGATACACTTGCTTTATGAAATAAATAAATGTATATACTTCGAGATTATTAGGAGGAGGATATGCAATCTTTTGTTTTCCATGGTTATTAGAGTGCCCGTATCTAACAAAATTGAATATTTTGTGGTAATGAATTAATCATGATAGAATGTTTTCCTAACAAATGTTTCTCCCGAAAATAGAACTCGAACTTTAAAAAGTACAATTACATCTGTCAAAATAGTTGTTATGGTCATTTAGAACTCAAGTTCCTGTGTTCCTGAAATCTGTACCATTGACTTATTTTTGTTCCCACAGATTTGTGTGTTGGCTACTACTGAAAAAATGGCTATTCAAGAAGAAGAAGTAGCAGAGCCATCTTCAAGAACACCTCTTCTCACTCCTTCTCGCAAACCCTTCACTGCAATTGTGTTCATTTCCCTTGTCATCATCACCTGCATTTCTATCTCTTCTTCCTTCGCATTCGCCTATCTCTTCTTCTCTTCTTCCTCATCATCTTCATCCTTCGCTCGTTCTCTCACTACTCTCAAACGACCCGTCGTTCTTCTCATCTCCTCCGACGGTTTCCGATTTGGTTACCAATTCAAAACCTCCACACCCAACATTCATCGTTTAATCTTAAACGGCACCGAAGCCCAAAACGGCTTGATCCCTGTCTTCCCAACCCTCACTTTCCCCAACCATTACTCCATCGTCACTGGTCTCTACCCTCCTCATCACGGCATCATCAACAACTTCTTCTTCGACCCCGTCACCGGAGATAAATTCACTATGCAGAGCCACCAACCCAAGTGGTGGCTCGGTCAACCACTTTGGGAGACTGTCATAAACAATGGGTTGAAGGCTGCTACCTATTTCTGGCCTGGGTCTGAGGTAAAAAAAGGATCTTGGACTTGCCCATTACAATTTTGTCAACGTTATAATTCTTCTGTTCCTTTTGAGGATAGGGTTGATACTGTTTTGGGCTATTTTGATTTGCCTAGTGATGAGATTCCTGATTTCATAACCCTTTATTTTGAGGACCCTGATCATCAGGGTCATCAGGTTGGGCCTGATGATTTAGAAATCACTGAAGCTGTTGCTAGAATTGATAGTGTTATAGGGAGGTTGATTCATGGTTTGGAACAAAGAGGGGTTTTTGAGGATGTTACTATTGTTATGGTTGGTGATCATGGCATGGTTGGTACTTGTGATAAAAAGCTTATCTTTTTAGATGATTTGTCCCCTTGGTTGGTGATTCCGCCAGAATGGGTACATTCGTACAGTCCTTTACTAGCGATTCGGCCGTCACCTGGTTTTGTGGCGGCGGATGTTGTTGCTAAGATTAATGAAGGACTGAGTTCAGGGAAAGTTGAAAATGGGAATAAGTTGAGGGTGTATCTGAAGGAAGATCTGCCCAAACGGCTTCATTATGCGGCAAGTGATCGGATTCCGCCGATAATTGGTTTGGTTGAAGAAGGTTTTAAGATTGAGCAGAAGAGAACAGATACTAAAGAATGTGGTGGCGCGCATGGTTATGACAATGCATTTTTCTCCATGAGGACTATTTTCATTGGACATGGTCCTCAGTTTGCAAGAGGGAAGAAGATACCATCGTTCGAGAATGTCCAGATTTATAATTTGGTTACTTCCATCCTCAACATAAAGGGTGCGCCTAATAATGGGTCTTCCTCATTTCCAGAGTCTGCGCTTCTACCTCCTGCATAGGTAAACTACATATTTGATGGCTTAGCTACTTCATTGTGTTTTCTCTAGGAGAGATGCATTGCTCAGAATTATGAACATCAAGTCATGTTGCAGAAATAATTGGTGTCATTTACCTGAAATCTGCTGAGATTGAACTGTTTACATCTGTAAATTGGTGTAATTTTCCTTATCTGTCTGCTTGTTTTCCTTATTTCGAAATGCATATTGAAGATAATGTATCTGGAAATTGGCTTATTTGGTACTTGTAAAAGAAACTTAACCTTGTCCTCTGTCATTATTAGCATGCTTTAGCAGTTGAGCTTTCATGCTGCTGAACATATTTGAATACCGCACTTTCATTATTGCTACTCTCTAATATTGACTTGGCATGATTCTACTTGTGTAACTTTTCTTTGTGCTTTTACATTTTCTTGATGTCCATTTGTAAAAGATGTAATTGCTCTCTTTATGTGAACAACACGTTAAATGTATTAAAAAGTTATCAACATAAAATTTCACCTTTTAATAGGTAGAAATGTGTGATAAGAAAAAATATGCAAAATATCATTTTTCTAATCACAAGAAGTCAAGGCTTATCTTGTTAAATGAGCTGCACACATTGGACACACAAATAGAACTGAGTTCACTGTTTTTCTTGTACTCTTCAATCAGAATAAACAAAATGGAAGTTTGGGAAGATCTATTTTTGGTTCATGGAAGAATCAAATTTCAATGCACTAGTCGGTTGTGTCGGTTGCCTTTTTGTTTTGCCCGATCACACAATTAATTAAAAAATACATCTAAAGTGGGATCTCTATGTGCATGCATGTGAAGATTGTATCACTAGGCATTGAAGTTTATACTAAAAGTTACACTGCCCCTGAGTTAATGAATAAAAAGGACTAATTACATTGGCTAGGTAAAATATAATATTTCACATCCTCACCTTTTTTCCTTAACATAACTTCTCTCATCTACTTTATAACCAGTGTTCTTGGTGAATAACTAATGGTTATAAAGTAAATGTAAAAACGTGTGTGGATATAGCGATGCAAGAATATCATTGTTACCTTCAGTGATGTGATATTCAATGTAAAATAGTGATGGGTATATGATATATCACATTGTAGAATTTTCCTAACAAAAAAAGTAAGAAACCATTGAGACAGAATAACCATATACTCCTAGAAAAGCTAAGAATCAGGATTTCATTCTCGTAAATCCCAAACAAAGCCTAATAGGATCAAACCCAACCGCGTTTGTAATGGCGGAAGAGGTCTTCAGTTTGAGCATTCTTGAAGGCACTACAGGCAATGAGGTAGACAGAGATGAGTGTGACCACAGCCACAATCAATATGATATTGGCTCTCCTCCACTCTTTTCTAAGGTTACCAAGTAGACCAGCCTTGCATGCATTGCAATTGTAGCACAGTTGGGTCTGATCATTGTTCCATAAGTAGCAATCAGGGTCTGCCATAGGACTCAAAGGGTTGATCCACAATATTGGGTTCACATAATTGTATCCACATGCACTTGGAGGTTTACAACATCCTGACTGAAATTGTATAACCAATTAATGTAGGGAATTGATTAACAAGATTGATAACAGTTTTATTTTCTAGTGAAAAACCAAAGACAAGACTCTGACAAAGATGTAACTTTTATTATCATGTGTGCAATAAAGAAAAAAATAAATGTGCATAACTATTCTTGGCTGGTTAGTTAAATGTGCTCTAAATTTTCAATATTTGTGCATAAGTAGTGAATCACTTTGTAGTTTGTAGCTTTTTCAGCTGGCATGGAACTTTCTAGCCTGGGAGTACAATCATCCTTTCCATAGAATATTGAGGATCAATGTCCCACACAACACTAGGGTATGACTATGCTTAATGAATGTGAGTCTGAGCTACTGAATAAAGTGAACAAATACTTTTTTGACAGCACAATAATTATAGTAAATTACATCTCATTTGTTTTAGAGGAAGAAAGAGAAAACTAGTGACTAAACAAGTACAAAATGCAGGGTTCAGGTTACTAAATTGAAAGAAGAAACACTTGTAATAATGAACAAAGTCAACAAATACAAGGACTATAGTTCTGTTATCAGCATTAAGCCTATATTTCCATGATACAAAGGAAGAAAACCCACCTTTTGTTTAACAACAAAATGTGGCAAAGAAGGCAAATTTCTGTACTGTAAGTGACTTTTTAGCAAGTAAAACGATAGAGAGACATACCTGTAAAGGAGAGATATGAGAGTTGAAGAAGTGATCAGCAGTGACATAATCCTGAGTAAGTTTAGTGCACACACTAGAATGAGTCAAACAAGTCCTTATCTTATGCCAACTTTCATCATTAGTAACACTGTTCCTCAACCATGCAGAGAAGCCATCAAGCCTAGACTCCTCATACCCTCTTCCAAGGACATGGTAAGTTCCATTAGGTCTTGTAACAACAAATGCAAAGACAAGAAGAACAAGGAGAAGAGCTATAAGGATAGCCATGCAAAAAAGGTAAAAGGCCAAAAGTCCTTGTTTGTTCCAATATGCACCAATAAAGCCAGCAAGTGAAACAAAGAGGATGAGTATGCCAAGTATAAGGACTGGCCAACGGAAGTTGTGAATGCATTCATTGTCAGGCTTTGATGCTAGCCATGTTCCTGCTGCTATGATTGGTATTGAAGCTAAGAGTGCTATGAAGTTCAAAAGTGCAGTGATGTTGTTGCTTACACCCATCTTTGCTTTACTTTACTTTGCAAAAAGGGTTATTGGCTATTGGAACTGAGTCACTGAGTTTAAGGCTGCAACTTTGCAAGAGGGTTGGAGAGAGATTTGGAGTGTGGTTTGCACTTGGCAGGTGGACTTAGGTGGAGGGCTACATAGATCAAGATGGTGTGGGGTAAGAACTCAAATTGGGAAAAGGGTTTATCTTTTATCTCTCTCTAGTTTGCTTTTCTAAATCTTCCACGTTATTTGTATCAATGTTTAAGTATTTAAGTATTTAAGTCTCACACCGTCTACTATATTGTCTATGGAATTGTTTAAATATATTTTGGGCTACTTCTTTCATTGTCAATTACATAAAATCTTAACATGGTATTAGAGTCGCAATCCAACTTTTTCCGTTGTCATGAGCCAACAGATACTCTTGATTCGACATCTTTACATGAATGGGACATATTGAAAAGTAAATCACATATTACAGGCAGATTGTAAGAGATGATAAAATAAATTTAGTAAATATCATTTTAAAAATCAAGTACTTGTGCTTGTTCCTCTATGAGAGGAGCTGAACTTGTTGTATCACACACAGTGTTTCATTGAGATATTTATTCCCATTAATATGAGCTTATAAATTCTTAACTAAATTAACAATATTAAAGTCGGCAGCAACATTCAGAACAGACAAAGCCCAAATAAAGGAGGTCTGGAGATTAACCCGGGCCCATTGACTAGCCCTGTAAGTTGTAACATAGCCCAGCCCGTCGATCTTAAACTTCAATGGCCTATTTTTGTGAAAAGTGAAGCCCACTTTGCAATGTAATTCGTTTTCATGAGGGTGGAAATTCTCCTTTCTTTATCCGAAACTTCGAATTGGTTACCGATGAGTGTTGGTTCAAGTATTACATGTTTAATTGTTTGATTCCCCTTAAGTAAGGTTTTGGATTTGAGTATTATGGATGGAAAAATATTTGTTTAGAGAATTAGCTTTACATACCCGTAGATGTTTCCGACTCAAACATTATTGGTTTTAGTGCATATATATATATATATATATATAACATGTCTCTCCAAATCCAATTAATGTTCAGACATGACAAGTTGATATTTTTGTTTGATTCAGAAATCAACATCAAGCAAAAGGAGCATATATATTGAATATTCCCCACTTCAATGGTCCCCTTTCTTTCTGGACTATATATGAAATGAAATAATAGCATATGTGGATGCCTAACTAGCCATGATTTAGTTGAACCCATGGATGCCAACCTTTAATTTGTTCTTGATTATCTTGCATATTCTTTCAACAAGAACTCAATATTAAACAGCAATATCATTTTGCAAAAGGGTCAAAATCAAAGCTAAGATTTGAGCTATGTGCACTTTTCCTTGATGGCTATTACATAGTGATATAATGGAAGTAATAGTATGGTGCACCTTGCCGTGCATATCAATTATATTAATATACAAGTTTACTTGCTCCAACAATATCCTTGTCATAATATTAGATGGAGATTACCTGTATCCCCAACTGTATCTTATTTCCTTTCTCAAGCTAATTATATGTTAACACGTGAATAAAAAAATATTTTTAAAAATAAAAAATAACACTTTAATTGGTTTGAGACACGGAGTGAAACATCGTGTGTGAGAGGTGATCACTGTCCCCTAATATTGATTTATTTGTCATCAATGACATAACAACGAGGGAGGAAAGCAAAGTAGAAAGGTGTGTTAAACACCACATTCAAGATGACATTGACTGAAGGAAAAACTAGGGTAAAGAAATATGTGTGGAATAATGTGACATCATTTATTTTTCCACCAGAAAAAATGGTGGTCCTTGTTTGATTTTGCTCTACTAGTTACGTGATTAAGTTCTTTGCTATGTAACTATGCTACCAATAAAAGTTGATTACGAAAGCGCAATATAAACATGTGTTCAGCCAAGTCTATTCATCATTAGAGAAGTGGTTTCTTTAAGTTCAACCTAAACCTATAATTCTCACTAAAAATATTGCTACAAGAAAGTTATTCCTTTTTTTTATAGTGATACAATGCTTAAGGTGGTGGCAACTATAGTTTATCATATTATCCTCCTTTAATTAAGAAGTTGTCACGACTACGTAATAATTAAGTTTCAACCATGATAATTGATAAATCACTTTCTGGTGGTAGGCTATGAGTGAAAGAGTAAGGTTCCTCTCCATTAATGGAGAGGCAAGTGACACACATTAACACACAACATGTAGCATGCAATAACAATTTTACCCTTTTGTGTATCATAAAATTACTTTTTTGCCATTAAAAATGTGAGCAAAACAATCACTTGTAATGGAGAGGATCCTTGTTTTGAGTGAAAATGCCTAACACAGAGAATAACTATACTTTGAAATTTGAATATACTTTAATGAATGATGTTATAATGACTTTCTTTAATTTATTCCCCTTACTTTGTTATGATTTGGATTTTGGAAATGTGGATATGTATATATATAAGATTGAAGAGATAAAGAGAATAACTATAACATGAGTGATGAGTGACTAATAGTATATGATATCTCAAAATGGACAAATTTCTATTTTCTTTTTAATAAAATAAATAAATTTATAAGTTAATCTGTAGTTATGTTTATGATTTTTACAATTTTACTTCGTTTTGAGAGATTACAAATTTAACTTACTGAAGCTTATTTAGTGGACAAAATTAAATTACGGATATGACATAAAATTGATTGGTCCAGTTGATGAATAATAGTACATCTTTCTAGATGAAGAAGCATGAAATTAAAGTCACATATTTTTTTCATGCCATGAAATATGAACCATCAATAACTTTTGGCAACAGATTAAAGTTGAAGCAATAGAGACGTGTTATATATATATATGTAACCAAATGGTGAAAGAGAAGCATTCCAAAAGAAGAAACATATTGGTGTGAGGCTTCCTGAATGATAGTGTTACAGGTTGGTGTTGTTTGCAATAAGACAAGTAATTTCTATATATCTAACATAAGATATAACTACAATGCATTGTAATTATGAACTAAACAATTACATTATCAATTATGATGGAGTATTAATCATGCATGTTTGTCATAACATTTAAAATATCGATCTCTCATGAGAAACACATTAAAAATCACATATAGTTGAAGATTGAGCTATAATTGATGACCTCTATATAATATTCTTGAATCTGTTAGGGTTAAATCTTGACTTTAGATTAATGGACAATTGAGTAATGATTTAATTACTTTTTTTTGACTGAGTTTCTAAACCTATTTCTTGTCTCAAAGTCGACATCTAATGGTTTATTGCTTCTCTTTTCTTGTTTTTCTTCTCTAAAACCTTATGCAACTATTTTTCTCTTTTACTATAAATTACCTTGCCTACAAAAAAAACAATATAACTTTACTTTTATACAACGTTATATTAAAGTTAACCTCTATTTTATATGTATATTCCTTAAAAAAAATATCAGAAATCATCCACAATTTTCATGTAAGGTATACTATACTTGTGTGAAAAGTCCAAATAATTGGACACCTAATAGATGGTTACAGGTAGTAAAGAAGACAATGAGTGTTGGTTGAGGGGTCACCATATCTAAAAAGTGCTCATAAATAGTATGGCCTATCATATTCGCCATGAATATATATAGACAAAACTATATACGTATATATTCACTGCATATACAATGTAATCAAAGCAAAAGAATACACCCTTATATAGAAATGTTAAAAGAAAAACATGTTAGTTATATAATGTAATCCTATGTTGTGCCTAAATTTCAGTTTAATTGAAATGGTTTTCTAGCTTCACTCTTTTTATACTAACTTTTATTTGATATTTTTTTAAGGAGAATACAATATACTCAAGTTTGATAGGTTTGTTTATTTTTTATTTCGATTTATTTTTATGCTCATAAAGTACTTGAGCAAACTCATAAAGTACACTAAAGCATATTAGAAACATAATATTAGGCGAGTTGGTATCCATGTCGAATTGTCGAGGACTTTTTACTTTTAAACACAAAGGTAAAATTCCATACATCACAAATATTCACAATTAATTCCATTCAACAAACTTTATATTTAAGTAATACAAAAAGGTAATGTTATATACTATATATGTCCAATTGAATAAATCTCTTGATAAAGTTATGAAACATATAGTATAAGCAATTAAGTTTAAATTCTCCACAATCATATAATTTTTACATGTACTAATTTTGTATTTGAAATTTTGAAAACCCTAAAATTATCCCATAATATCAAAATCAGATCAATTAATTATTTTTTTGACATCTAACAAATATTATTTTGACTTACATTCTAATATTTAAATACTAATTTCAAATTTTATCTTTTCAAAATCAAATTAGTACACGTGAAAATCAAAAATAGAAAAAAATGAATTTATATTCTAAACAATATACAACAATATTCAGCTTCTCTATGTGCCCTGGGGATATTGTCATGAAGGGTCTAATTATTGCATAAGATCAATTGTTCCTAATTAATTAAAGACTAGCATTAATACGAAGAAATGAAAATATGTTTCTTTAATAAGAAGATCAGCTACATGTCACAAATTAATAAAGGGGTGCATTGGAAATACATGCATCCCTTAATTGTTTAAGTCACACTAATTGGCCCAGGAAGGAAAGAAACCGAAGATGATTTATTCTGCTCTATGGTCTTAGCCTTTGGGGCTGCAAGAGTGAGTTCTAGATCAGGTGTTGCAATTGGCAGAGTCACATTTGAAGATTTCATAAGCCTGATTTGCACAGCTTCATTATGTTCTGCTTGAAAATGAGAGCAATTATCACTAGTTTTTTGTTCATTTGATTTGGTTTGTTGTTGAAAAGATTTAAGGCTCCCTAGCAGAGACAAAGTAGCATCATTCACAACTCCACCACATTTGGATTTCACAAGTTGATTAGTACAAACTGAGTCACCCAAGTTGCTATTATTGGTGAAGCTAATAGGAGCTGCTTTGTTTGTCTTACCGCTACCCACCTGCCATAGTATTTACTTTACCATCAGGACTTCTTCCAAAACTCGACTCGCAAAGAGATTCGTAGGGTTAGATGAATAAAATAGAAGTATAGGTTGAACCACTCCTCATACTTCAATTAGTAAATTTTGTCTTATAAAAAGTAGAAGTATGAATAACATTGTTGATACTAAAAGAGAAAACATAATAATAAATAAGGATAAAATTAATAATTTTGTACCAAGTCAAAGAGACTTGAACGTCGCTTCTTCTTATTAATGGTTGCAAGTCTGAGAAAGTACTTTTGAGCATGGCTAGCAACTTGGGTTGGGGTTCTTGTAGTGACATAGTTTCTTGAGATACCCCTCCAATCACCTTTACCTAGCTTCTCAAGTCCAACAAGGAATATTCGGTGCTCTTCTTCTGTCCATGGAACTCCTAATATATTATATATGCACCACAACCATGTTAGAATGAAGAAAATAGTACCAAAATTATTGAAAGTCACTGCATACTTCCATATATAATTGCAGGTAAAAAATTGCAGAAAATGAGTGATGGAAATAGACTCAAACAGAAAAGATAGAAACAACCAAACATAATAATAGATGGATTATAAGACAAAACTAGGATTAACAATTACATTATGTTTTTATTTTGTCCAATAAGATTATGCAACGGTTTTTTTTATTATAAAAATTATATTAAGACAGATAAATCTTGAAGTTATTTCTCCTTTAAAAAAAAGAAGGTTTTATAAGTTTGTTGTAGAATCGTAATTTGGAAAAATAATATCATAGTGAAAACAACATACATACATATATATATATACCTTTCTTCCTCTCTTGTGGTCGAACTATGAGACCATCTGATAGATACCCAATAGAGGTTCTATCAGTGTTTTCATCAATGATTAATCTTGATGAAGCAAAGGAGCTAGAAGATGATGATATGGGTAAGAAGGAATCCATGCTAAAGCTTTTCTTCATACAAGATGATGAAGAAGATGATATATCTAGTTGAACACCAAAGAGACGTAGTCCTACAAATGTCCCTCTAAAAGAAGTGCATGTCCTAGAATTATGACCAATGTTTCCACAATGTGAACACTTTCTTCCCATTTTTCACTTCAACAACAATTGAACTTTGTATATCTGAGAAGAAAGAGAGACAGAATAAGAAGAGATATGTTTGGTGGTATATAATATATGATAGATGAGGGATGTGTGGGGTTTATGAAACTGGACGCACACCTACACAAATTAATTGGATGGTCATAGTTTATTCATTGTTTCTTACTTTTGCAAATTTCAATTCTCTTCTCCCTTCGGCTTTTATAACAAAAATATATACTTATATAGATACCATATCTTGTTTGAGATGCGTCCACCAATATACTATATATCTTTATGCTTATTCAGGGCAATATAAAATTTTAATTATATTGTAAAAACTATTAGACTTTATATATTGTTGTATTTATTCAAATATGAAGTTTCACATTGGATAGGAAAGGAAGAAAGAAAAGGTTTATAAGTGGAAATACTCATAAAATAAATATCTTAAAGTTTTAATTCAAAACGTACGTGGTGACTCTCCACTGTTCTCATGTCTGAGTAATAATGGATCTAAATGAAGTAAACTTAAATTGATCTAAATGATTTTAGTGTGTCTATGTGGAATATAAGTTAAATCTATTTTTATATAAAATAATAATACAAATTAAATATGTAGCTAACTTTAAATTTTACATACATATGGTTTTAGTTCCCAATGTATAATTAATTTTAGTTTGTCCTTAGTTTTAAAATTAATTATAGGAAGTACAAATTAAAAATTAAAATAGATTTTAAACTAAGAACTAAAATTAATTTTTTTAGAAATTATAAGAATCAAAACTCAACAATTACACGAAGTAATTAAAACGAAATTCAGTATATTTTGAATAAGTAAAATCATATTTAAAGATTTAGAATTAAATTGAGATTGGTCCTTGCATCAGTTGGAAGCCTTGGTAAGGGGTAATATACAAGAATATTTTTGAAGATAATATATATCAATGTATGTGCCTATTTGTATTTTTTAGTGCCATATATTATAATTAAATCTATTTTTCTGTGAACATACATAAGATGGGAATCAATGTGTAAAGACACGTTGGGTCAGAATTTCTCTCAAATTCAATATGTGGAATGTAGGCTATCATCTATGTATGACTGATTTGGAAAAAGAAATATCATTGGAAATAAGTGCTTTGAAAGTTGTGTCCATCAAACCAAAATCACTTGGCATAAATATTACTAAAATTGTATATGTATATGTCTTATTAATTTTGTAACGACTCAATAGTTATTCCACAATATGCTATTGAAAGTCATACATATATGATCTTGTTTTCTAGAAGACTTGAAAACCCTTCTATGGGTTCTTTATTATTCAAACATTTTATAGTACTAGACCTAATATTTTTCATCAAGGGTCCTTAACTACGGCACTTTAATTTAGGATTCTTTGGGATACATTTTTTGCAACACAAAATACATGTTTCCATGATAGATTAAATTTATCTCTTCCAGAATGAGAAATGCATATAAACAAAATGTTGATCTAGTAATCAGGATATGATAGTATCAAATATTCGATTTCTAAGAGTGACACTGGTTAGGAGTAACAATTATACATCCTAAAAGATAGTAATCAGGATATGATAGTATCAAATATTCGATTTCTGAGAGTGACACTGGCTAGGAGTAACAATTATACATCCTAAAAGATATTAGTTTTTTACATAAATAAGTGGAGAAATATTATTTGTAGTAACAAAAGATGAGAAATGCATCCCTTCTTACGCAAAAGTTTATTTATTTTCAATTGTTGAAAACATACATGACTGATACATATAAAAAAAACTCTTAAATATATCATTTACCTTTTGAGTCTTATTGCTATCTCGTCATTTAAAGAGTAAAAAATTACTCATAAATAAGACACTATAACTTTAAAAAAACCTCAAGATAATGCTTTTATAATTTTTTTTCATTTATAAACTCTTCACTTATTTCTTCTCATATAACATACAACTCCACACACAGATTTACATAACACAACAGATATACCATATCATGTTTTAAAAGCATCATTAATGCACAATTACCACTGCCATGATTAAAATGTGAGATTCAATTAGTAAAGGAAGGATAATGATATTCTTGTTCCATATGTAACATAATTAATATATCTATATATATAAAAAAAAAAAAGATATGTTAACCTAAGTGAAGACGTTTTTTAGAAATAGCATGCTAACATTATGCATTAGACTTTTAAACAAAGTTAACTCTCATTTTTTAGTTGCAATAGATTTAATAATAGATGTATTTTCATAATTTGTATTTTACAAATAGAGGAGGGTCAAGTTTAAAATGTTCAAAAATCTTGGTGCACTATATTAACCTAATCCTTTTAAAAAAAAACTTCTTCCCCTAGATTAATATATATATATATATATAATAAACTTATACATTTTGGGTAGTTATCTCATCAACCTAGCTATTGATTTAATGTGGTTACTAAATCTGGGCCAACTTGTTTGGAATTTCAGCATCATGAGTTTAATAATACAATTGCAATTGAACCAAGTTGAGAATTGTTTATTTTAATTTCTTCATCAGAAAACATCCATTCGGTCATTTAATTGAGACTAATTTGGCATTATAATGGGAAGGAATCTTTTTGGAAGAGAAGATACTGCTATTGACATGATACTACTATGATATGTTTGTTTATCTTTGCTTCTTTCTTTACTTTCTCATTAATCTAATCATAAATCCTTTCCATGTCTTCGAGGAGTATTATCTCAATATAAAATACTATGATCCATCATTAGTCTTATACTATTGCAAATAATTCTCAACTTCTTGTGTTCCAATTTTCTTGTCTCCCAATTTATATTTCTCACTTCTCTATAATTCTAAGCTCTTAAGATTTCATATCTTCATAATCATTATTATAGTTTTAGACAAAATTGATAGTCAAATTATTAATATGTGAAAAAAATAAATGTGACATACTTGATCACTTCATGTGCATATTGTTTGTTAATAAAGTATAATTAACAATATAAAAAACTTTTATATTGTAGATGATGCATATATTTTTTTCACAAATAACAATAAAATACCACAAGGTACGAGGCAATTAATACATGCCTTGCCTTAATACACTATACTATAAATCCCCTAAAAACATGGTATGGTGTATTATTCTTAGTATAGAAACCGTTGTCCCCACCGGAAAATCATACTGATTACTTAATTAGAAGACACCATTTCACGTGTTAAAGTAATATAGTAGTACCATTTTACTATATATATATATATATATATTATATTACAGTATCAAATATTATATCATAATAATGTGTAATCGGACTAAAGAATTAGATGTTATTTTTTGTTTGAACCAAATGTATCTTTAAAGAAGATGATCTTATTCCAATCAGATTGAATTATTATGGATAACAAAGGATTCAATTGAATTCTCAAGTATTAATGTATTATGTAGTGAATGTACTTGATTTCGTTTATATAAATTTTAATAACATAAATCAATAATTTTTAAATAAACAATTATCTTGGTAAATATAATTTAATCCCCTATCATAAGCCACATCAAACACTCACTTATAATTTATCTATCTTTGGGTATCGTGAATGTATTACTTTCAAACATAGGATGTGGAAAAAAGGTGAAGAATGGGGTAGGTTTGTTCCCAGGTCGCAATCAATCAAGGATATAAACAATAATATATCATAAGTAATTAATCTATCATATGCATCTTTATCATGATCAATCATATATTATAATATATGTATATATATATATATATATATCCTGCAAATTGAGGTATAGTGGAAGAAAAGATAGAGATATTGGCTGAATATCCAATGTACAATCACTTAGCTTTGTTTCTCCAGAAATAATTATACGCCACTAAAATTGAAAGAAATGCACTATATATTAAGATTTAAGAGTATTAGCCTTACATCTTTTCTCAATTCCATATGCACTACTTGGTCGAGGCCAAGGGTCATGATAACTATATTTATATATTTGTTAAATTGGAACATTAATCATGCAATATTTTAATACTCGGTGGCTTTCTAATTTTGCTAAGGGGTATCATCATAGCTTTCTCTAGTCAAAAGTAATTACAGAAATTAAGCAATATAACATCGTGCAGATGAGAAATCTTGGAGTTGTACTTGAGAGTGCATTATGTGCATGCACTACTTGTCCAATCATTTCAATACTTTAGCTACTATCATTCAATTTAAACATATAGAACTATAAGGCTAGAATAATCACACATCGCATCATAGTGTTATTTTTACTGTGTGGAATTATCAATTATTGAACCAATGAATATATATTTTAAATGTACAGTAAGATTCGTATCTCTTTGTTTATTGTATAGTATTTATTTTGCACTTATGTTGGACATTGAAGTATACAAGTAGACTTCAAAATAAATATATAAGAAGATAACCGTATGAAGTACTGTCTCAACATAAGTGACTCATTGACAATTTAATTTATTCCATTTTCACAGTCATTTTAAATATTCACGAACATTAAAAATATATTTATGAATATTTCTTCTAACTATAAATCAAATTGTTATGACTTGGAGTAACAATTTTAAATGCATTTTTATTATAAACTTCTCTCGAGATTAAGTTTAAATATTTTAAGACATTTCTATCTCTTAAAATGACCAATATAATTAAGTTACATTCTCTCAAGGCATCAGTGTGATAATAATGAGTTTTCAAGGATATAGGTGAATGTAATTTTTGAAATAAGATAAATGTAGAACATAATCAAATATAATATAAAATCTTCAATATAATTTCACTTATAATATTTATTTAATAGTAGAGATTATATGTTTTTTCATTTTAGATTGAAGTAAAAAACATTCAAAATATGATAATATTAGCTCTTCTATGAGAGACATTTATAATACATAAGAATCTAAATTCAGATTTTGCTCAATGAAATTGCATGAACCACATAAATCAAAGATTTAATATGTATATATTGATAATGTAAGTATTTTTAATTATTGCTGACTCTAAAACAAAAATATATAAATTAATAATGAATAATATAATATAAAAACTTTACAATAATCGTATCATAAATCAATCATAAATTAATTAGGTTGGTGCTTCTAATACTTATACATAACAGTTTTTAACATTCTCTATATTTATTTATTATTTTTGTAAAATTTGATGAGTCTAAAATTGTAAAGGGCCCAATTGTAAGAGCAAAAGAGTGAGCCCAAACAATATGAGAATGATGCATCTGAGGCAAACGCAACAATGGCGGAAGAAGAAGAAGAAGAAGAATCGAAGCTTCCACAACTTTCACCCGATCCTCCTCCTTTAACATTCGATCCAAGTCGAAGTATGTATCACTCTTTCGCCATTTTCCCTTTTATCATCAATGGAAATTGGTAACTAGAGTACAACTTCATAGCCTTTTCATAATTCTGAGCTCACTTTTTTTACCATCAGAACATACTCTTCAAGTAGAATGTGTGCTTTGCAATTTGGCCAATTGATACCAATTGCCCTGTGTGTTGATAAAAGACAAATACATAATATGCTATTGATGCTTGTGTTGTATAGAGTAGTGTTTTATGTCAAAAGCCAACAAAATGAGGTAAGAACAATTCATTGAAGATGCTCTAACAGAACAAAATGGTCCTACTGAAACCCCCTAAGCATTAAAATAAAAAACCCTTCACCACAAAACTTTAAGTAGTGAACACATGGTTGATTAATCTAGATCTACAACATTATTAGTTTCGGAAGACATATGCATTGCAGTTCAAAGGAAAACTGCATGTTGGCATTGCACATCATAATTAGAAAATAAACTGCAATGCACATTAGGATAATAACACAGAGCTCTACCTACATGCTTCGTGTTGGCATTTGGATAATAACAAAACAAATAATAACTAAACATATGAAACCAATTAAATCATAGATAAGATTATGCTTTCTAACTCCTATAAGCTAGTTAGCTTAATTGATAACAAAAGCTACATATTTCAATAAACTATGAACTTATAAGCTGGTATTATGGCTTATAAGTTAGGGGCCTACTGCTTTTGTCATTTTACACCTGCACTGCCAGCAATCTGAGTTAATCTTCCCAAATGGTTGCGATATAATCAGCTAGTATATCAAATTTTAGCTTTCAGCTAGCTTATGAGCTAATTATGCCAAACATAGCCATTAATGAATTTGATAGAACCTCCATTTCCAGTGTATCAGAAACACTCCAAATGAATTCACTTTTATCAAATGATTGATTAACATGCCACATTGGCCCCCAATGGCCTATTCACACATTACACTTACACCAACTAATAGTATAACTACCCTACTAATCATTAACTATAATATTTATTATCATTGAGTGAGTGTCACACCCAATTCTAAGGGAATGCTTTTTCGACTACCCAATAACAATTTAGGAAAAAGAAACAAACTTTGGTGGAAACATGAAAAGGAAAAGAAGTGATTGGCACCCTTGACTGTAAGAACAGAGAGAGTCGAACTTGGGTAGACCAAGGTTGGTTTTGGAGTGTTGGAATTTGGAAATGTGAAGCCTCTCCCCTTTTTCCACAACATCTACAAACAGAAACCAAAAATGGAAAAAAGGAAATATTTTTTAAGCATCGATGATTGATAAAATTAAGAATCACATGGCATCAAGAACTTTTCATATTTGTGGAGTATTAAGTGTTTTAATATGATCTAAATATTTTTATCATCACTCATAAATTAAAATGCAATGTCTGTATTAAAATTATGATTAAATAAAAGTGTTTTTTGAATTATCAGCACAATTTTATCGCTCATATGTTAGCTATAATTGATTTTCAGACAAAAGTATTATAAATTAATAGTAGATAATGAACTGACAATGTAAAAAACTACACTATCGATGTATAGATTTAAAACTCTTGAAATTAATGTGTGTTCTAATACATGTTTTAATTTTGTAAGTTGGCAATAAAAACAAATACATATCAATACAAATGAGTTTTATAAGTAGAGACATTATTAATTTGAACTTATTCTTTTGGTAATTAATTAATGGGGGCATCCAATGAGAGGTGAGAGAGAGTAATTAGTTTTGAGTCAAACCAAAACTGATGGGTCCCACTTCAGGTGAAACGACGTCGGCACAAGATGAACGCAATAAATAAATAAATAAAATAAAATAAAATAAAAACGTGGTTTGATTTGGTGGGGATTAAAAAATGAGAGGAGTTGCAGGTTGAAAGTGTCGGTGGTGGTTTAAATCAAACGTATGTTTCTGCTTCATTCACCACAACACACACAACCACCTTAAACAACACAACACAACACAACTAAGAAAGAGAGAGAGAGAGAAAAAAACCAACTCCATTTTTCTCCTACTATCTATATCTATATATAATAACACGCATATATATAGATACATAATACTTACATAACCCATTTGTTTGAGGACCTAACAAGAGAGAGAGAGAGAGAAGAAGAATCCCTTTAGACAGAACAGAGCTACAGCTATGGCTGAATCCGTTTCACTCGACATGGAGAGGATCTATCTCAGTCGAAAGGTTTCACCCCTTCTCCTCATTTCTTATCAAGTTTCCATCTTTATACAAATCTATTCGTTTTTGCAACATTGCCTGCTTTGCAATTGTTTCCTGAAGAAGCCAATGCTTTTACATTATTCAGATTTTGTTTTTTTTTAAGCAGTGGCTTGTTTTTGCATTGGGATCTAATTTTAGAGATACAAAGCAGCAAAAAAAAACGATTTTTACTTGCTTTATTTGATTGTCATAAATTCATGGGAGTTGGTTTGTTTTCTGTCATGTTCTTCCTTTGAATTGAATCAACAAACCATTTTGGGTTCTGGGCATTCATGATATGTTACATGTTTAATGTCGTTCCACCCTTTATCTGTTATCCTCCTTCTCCTCTTAGATTTTCATTTGGTCATTGTTTTGGAGTTTCAATTATTTCTTCTTTGTTTCCATTTTATGCAATTCTATTCAACTCGACATGACATATCCAAACAAAACATTGATGTTTTCTTATAACTTCCTATACTATTGTCTTTGTATATCATACAAGTGTTGAAATATAGATGTAGTGATTTTTTGAAGAAATCTGGCTTTGTAACATTATTAACCAGCTCCTTTTGTTCTTCTTTTTGGTTTTTTGGTGGGGTCCGGGTCATTTCCCCCCTCCTATTTCCTATATGATGATGTTCATCATTTTTAAGGAATTGATCCTTTGTGCTTTGGCTTTTCTCTCACCTCAATTCTTTCCAAGTGCATTACAGTCTATGAGAACCTTAGCTATACCTTTCTTGTCCTTTATCTCATTGTATTGGTGATAGTTCTAGCTGCTCCTTTATAATTTATATATACGTTTTAGTTATTAGATCAGCTAAATTCATTCTTCTCCTTTTAAAATTTTGTAGATACTGTCCTCATTTTCACTGGCTTCACATTGTTTATTTTCTAAAACCTACAATGATTGGAATCTGGAATTACTTATTTCATTTATCTTTTTTTTTTAATGTTGATATTAACATGCTATTGCTTGTTAGTTGGGGTTGTCCAAAAAAGAGGTAAGAGCACATGACATCCACCATGTTAGGGAATAAATTATTTGGAGAAGTTTGGCATGGTTTTCCATTACTCAAGGTTCTATTTATTATCCAAAAGCTAGTTTCATCTTTTGTGCTTTTTTGTCCCACTTTCTCTGTGTGGTTAATTTTTTCAAGCTGTGTTTTTTGTCTTTCACTTATATTGGATTATTATTTCAGGAACATCTCATTCGGACTGGCTGTGGTTCAGTATCTGTCATAGTCTATGGTGATCATGACAAACCAGCTCTGATCACTTATCCAGATTTAGCACTAAATTGTAAGTATAATCAACTAAGCTAATACATTTTATTTTAGTTAACTACTCATTTTAAGTGTCAATATTCTGAATTAATTGTTTTGTTCTTCCTGAATAGATTAGTGATTGTATGTGTATGTTTCAACTCATTATCTTAATCTAATTGGAAAATGTATCCAGATATGTCGTGTTTCGAAGGATTAATTTTCTGTCCGGAGGCTGCTTCTTTGCTCCTCCACAACTTTTGCATATATCACATCAGTCCTCCTGGGCATGAGGTTTGTAACTTGATGGATTTGAATGTAATTTTATTGTATTTAGAGTAGAATGCTATTATTCACAGTTTCTCTGTAACTTCCGCAAGAGCTCTTGCAGTTAGGAGCTGCTGCAATTTGTTCCAATGATCCAGTCCCTTCTGCTGAAGACTTGGCAGATCAAATAATTGAAGTTCTCAACTATTTTGGGTAATTACAATATAGTTACTCTGGTTAATAATTTTTTAATGGTTAGCTTTGCTTTCATTTCTTGATCTGACAACCAAATATGTAGAATAGCAGTGCATATTTTGGGCACAATTTTTTTATTTATATGATGTATTTACTAATAGTTAGCACTTACTAATTCCTTGGCCAGGCTTGGTGCGGTAATGTGTATGGGAGTGACGGCTGGTGCTTATATTCTTTCTTTATTCGCAGTATGTACCGTATTCGCATTGCAGTTCAACAAATTCTTAGTAGTTTTAATATAAAGTCAATCCTATTAATTTGTTCTTATTTGCCACTGTGTTACAGATAAAATATAGAGAGCGCGTTCTTGGTTTAATACTTGTATCTCCTTTGTGCAAAGCTCCTTCTTGGAAAGAATGGATTTTTAACAAGGTTCCTTTCAGAAATCAACTGAACATCCATGTATGAGTTCTCTAATTTGATAACATTGCCTCAAACTGCTTGTAATTTTCAGGTGATGTCAAATTTATTATATTTCTACGGTGTATGTGGCTTGCTGAAGGAGTGTTTGCTTCAGCGATACTTCAGCAAGGTATTGTAATGCAACAAATCTTAATATATCTCTCTTTCATATGATATGTTACAAATTTTACTTGTCAACTTTAACAGGAAGTTCGTGGTAATGCCGAAGTTCCAGAATCAAAGATAGTCCAAGCTTGCCGAAAAGTCAGTGCTAAACTTCTTTACCTTGTCTGTACTGCCCTATAGAGGAAAGTGTGTTTACCTCGCTTCGCTCTGTTTCATTGTCTTGTTTCATTTTGCAGTTGCTAGATGAGAGAAAGGGTGTGAATGTCTCACGGTTTCTCCATGCTATCAATCAGTAAGATCTGCTTTGTAATTACTTCACCATATCTAATTGTGTATCAGCATGTTGAAATGCTCTAACTTTGTTTGCAGGAGGCCTGATATAACAGAAGGATTGAAGAGATTAAAATGCCGAACACTTATTTTTGTTGGCGATAGTTCTCCTTTCCATTCGGAGGCTCTTTACATGACTTCGAAACTTGATAGGAGATATAGTGCCTTGGTTGAGGTATGTGCTGTAAAATGTGAATGATGATGTCCATGATTAGTACATCTATCATGTATAGAAATTACAAAAAAGTATACTTAAGCAATGTAGACTTAAGCAATGTATAGTATCCTTGGAATGTGATGCAGCATGTAGAAATGTAAAAACATTCAAATTTTCTACTGCCTTCATAAGTGAGATGTCCCAGAATGTTTTTACATTCCCATTTGCCTATAATATTGTATTTCAAAACCCCTATCAAACAAGGGCAAGTCACATTCCTAAATGAAGATGATCAAGAATGTTGTAAAAACATTGTGTGAATCATAGGCTTGAAATTTGATTTTATGGGTTTTTTTGACTCCTCTAAAGCAAGAGTGTATCTACCTTTAGATCATTTATTACTGATTAAGATCATTGAGCATTTTATCTTTATTTATAAACAATCTCACTTTAAGGATCCAAATTTATGATATTGTACTTTTAACTAGTGTTGTGTTGAATATGATATTAATTTGTAATTTTTGGTATTACCAAGTGTATCCCTCATCTTTTTTGGGTAAGGAACTAATCTCTTTCGGATTTCCCGGTTCGTGGTTGCCTCTCCCAACAAGGTGTCATTCCGATGACCCTCGACCTTGGGGATCCAGTTAGGCCTTACACCACTAAACCAATATCTTGTAATTGCATGCACACATAAATATACATAAACTAGATTTGCATGCACTCATAAATATACATAAACTAGATTTGAGTGATATCATATATTGGTTTATATGGCAGGTTCAGGCTTGTGGATCAATGGTCACAGAGGAACAACCACATGCAATGGTGATTCCAATAGAGTACTTTTTGATGGGTTATGGTTTGTATAGAGCATGCTATTTAAGCCACAGCCCAAGGAGCACTCTTAGTCCATCTTGCATCTCTCCTGAACTCCTTTCTCCTGAAAGCATGGGATTGAAGCTAAAGCCTATAAAGACACGTCTTTCACTTCAACTTTAATAATATATAAATATATACTTATATAATTTAAACATTTCCCTTCTTTTTTTTCTTTTCTTTTATATATTATTAAAAAATATTGTTTAAGAATTAAGAGGGATATAGAAATGGATGGAGAGATAGCTATTTGTAAATAGAAGGGGGGTTGAGGATTTGTGGGAATATATAAATATATAGAGAGAAAGTTGCCTTCATTTATTTGTAGTTAAGACATTAAGGAATCATTGAATTGTATCTGTAAATTCCACATGGACTCTAAATTTATTTATGGTGATGAGCAATCAATTATCCAAAGGGACCCTTTGATTTTTAAGACATTCTTCCCACAACTTGGACAGTTTTTCCTATATTTCTGACCTTGAGGTAGTCATTTGCAATGAAAAGGATGAATCACTATTTTTGTTACTATGCTTAAAATAGTTAAACCAAAGTAAAGAATAATGTTACTGTATACGTTTTAAGCCTTAGGTATTTAACAGGCTAATGTCAATGTTGTTTAAACTATAAAAGCTTCTAGATTAACTTAAATTAACTATGTTATTACCAAATTGGATAACCTTTATAATATGCATTTATTTTAATTTATTGTTGAGAAATTTTACTTTTTTTACCATGTTGAATCAAATGGTAGGCAAGAGAAATCTCAAGGTATTCTATGTCAATGTTTTTGAGATTGAATTCTTGAAAGAAACAATTTTTGGAAGGGATAGAGACAAATACTTATAGAGGATTAGCCCAATGGCAACTAATAAGGCAATTTAAACTTGTTGTGCTTTGAATTAACATTACTTTAATAACAATGATTTGTTTCATTGACAGTAACCATCCAATCTGATTTAACCTGACCCAACTTCGATTTTAGCTGGTTCAATTTGGTCCAACCATGAAAATTGTATCATTGGAAAAGTGTAGCATTGGACCAATCAACAATGATTCATGGTAATACAAGTTATTGTTACATTAGAGTGGAGGAGATAGGGTAAAATTGTCAAGGGCTGAGAGAGAAGAGACATGTGTGTGCGCTTCTAAAACGGTGTTAAGAAGCAAATAATATTTTTTGGTTTTCCATTCTCCTCTTGTATGAGAGGTAATCCTGTGTCCGAGTCGGAAATATCCATAGATATGTGAGACTAACTCTCCTAATGAGTATTTTTTTCATCCACAAAATTCGAAACCGATATATTATTTAAGAGGAATCAAACATATAACATTTCAAAGGTAAAACAAATAACTTCAATGCAAAAAAACATTGAAAATATATAGAGGACCAATATAGTAACTTTTTGCATTGAATCCAATGCTAGACAAACCGATTTTATGATGTCATGTATCACGTGTTATCTTGCACCTTATTGGTGGAGAAGATGGGACCTAATATTTCATGCTTATCTGGACCAACCACATGCACCAAAAATGTGATTTTTATGTCACGTTGTTATGTAACAAAAACCTTAAATTTAACATCATATTTATTGTAGTTTAAAACACTCGGTGCTTGGATATTGAGTTTTTGTTTTTACTTTTTAAGTGTTGCCCACTAAATCATTCAGCCAATTTTGGTGCAAAAATTTCATCTTTTTTAAGATCCGATCTTCAAACCCAAGTGGGTCTCGAACCATTTCTGCTATTTAGAAGATGAAGGCATTGTTATGGTTTGTAGTTGTGTCACTTGTGGTTTCACTCTCACACTGCTCCAAGAAACCGGTGGGGATTGCTAGAAAGGAAGATGTTCCTTACATTAAATGCCAAGTGTGTCAAAAACTCTCTAAAGAGTTGCATCACCAAGTTCACAAGAAGCAAACTCAGATCTCTCCCAAAAAGGTTTTTTTTCATCCTAATTTAGATGTTTTTTTCTCTCTGGGTTGCTTCATGTTGTGTCTGTTTCAGTAGAATGATTTTGTGTATTTTGGATGTTAGATCACGGAGTATGAGATTATTGAGATAGCAGAGAATATTTGTAATCTGAAAAAGGCAGAAGCTGATTGGATATTGCGTATAGATATTGTGGAAAAGGAAGATAGGTTGGAGGTAACGGAATTCAACTTTTGATTTTTTTGTTTAGAAATCTTAGTTTTACACAATTTTCATTTTATGTTTATATTGTTATACTGTATCATGTTTTCCCCTTTTGCTGCACCTTGTCATTTCTGAATTGAAATCCTCTCCCGTATAGCTGACTCTCCAGTACTAGAGAGGATCCCAGACCGTCATTTCTGGTTATTTGAATTGGTGCTTTCATTTGATTAGTGACTTGTTTATATTCACTTTGTTGACATTTTTTTTCAAATTTCCTCTATTATTTATCAGCTAGTGGGACAAGATTCTGAAGGTCAATGCAATTCTGAATGCAAGACAATTGAGCGAGCCTGTCAGGAGGTGTGTCACTTTTTTCATTGTTTTAGTTCATCACTAGTGAATTGCACTTTCTATTTAGGTTCTGAAATGGCAACATTACTATAGGATAGAGGGTGAAGGGGTCAATTTTAGATTACTATATTCTCAATCAATTTTACACTACTATGTTGAAGAATGCATTGTACCAGCATTAGTTAAATATCATATATCCTTTCTGCATTATTATTCGATGAATTACTATGCCGGACTGAATCATTAATTTGAATTTGCAGGTCATAGGATATTCGGATACAGATGTTGCCGAGTACTTGTATAAATCCAAGCCAGATGTTGATTCATTGCTCAACTATCTTTGCAAAGACCTTACTAAAGCATGTAGTACCAAGCCACCCCCAGTCCCTAAGGTAACTGCAATCTGAATTGGCATGTTTCTTTCATGTGAAACACTATTGGTGTGTTGTATTAATTCTCATTGTTTTTCAATTAGTCTTTTTCTGTTATATTGAGTATAGCTGCTGCTGCTGCTGCATAGAATATCACATTTTACTCTCTGATTAACTGTCCTTTTCTCAACACCAATTATATGCTCTTGCCTTTTTTCATTGTAGTTTATTCAACTATAGGAGATGTCATTTTCATGTGCTTTTAATGCAGGGTACACTTTACCTATACCCTGCACTATATGATCCAATTCCTATATAGTCCTCTAAAAAGTGTCCCTTCTTTGGACTATATAGTTTAGAAATTGCAACTTTATTTAACTCTGATATTCTCTAACTTCATATGCACTTGCGTTATTGTTTGATTACTTACTTCAGTTATCATCAAACTATTTTTTGTATATTGCAGGATAGGACTCCAGGTGAACCTTTTGTTGCAAAGTCTGATAAGGAGGCTGAAATGGAAAAGCTACTAAAATCTATGGAGGTATTTCTCTTTTTATTCTCATTTTATATCTTAGGAGGAAGATTATTTGCATTATGATCTTTACTGTATTTAATTCTGCTTCAGGGCATGCCAGGAGCACCTGGCATGAAAATGTACTCAAGAGATGATTTAATGAACATGAACAATTTTGGCAATGAAGATGTTGATGAGGAAGATGAGGATGATGATGAGGCTGATGTACCCTCAAAACTGGTACCATTTTGATCTAAATACCTTTTTATAGACAATATTGATTGAAATGTTCCATAATCACTCATGATAGGATAAAATTGCATCTTATAGGGAAGAGTCTTGAGAGAAAAAGAAAGTGGAAAAGGTGACTGGAAACAGGTGATTAAAAAAGGAATTTCAGACACAAGCGCAACACTGAAAAAACACGCCGACAAAGTTTCAAACCGGATACGAAAGTGGTGGAGGGGAAAGAAGACAACCACTTCAAAGAAGGGTTCAAAGGCAAGCAAGTCAGAACTTTAAGGTGCCTAGACACACTGCATCTCCTGGTTGTCTAAGATCTGCAAGCATTTCTACAAGTTTTGTTAGAGGTACAATCACTACATGGAATGATTTATATTCAAATGGATGATTAGCTATCATCTTTTTTTAAAACCCATTGTCTCGGCATTTATATTACAATTAATCACATGGTCTGGATCAGCAAGGCAGAGACATTGGATACTTGCAAAAAGGAGAGTTAAACTAAAAAGCAAACAAATAGAATTTCAAAGTTGACAATCACATCCTGAACAGCATTGAGCAATTGTGAGAAAGAAAACAAGTAGTGAATAAGTTACAATTCTTAAACAGCAGCCTCATTTTAATATAGAAGAAGCTGCAATTGTCAAAATCTCAAATTGTGGTGAGCAACACAATAAAAACTGGGCTTATCGCATCTTGTAATGCTGAACCCTTGAAGCATTGCATCTTCTGCCATTTAATGTATACTTGAGTGCTATGTCAACATCTCTAGGATTCTTTTTATTTTGTGCCACAGTCATGCTCCCAACAATTGCCTCCCCTTCACAAACAGTCAACACATCTTCTAGATAAAGGACTGTTTGTTTCCAATGTGTAGTTCGAGATCTTGGCCCTGCATAAATATGCTCAAAAGGTGAGGCCATGTTTACTAGCTTAACAAATTCTAATATGTGTTGAACAAGCCCAGTAATATTTAATTTCATATCATGGCAAGGAAGAAAATTGAAAGAACTCTTTCACAATTTTGCAGGAATCACTCTTGGTGTAAACATACTCCGCATAGTTTCAGAAGTGATACCATTTTGTTCACAACTTACCATTTTGTAAACATACTCTAACATCATTCTTGGCTATATAACTTTATTCTGCCATGTTATCCAATTGAGAAGATAATACTTTGGAGTTTAGACCCTTATCAAGAACTAGAATCTATAAAAAAATATGTATGCTGGTATCATTCTTATTATTATTGCTATTGCCTATTAATACTTTACATCAAGAGCCCAAAACATAAAAAACGGACAAAACCAAAGCATCAAAGAGAACTTAGGAAGTAGAGAATTAACCTGTGGAGAAGCCCATCAGTTTATGACACCTTGTAAAGGATACATCAAAATAAGCAACAAGAGCATGAATATAATCATCACGTGCAGCTACAAGTTTAAAGGGTGCTGTGAACGAAGCATCTCCAGGAGCCATCTTTGAGATATCCATAGTCTAAGAAAATATGAAGCAATCAGTGCATATCTTCAAAACAAAGCACAAATTTTTTGGGCCAAGGCATAAAAAAATACATCAAGTTTACGAAAACACCAGAAGAACCAATTACCCACCTTAAGAAGCTGGCTGTTTGTAACAATCTGTTTCTGGTCAACTGTGTCAACAAGAGGCTCCACTATGGCTTGCTTCTTGATGCAGCTCATGTCAAATCCATATACATTGTTCCAAACTGATACAAAAAATGAAAATGCAATATCAGTAATGGGATATAAAAGGCACCTGAATATCATTTCTTTTGGAATTTGCTACAAAAGCTTGAGTGCATAAGACTAACCAGTAACAGTAGTTGACATCAATTCATTAATACATGTAGAAAATTAATACAAAAGAATTTTTTTATCAACTTACATGTAGCTCAGGATGCAAATAAACATTGGTTTGGATGATTTGTTTCATTACGGGTCTACTACAAAAGATTGATATACTCATTTAGTAAGAGATCAATAACTCACACTCAATTTTATCTTCTTTGTAGTCTGCATCTTCGATGGCAGTGAGATAGAGGGATGCTTTATCTGGTAGCACAACTCCACCATCCACCTAAGCAAAAAGAATAAAAAAGGTCTCAAAATGATACACAGACCATACTAGTGTATACAATACTTAATGCTCAGTATCAATAAGAGCAAGGAAGGTATAACTTACAAGCCATTTGTCACGAGCATAGAGAACAGTATTTAACATATTCTCAAACAACAAGAAATAACCCATCCATTCTGAAATTATAATATCAACTTTCGCAACCGGAAGTTCAAGTTCTTCAATCTTCCCCTTTAAAACTGTTACAACTGCAAAAAAAAACAATGTAATATTATAGTGAGTGGTTATTCCAATTAATCCATCCAAACAAAATATACCGGAAATGAATTAGAGGTGTATGTAAATGGCATCACCATTAGAGTATCCATTCACTTCAACTATCTCCTTTGCCATGTCAGCCATATGGGAGCACTCAACCTGAGTTTTCAAAATAAAAAACGGTTCAATTAAGAATGATGTGCAATGCATGATAAATTTATAAATCGCATATGTTTTTTGTGAATAAAAACACTGCATGGATAAAAGGGAAGTTAGACACTTACTGCATAGACATGTTTGGCCCCTGCTTTGGCACAGAATAGTGATAAAATCCCAGTGCCAGCACCCACATCAAGAACAACTTTATCCTTAAACAAGAACTTGTTCTGATAAATAACACTTTGATATGTCTTAGTTCTCACACTGTCCTTCAACATTTCCTGCAATTCAAAAAGGTGAAAACAGTGGATTGAAAAATAATCGAAACTTTAAAGTCGAAACAAGAAGATATTTTCATAAACTTGTGAAAACAGTGGATTGAAAAATGACTCATTTTTGGACTATGGGCATCTTGGGTGAACAGTTTAATTAAGTGTTTTATTCAACAAAACTCTATTGAAATAAGCTAAAAACTTATTTTAATAAGCTTCTCTGAAAAGAGCATAAACGAAGTTTCTAAATAATTTTATAAGCTATTTCCATATGTTTATTTAGCTTCTGCTTTTTTGTTTTACTGACACACCTATTAACAAAAACTAAAAATCGTATAAAAGAAGGAAAAATTAAAACTTGAAGCCGGAGACATACTTCGTGAATTCCTGTAAACACAAATAGAAACAAAACGAGTGAAGTTAGTAAAAGGTGAAAGTTAAAAGCACACCCAAATATAAAACTAAAAAAAATGAAAACTTTGAAGTGGGAAAGAAGAAATATACCAAAATGAGAGTATGAATCGAAGTAGTAATCAGCGCTGGTTTTATCATCAGAAAGAACGTCGAGAGAAGAAGGTTGAACTTCAGCATCAGCAACAGGGTCACACATTGAATGGTCAAGGTTGGAGCTTTCAGCTACATCTTCGATGACTTCATCAGCATCTTGAAATCGAAGATTGTTGCTGTTATTGTTCATGTCTTTGTTGGAACTCTGATTATTGTTGTTCTTACGGCGACCCATGAAGCCAATAATTTGAATGCTCAATCGATTGTGTGATTGGGAAAATTAGGGTTTTAGTGTGGGGTTTTATTTGCCTTAGTTTTTGAAAATATTTCGTTTTTATTTTATAGTACAACAAGAGGGAACTCCATTGGGTAAATTTTAGGTTTAGTTATTTGGTACATCTTTGTTTTTTATTTTCCTTTTTAGAGTTCAAATATGTTTCCGGATTTTTAAAACTTCATCAATCTTATCCAAGCCGGGAAAAATCTACATGTACGTAGGGCTAACTTGAACCAACGCCCGTTGGTATCATATATATTGATATAATCCCATTTAAGTTATAACAAGTATTAAAATTAAGATTTTTAAAAATCTAAGGACTAAAATATGCACAATTTTGGATTACTAAAACCTCAATCAAAGCTAATGTAGTTGATAAACTCCTATAGAAAAACTATATTGACTTTGCTTAGTGAACTACTCCATATTAGTTAGGATATTTAATTGGAAGCATTGTTGGGCTTTGAAATTGCAATATAAATATCAAAGATTGTGACACTAGGCCTGGTACTCACATAGGTAAGGTGTTTAGGTTTCAATTTCATCTTCCTAAAAAGTAGTTTGTCATTTTTAAAAAGAAACAAATATTATAGTATCATACTGAAAACAGACTCACTTATTTATTTATTAAAAAAATAGTCTTAGAAAAACTAAAACAATCAAATTAAAAATAGTCTTAGAAATATTTTTCCCTCAATCTAAAAAAATGTAATTCGACTATGACGTTTTTTTTATCGGCAATTGTTAGTTGTTAGTATTTTGTTGTGGGTGAGACTCCACTCTCAACCTCCTACACCTCTTACCATCAAACCACCCTTATAACTTCCATTTTTTGGGATGGTGAGACTCGAACCCACAACCTCCTACACTCCATTCCTTACGACCGCCTTTTTCACCATCAGACCACCTTATGATGACGTTGCCTCCACTACCATGTTGCAATACAGTAGTTTTATGAGTTCCAATGCAGAGGTATGAGTGTGCAACAGTGCAACATTACACAGCTGAGTTTATAATAGACATTACCTGGTTGGCATGGCAACTTGGCCTGAAACTAGGCATGGAGCATAATAGTGTAGCACTGTGATCGTGAATAAATGGTACCATGTGGATGTAGTTGGGACACATTTTTGGCTTTGTAATCACAGAAACCAGCATTAAGAAATTATGGTAACTTTGTCAATTTGTGTGCACGTATATATATATTATTCTATTAATCCTACAACTATAACAAATTAAACTCGTAACTTGCATAAAGTCAGAGACACTTTGCTGGCATGTTTGTGAATACTGAAGTGGCAACCCTACTTGTACTTCTCATTTATATTCGAATCACTAGTACGTAGTGCATGTAACTTAATTATTCAAATTGACGTATAAGCTAAGTCTTCTTCAATATAATGTCTAACTATATATTATTCTAAGTGAGGACTTGTTCTATAAATTTCTATTTATGAGTTTGAGTACCACTTGGAATATTCTGATTGGTTAATAATACTTTTTGCTTATATTAGTTATATATAGTGCTGCAAATAAAAATGAAGGAAAAAAGGAAAGAAGCAAAAACAGAATGAAAGCTATATATCCGACCTAGTCAATATTCTATAGTTATCTCTCTTAGACATAATCCTAACATGATTAGAACAAGAATTCCCACGTGGCTTCTCACCATTGGTACTATATCTTCTTAGAAAATTCATGCCCTCTGATTGGGATACAAACATTGCAATATTCCCTTGCTCTGTAGTCATATATTGGATCACTTTTTTTATACCTTATGCTTAGTTTATTTTCAACCTTTTCGCTTTTTCATTGCTACCTTACCAAACTTAAAAAGGTGCAATAAACAATATGATAGTTGATATATGATAATTCAAGCTATACATATTTTTTTATGATTAGTATAATTTTTACAGAAGAATATAACATTTTCACTTCAGGAATTCTTATGGCAATTATTATCTCGAATATTATAAATTGAGCCTCAACAAAAAATTTCTAAAGCACTCGTATCTTTGAAGTGAATATAATAAACAAGTTTGCATTCATTGTTAAAATATATATATTTAAGATTAAATTGAAAATAATTACATGCTTAAGTATTCACTAAAAATAGGTTTATTTTACTAGCTAGTCATCGTTATGAAGTGACAATATCTAGCATGACCAATTCAATGGTTCACTTTGAGTTGACACACTTAGCTGTTATTAACAATTGAAAACACAATCCCTTTATATGCCATGGTTGATTTATTCCAAGATTCCCCGGACTTTCTGGTTTACAAAAGAAATTCATATCCAAGGAAGATCCAAATCACGCACTCTCCTTGTAAACTTCCTCATAGACAATGAACTAATTGGTCATTTTCATCACAACTTTTCATTTCAGAATATTATTTCTATGGTGTTTCCATTTTATATGTATCAACACTTTCTTCGTTACTATCTAGCTTCATTACCAACATATATAATATATATATATATACCCCTTCTTTTTGTTCCACCCAACACAACAATTATACTAAATAATTAATAGTCAATAGCCCTATAATGGAAACACAAGTTTGGAAGAGACAGCACATAATATTTGAACACAATTTATACCATTTCAAAGCAATATATTGAGTAAAAGACAAGACCTAGTTTCCTTTTGAAATGAAGCATAACTGTTATTTTGATTTCAATGTCGATACTTTCCAGCCAATTATGTTGGATATGATTTATCTTGGTAGAAAAAGAAGCCCATAAATACAACTACTCCATTATAATATATATGATACACCCACAAATAAATATAATAAAAATGAAGTTCCACGTCGAGTTCGACCTATGTTTTGATACTTGTCTCAACCTTAGAGGCCTAAGTCGCCGCACATTCGTCATATGATCCCTTAAGCACGTTCTTTTTCCAGCATTAAGATTCATCATATTAATTGCAGATCTATAATTGATCTTCTCTACCACATGGATATTCATGATCTTATTACATGTAATTCTTTGAATTAGTTGAATTCCACAAAAACAACACAACCCCGACAAATACTTAGATTCCAAACTAGCTCCTAAACGTTGTTGTGCATGTCTATATACTTCGTAAAATGACTTCCCCTCAAATTAACATGATCTCATGAGTACATTATATATGTATATAAGCACATTATAGAAGCAATCCTAAACATTTAATGAGTTGAGATATTGATAACTTAATTTACGATTAAAGTCAAATTATACTAACTAATAATTAGGAACCAAATTATAATAAATGAAATAAATGAGGTTAAAAGTTTGAATCTCAGACATAATAAATATTAACATTTGTCGTTAAAAAATTACCGGAGCAACCTTTTTATAAATAAAGGATGATAAAATATTGCTATGACTTACAAACTACCAATTCTTCCCCCCTGAAATTCATTATAAATAAAGGATGTGACATCATAGTGCAATCGTAAATTAAAATTCTAATTAAAAATCTAAATCAATATTACAATATTTGGATCTCTCGATAAAAATTATATGGCATTTCGCTATAATCTTCACGTTAATGAAACTAAAACAATCCATAAGACAACAACCAGACAAGACCAGTGTAATTTTCTTGGGTGAGACTCCACTCTCAACCTCCTACACCTCTTACCATCAAACCACCCTTATAACTTCCATTTTTTGGGATGGTGAGACTCGAACCCACAACCTCCTACACTCCATTCCTTACGACCGCCTTTTTCACCATCAGACCACCTTATGATGACGTTGCCTCCACTACCATGTTGCAATACAGTAGTTTTATGAGTTCCAATGCAGAGGTATGAGTGTGCAACAGTGCAACATTACACAGCTGAGTTTATAATAGACATTACCTGGTTGGCATGGCAACTTGGCCTGAAACTAGGCATGGAGCATAATAGTGTAGCACTGTGATCGTGAATAAATGGTACCATGTGGATGTAGTTGGGACACATTTTTGGCTTTGTAATCACAGAAACCAGCATTAAGAAATTATGGTAACTTTGTCAATTTGTGTGCACGTATATATATATTATTCTATTAATCCTACAACTATAACAAATTAAACTCGTAACTTGCATAAAGTCAGAGACACTTTGCTGGCATGTTTGTGAATACTGAAGTGGCAACCCTACTTGTACTTCTCATTTATATTCGAATCACTAGTACGTAGTGCATGTAACTTAATTATTCAAATTGACGTATAAGCTAAGTCTTCTTCAATATAATGTCTAACTATATATTATTCTAAGTGAGGACTTGTTCTATAAATTTCTATTTATGAGTTTGAGTACCACTTGGAATATTCTGATTGGTTAATAATACTTTTTGCTTATATTAGTTATATATAGTGCTGCAAATAAAAATGAAGGAAAAAAGGAAAGAAGCAAAAACAGAATGAAAGCTATATATCCGACCTAGTCAATATTCTATAGTTATCTCTCTTAGACATAATCCTAACATGATTAGAACAAGAATTCCCACGTGGCTTCTCACCATTGGTACTATATCTTCTTAGAAAATTCATGCCCTCTGATTGGGATACAAACATTGCAATATTCCCTTGCTCTGTAGTCATATATTGGATCACTTTTTTTATACCTTATGCTTAGTTTATTTTCAACCTTTTCGCTTTTTCATTGCTACCTTACCAAACTTAAAAAGGTGCAATAAACAATATGATAGTTGATATATGATAATTCAAGCTATACATATTTTTTTATGATTAGTATAATTTTTACAGAAGAATATAACATTTTCACTTCAGGAATTCTTATGGCAATTATTATCTCGAATATTATAAATTGAGCCTCAACAAAAAATTTCTAAAGCACTCGTATCTTTGAAGTGAATATAATAAACAAGTTTGCATTCATTGTTAAAATATATATATTTAAGATTAAATTGAAAATAATTACATGCTTAAGTATTCACTAAAAATAGGTTTATTTTACTAGCTAGTCATCGTTATGAAGTGACAATATCTAGCATGACCAATTCAATGGTTCACTTTGAGTTGACACACTTAGCTGTTATTAACAATTGAAAACACAATCCCTTTATATGCCATGGTTGATTTATTCCAAGATTCCCCGGACTTTCTGGTTTACAAAAGAAATTCATATCCAAGGAAGATCCAAATCACGCACTCTCCTTGTAAACTTCCTCATAGACAATGAACTAATTGGTCATTTTCATCACAACTTTTCATTTCAGAATATTATTTCTATGGTGTTTCCATTTTATATGTATCAACACTTTCTTCGTTACTATCTAGCTTCATTACCAACATATATAATATATATATATATACCCCTTCTTTTTGTTCCACCCAACACAACAATTATACTAAATAATTAATAGTCAATAGCCCTATAATGGAAACACAAGTTTGGAAGAGACAGCACATAATATTTGAACACAATTTATACCATTTCAAAGCAATATATTGAGTAAAAGACAAGACCTAGTTTCCTTTTGAAATGAAGCATAACTGTTATTTTGATTTCAATGTCGATACTTTCCAGCCAATTATGTTGGATATGATTTATCTTGGTAGAAAAAGAAGCCCATAAATACAACTACTCCATTATAATATATATGATACACCCACAAATAAATATAATAAAAATGAAGTTCCACGTCGAGTTCGACCTATGTTTTGATACTTGTCTCAACCTTAGAGGCCTAAGTCGCCGCACATTCGTCATATGATCCCTTAAGCACGTTCTTTTTCCAGCATTAAGATTCATCATATTAATTGCAGATCTATAATTGATCTTCTCTACCACATGGATATTCATGATCTTATTACATGTAATTCTTTGAATTAGTTGAATTCCACAAAAACAACACAACCCCGACAAATACTTAGATTCCAAACTAGCTCCTAAACGTTGTTGTGCATGTCTATATACTTCGTAAAATGACTTCCCCTCAAATTAACATGATCTCATGAGTACATTATATATGTATATAAGCACATTATAGAAGCAATCCTAAACATTTAATGAGTTGAGATATTGATAACTTAATTTACGATTAAAGTCAAATTATACTAACTAATAATTAGGAACCAAATTATAATAAATGAAATAAATGAGGTTAAAAGTTTGAATCTCAGACATAATAAATATTAACATTTGTCGTTAAAAAATTACCGGAGCAACCTTTTTATAAATAAAGGATGATAAAATATTGCTATGACTTACAAACTACCAATTCTTCCCCCCTGAAATTCATTATAAATAAAGGATGTGACATCATAGTGCAATCGTAAATTAAAATTCTAATTAAAAATCTAAATCAATATTACAATATTTGGATCTCTCGATAAAAATTATATGGCATTTCGCTATAATCTTCACGTTAATGAAACTAAAACAATCCATAAGACAACAACCAGACAAGACCAGTGTAATTTTCTCTTTTTCCTTTATAATGTATAATATACATATATATATATATATATTCACTTTTGAATGTGATCATATAATTTCACCAATCTCCTTGATCATGGATAATTGGATGGATTGTGTGCAAATAATTTCTAACCTTGAATCTCAGTAAGTTATATTTTTTTATTTTAAAATCATTAACTTTGATTTTTGCCAGCTTGACTGAATTTAAGTTATGGCACAATGTCTCTAAGCCAAAAAAGAGAAAACCATAAGAGTATAGTGGTAGCTTTATACATGTTTTAATTTGCAAAAACAATTCTTCATAGTTATGTGTTTTTTAAGACTTAAGAGAGCACATATTCTCTAATGGGTTTGTTAATAATGTAATCTAAACTCTAAAGTTTTCTAGTGGCTCAAAAATTGCTTTTGTTTTTCCAAAACTTGATAAAGAACAAAAAATAAAGATTTATAGTTTTGGGGTGCTACTAACATTTAGAAAGTGAACAACTAATTAAGACGTGTGATGCACTGCAATTAACTAGTGATGACTAGTTGGCTCTACGAATATCTGATGCAACTTAAAGATATAACTCTTAATTAGAAGAAAGTTGATTACATAAGCAATTGAATTACTTCTAAATATATATGCATATCACCAATTGCAATGGAAAGAAAACTATATATGAACAAGTTTTAAACTTCATAGTAGTCATTAAGCTCTATTTTTAGCTATATCAATGCACACAAGTGCGTGGGGTCAGAAGATCTTTCAAGAGCTTCTCAAACCTTCTCTTTTGTCTTAGCTACTTGCAAATTAAATCACAACCTTAATCTCTCTTTTCGGTTACTTGGTATCTTTTGTCATGTCTTAAATAATGGAATTTGATTAAAATAATAAAATATTTTGTTATACTAAGAAATAACTTATATTCTTAAATATATTGATTGTTTGATATGTGTTAGTTTTTTTTTATAATATATTTTAAAAAGAAAACTTATAGAGAAAAAATAAATAAGACATATATCAAATAATTAATATATTAAGGAAATAAGTAATTTCCTGATAGGATACGAGCTTATTCTTTATTATGTTTGATGAGTAACAAGTTACATAAAGAATGGAATTTGAGTGTATTCTTTTAATGGGAAGAACTGCAAAGGGTTACTTCAAACCCATAAACAACAAGAAATTACTTTGATAACTTCAGATTAATTATAATGATATGCTATAGATGAGACTAAAGCACCAACAATAACACTATAAAAATTGATTACAAACACAAATAGTTTTATATTTGCAATATAAAAAGTAAACTATAAATTTCACTTAGAAAATCTTAATTTCAAAAACTATATTAGAGACTAAAGATAATAAAATGTTTAAGCAAAGGGGCACTTACTATATTAGCTAGTTATGATAGCAAGAAATCCACCCTTAAACAACCACCATATATATTTTCCGTGTGGATCTCGCAGAAGGTCACAGTTGTCACTAATTAGTCTCAGCAGATAAATTATATCTGTAATAAAAGCCTAAAAGGTAAAAGCCCCGATTTGCTTACACTACAGAATCAATAAAAATTGATTATTTTTTCTCCAATGTTTGTGCCAGCCAAGTTGAAGGAGGGTCCCTTATATTTTTGGTGTATCCTAAGCCTCAAAACCTACCTATATATATAGAACATTTCATTCAACACGTTCTCATCCACTTCTCTATTCTCTACTCTCTCTCTCTCTATTATCCCAAGCTACTTTTTGCTTTCTATTAACAAACTTCTCAGTATATAGTTGAGGAATTTTTTTTATCAAGAAAGCTAGCTAGTTATGGGTATTGAGATAGAGAAAGGTTGTGTTGAACTTTCAAAAGTTGCAACTTCTGAAACTCATGGAGAAGATTCTCCTTACTTTGCTGGATGGAAAGCTTATGATGAAGACCCCTATCATGAATGCACTAACCCCTCAGGAGTCATACAAATGGGATTGGCAGAAAATCAAGTATGTAACAAAAAGTTATAGTTTTCATTCTAAGAATATACATAAAATATTGCTTATGTTAGCTCAACTAGTTATTAATGATTTAATGAATGAACAGGTTTCATTTGATTTGATTGAGAAATATTTGGAAGAAAACTCAGAGACAGGTACATGGGGAAAAGGAGCTTCTGGTTTCAGAGAGAATGCTTTATTTCAAGACTATCATGGACTTGAATCATTCAGAAAAGCAATGGCAAGCTTCATGGAACAAATAAGAGAAGGGAGAGCCAAATTTGACCCTTCCAGAATTGTCCTCACTGCAGGTGCAACTGCAGCCAATGAACTCTTAACTTTTATCATTGCTAACCCAGGAGATGCTTTACTTGTTCCAACCCCATACTACCCTGGGTAAGAAAACTTCAAACTTATTTTACCTTTCAAACTTGGTTGCTTAATGTACACACTACAACTATATAAAAGAATGTGTCACTGTCATTTCTTGTGGTTGGTGGACAAAATATTAAATTATTAATAAGTTAAATAAAAACTTTTATTTTCTTTTTTTGACTAACCAAAGAAAATTATACATAGATGTTGTTATGTCTTGTATATGATTAATCTGGTATAAAACTGTATATAATTTATACTAAGAAGGATTTGGCATTTTTGGTTTGCAGATTTGATAGAGATTTAAGGTGGAGAACTGGAGTAAACATAGTTCCAATTCACTGTGACAGTTCAAACAATTTTCAGATAACTCCTCAAGCATTAGAAGCTGCATACAAAGAAGCAGAAGCCATGAACATTAAAGTGAAAGGAGTATTGATCACAAACCCCTCAAACCCTTTAGGTGCAACAATCCAACGCAAGGTTCTTGAGGAGATTCTTGACTTTGTGACTCTCAAGAATATCCATCTTGTCTCAGATGAAATTTATTCAGGCTCAGTCTTCTCCTCCTCGGAGTTCATAAGCATAGCAGAAATCCTTGAGGCTAGAAATTACAAAAATGCTGAAAGAGTTCACATTGTTTATAGTCTCTCAAAGGATCTTGGCCTTCCTGGTTTTAGAGTTGGCACCATTTATTCATACAATGATAAGGTTGTGACAACAGCTAGAAGAATGTCAAGTTTCACTCTTATATCCTCACAAACACAACACCTTTTGGCTTCTATGTTATCAGATAAAAAATTCACTAAAAACTACATTAAGACTAATAGAGAGAGGTTGAGAAAGAGATACACAATGATCATTGAAGGGTTGAGAAATGCTGGGATAGAGTGCTTGGAAGGGAATGCAGGATTGTTTTGTTGGATGAATCTTAGTCCACTACTAGTGTTGGAGAATAAGGCAACAAGGGAAGGTGAATTGAAGCTTTGGAATGAAACTCTGAATGAAATAAAGCTTAATATCTCACCAGGATCTTCTTGCCATTGTTCTGAGCCAGGTTGGTTCAGGGTTTGCTTTGCAAACATGAGCGAGGAAACATTGGAATTAGCTTTGAAAAGAATACGTCACTTCATGGAAAAAAGAAGAACAAGGACAGAAAAATTATACTGAAAATAAAAATTTATTCTTATTCATTTTATATTTATTTTATAAGTATGGTTTCTCTTCTTTTTTTCATAATGGTTGTGGCCATTTTGATATATTCTTTAGTTGGGCTGTAAAGGTGGTACCAACTATTGTTGGTTCAAGTGGTATATGCTTGATTTTTAAATTTTGTGGATGAAAAAAAATAACTGCTAGAAGAGTTAGCCCTACATACATGTAGATGTTCTTAATTCAGATTGGATTGTCTCCCGTACGAGAATACAACAACACCAAAAAAAAATAAGGTAAAGGTGGTGGAAATGAAGGGAATCAATCCTTGTTTGCTTGCTTTACTTAAAGCAAGTTTCTTAGAAATCTTTTTGTATCGTTAAAGTTAATTAACTTTAATGAAGAAAAACTTTGTCTTTAAATTGTTAGTCCTTTGACTTTGTAATTGTCTGTCAGGAATATTGCACATCAAAAACTTTGTAATTACTTTGACTTTGTATCAAGAACTTTATTTGACTATTAAAAACTATAAGGGCAAAGTTTGATATATAATAGTGAATCAAAACTACTGTATAAGATACATTTTAGCACAATTGCATATATAATCAGATTCATACACATATTTTTTTCACTTTAATTTTTAAATGAAATTCTTGACTAATAAGTTTATCTTCAAAGTTTTACTATAGAATCTTGAATCAAATCAAAACTAAAAAATAAATTTTAGCATAATGCATGATCAGGTCCATACAAACTATATAAATTTATTTTTTAAAATAACAATTAATTAGTTAATTGAATATCATTATTAATTAAGTATATATAAACACTACTCTAAAATAATATATATACCTTTTACTTTATTCATATTTATATTTCAATTCCGGTGCACCAATGTATTAAGGAACCCATAATAGTGAAGTAAAGGCGGAGTCATTGCCACATTCCTGAAATTATATTTACTATAGTTCAATAAGTAAAATTCATATAAAGAATAATACAATATATTATATAAGGATTTAATATACATGTACTAATAATATAAGTAATTTGTATTCTATAAGTATATAATTCATATATTAATTATTATTGCAAATAATGACTATCTAAAATGTAAAACAGGAAAGAAAGGTAGAGTTCATTATATATAAAATATTCATTAAAAAATGATAATATATAAAATATTTATTAAAAATTACTCACCCTACTCATACAAATGGTAAGTAGGGAAGAAATTTGAAGTTGAATAATTTCCATGCACATCCTCATATGGAAAATAATTAGCAATTTCTTAACCCCTAAGATATAATCAAATTCCAATTCATCTAATAAAATGAATCACTAATCTCTCTACTCATCAATAGAACACCATGTCCTCTATATTGCATAGAAGTTTCAAGCCCGCTAAGTGGTACCAAATACCAATACTCATTTTCATTAATTTAAATTTACATTTCTCTGTTTCTTTTTATATTTCAATTTATTTATATATTATGCAGTAAAACTGCATTAAAGCTTGTGGTTTCACGCATCAAAATATGTAAGAAAATGAAAGAAGCTGAGGTGATGAAACTCAAAAGGGAATTGTCTCAATTGCTTCAATGTGCTCAGGAACAAAATGCTACAATCAGAGTATTTTCATTTTCTCATTCTTTTTTATCATTTTGTTTTCTTAGTGCTTCAAGTCTATACTTGCAATATTATATAATTAAAATAACTCAATTTTTACTTGCCCATGGAATCAAAATATCAGCTTTTTAATTTTTAAATAATTGGATTAAACAATATATATGGGTTGCACAAAAATGTTTCACTACAATTTTTAATAACACATTTATTTTTTCGGTTACAATAAAATTATACTTTTGTTATTAAAACAAATAATGAGTGTGATTAAAAAAATGATGAATGATAAATTAAGGTTGCTTAACCTTAGGATCTTTTGGTTTCCTTTGACTTTTATTTGTATTCAGGTTGAACATGTTATAAGGGAAGAGAAGCTAATGGCAGCATATGATCTTGTTCAGATATATTGTGAACTTATAGCAGCACACTTACCAACAATTGAATCACAGAAGTATGTGAAACTTACTACCATCATTTGTAGTACATTTTATCTCATCTACACTTAAGTTCAAGTTAGTAAGAGAATAAAGTATCTCCTCATATCAGAAGATAATTTATCTCCTTAACTACTACATTGATTATTTGACACGTGTCTTATTTTATCTTTTATAACATATTTTTAAATGAAAATTTCTAGAAATAAGTGAAATAAGACACATGTCAAACAATCAATTAAGAAAATAAGTTATCTTATATAAGGAGATACTTTGTATTTTCTATTTTAGAGAGATTTGTTTTCTTACATTGATCTGACTTGGAAGTTTATCATATATTCTGCAACTTGGCAATACCACTGAATTCACCTCTGCATTATTTTTTAGACTCTGTGAACGAAATGTATGTGTTATCAGAATATATTTCTTTACACTTTGAATAGTAAAAATAATTTTGTAATTATAGCCATGAGTTTAAAATCTATGCCCTAATATTGTAAAGTTTTTTATACTATCAACACATCATTCACCATTGATTTGTAATACTTTTGTTTTTGTTTGAAAGTCAACGATAGTTAATATATGAATGATGTAAATGTACTGATAGTGTAAAAAACACTTATACTGCTAGTGTATAAAACTTGCTGGCTCGTTCCTGGTAATTATGATCCTGTATGAAAACAATAGGCTTTATAGTTAGATATAACATTGATGAATGTTTTTTTATGTTTATATTTTGTTATTGCAGAAGGTACTACATTATACCCAATTATAAATGGTGCATCTGATACACTATCAAACTCTCCCTAGTCAAGAATCTAAACTAGTTGTGTAGTGGCACCTAACATTCCTAGCTATTTTGCTGTATTCTGTTGTTGGAATCGTATATTAACTGATATTCTATGCATGTCACATTCATGTTAATATTTGTGGTGCACAAACTTGTGTCTTCATTTATTATGTACTTTGACTTCACTTGTGTGTGTTTAAACTTTAAATAGATTTTTGCATGGGGGGTTTTCTGTCTGAGTCTACTGATTGTGCTGTGTGCAACTCTGTTCATGATGATTGTGCATTCACGTTGATGTTGATCACGTTATATCTTTTCTTGTTTCCCCTTCTAGAAACTGCCCCATCGATATGAAGGAAGCAATTTCGAGTGTAATATTTGCATCCCCGAGATTGCCAGACATTCCTGAGCTCGTGGATGTGCGGAAGCAAATTACACATAAGTATGGAAAAGAATTTGTCTCAGCAGCTATTGAATTACGCCCTGATTGTGGCGTAAATCACTTGGCAAGTTTCATTACCTTCTTGGATATATATGATCATGTTAAAACTGAATTCTTCTTAGTTATATTCTGATTCAATGTTGTTATTTCAGTTGGTTGATAAATTGTGTGCCAAAGCACCCGATCGGCCAACAAAACTGAAAATGTTGACTAGTATTGCCGAAGAGCATAATATCAAATGGGAACCCAACTCATTTGGAGAAAATGATGGGAAGTCTTCTCAAGACTTGTTGGTAGGCTACTAAGCCTTGTTCATATTGGATTATCTTTAATTTATTCTAATATAAAATGTAAATTTGTTGTGTTATATTGTTTTGACATTGCTTTATTTATATGTTAAGGTTGGACCAAATAAATTTGTGAAGGTTTCTTATGAGGATGAATCTGGTGGCAATCAGTCCACAACATCAGGGATGTTTAGTCCAGAAATTAGACCTTTAGGTACTATTTTGTGACAATAATTGCAAATAAACTATAGGGATTTGGTTCTTTCTATTACTTGAATAATTGGTATTCTTTTTTTTATATAGGAATTGGAAGTCAAGAAAAAGAATTTAGGTATTCAAATTCTGGAAATGGCAATTCCTTTTTTATGGCTAGGCAAAATTGGAACATGGAATTCAAAGATGCTGCCTCTGCTGCACAGGCTGCTGCAGAATCTGCAGAACATGCAAGTATGGCTGCAAGAGCTGCTGCCGAACTTTCAAATTATGAGAACATGAGTAGGAAGTACTCAAGTGGATCAAATAGTTATTCCGGTAGAAGGTTTAGAGAAGTACCTGAAGAATATGTTGTTCATGATGGCAAACATCTACCTACAGGATCTGTTAATAGCACATTCCACGGAAGGGGTTCATCGATGCACAATGAGCCGATTACTGCCAAAGAAAAAGATAACCTAGTAGGAGCTCTGAATGAATATTACCGGACTAGTCATGAGAGTGTGGTGCATGCTCAATCAGCTTCATTGTCATCTAGTAGTTCTGCCCATGGTTCTCAAATTGCTGATATGTATCAGAAAAATAACACATTTGAGCACAAGAACAGTGACTTACATGAAGTGAATATAAAAAAGCAGGCAAGAATAACTGAGGTAGATTTTATGACTGAACTACACGGTGATGGCGATTTGAATACTGAAAATAGCATCACCTTGGAGATGCGACGCTGATTAGACAATCCAGAAAGGCTTCCTCTTCTCACCTCATTCCTCCAATTGATGATCATAATCAAAATTTTAACTCACATGGCCAGAAGAAGGGGAACAATGCTGTCGAACCAAATTCTTATAATGATATTTGCCCGGTGTTTGATGATTCTGGTTCAGATGATGATTATAAATTTGTTTCTGAGCACAAATACAAGGGAGAGAGATCTAGTCTGTTCTCATCTCCTGGAAGCAAATCACAAGTTGATCCATCAGAAACAAAAAGTTCTTGGAGGAGACATGGAGAATACATTGATGAGAAGGAATCAAGTTCTACTTCACAGTCACATTTTTCTTTGGTCTCTGAAAGATTGTCAAAGTCTTCAATTTCTTCAGAGAAAGAAGACTTGTTGCCTGTCACTTTTGATGATAGAACGGTGAATTTGATCAACTCTACGATTTCTGGGACTTCCGATTATAGAAATCATGTCCTTGATCGGAATGCAAACCATGAGGCTTTAGAGTCCTCATCAAGAAAAGGTATAAATGTGGGCTCTGACATAAAGGCTTGGTTACCACCCTCTTCAGTTGGTTCTGGTTCTGTGGAAGAACAATTTGAGAAGAACGTATGTATCAATACTGTGTCCGATAAGACTTTTGGTTATGGTGACTCGAAAACTATTCAGCCATTGCAACTGCCTGATACTACCAAAAATACTGAAACTGTGGAGGAATCTGATACCGAAAATGATAAGGAATTTGGTGGTTTTCGCAATAAAGCTTATAAGAGACCGCCTTATTTTAAGAATACATCAAATGAGAATTCATCTTCATTGGGGGATATTTCAGCCCAGAATGAAAGATCTTTTCCTACTGTAAGGACTACTTCAATCAATTCTGATACTCATATTCAAGACAAATACACCAGGGAAGCGAGCAGAGGAAATAGAACTGAAGGCATGAGAAACATATCCTCTGATTCTAAAAGTTATGATGTTGTTTCAAACTCACAAGAGACTCTAACTAGTACTCATGACTCACGCATTCCGAAAGAGCAAAGTGAAGTGAAAAATAAATTAGGCTCAAGGTCCTCAACCACATACTTCCATTCTGAAAATAGTGATTCCGAGGATGAACTTGCAAAACAAAATTCAGCTAGTCTAACCCGTCCTGATAATGGAATATCTCGAAGGACATCAGCTCCTTCAAAAACCGATACAGATTTGAGCTCGAACAATGTTCCTTCATACAAGACTTATGGTACAAGACCTGGATGGAATTCTTTAAGGGATTATGTGAGCAATAATCGAAAGGCCTCATACACGATGAAAAGCTCTGAAAATCGGGGAAGTTCTGAGCCTAGATCAGCTGAACATGCAACACCTAAACCAATTTCAATACCCAATAGGTCCCCTCCAGCTACAAGGATGCAACCTTCCAGCTCTCTTCCCAAAACAGTGATACAAGATAATGAAGATAAAAAAGACGGGTCGAAATCTTTAAATTCTAATGGAGAAACTACTCCTTCAATGCAGAAGCTTGATCATGTTCATCCAAAGCTACCTGACTATGATTCCTTTGTTGCCCACCTCATGTCTTTTAAGAAGGATCGTCAATAAATTGCATTTGCTTGCCTTCCCTATTAGCAACATAGCTACCTAGTACCCATACTTAGTCTTATTTTTATCACTCTTGCACAGACTCTATTGTTACATATAAGTGCTACATGCATTTTCTTGTATAAATTGAGTCTTCAGTGTAGGTTTAACTATATCATTTTTTGGTACAACTCTATTTCATGCTACTACAGACTAAGGCAGGGAATGTTGAAAAGATTCTTGTAATCAAATCAAATAATTTTCTGCTAAGGTTGTGCTTGGATATCAATATTGTGGAATGCTGTCCCTTTGGGCTTTTATACATTTTGATGTGATTCTTTGTCGATATTGATTAATAGTATTTGCAAATGCACTTGGATGATGTAGTCTAGGAACTTCATTTTCTGTGAGGTTTTTTATGCCCTATACAAGGGACATAAAAGATAGGCTATGGCATAGTTATTTTGGTTTCTTATAGGTATCCTCGCACTTGAGGCAATACTGTCTGAATCGGGAGCATATAACTCTCCCAACGAATATTTTTTCATCTACAAAACTCGAACCGAGATCTTATTTTAGTATAATCAAACATGTACCACTTGAACTAACTTCTGTTGCTGTTATGGCATACTTATGAATGCAAGGAAGTGATAAACATACGTTTGTTTTACCTTTTGAAAATGATCGAAAGGCCTTTTAATCAAAATAAAACCCTTTTCCTTTTTTGTGGAAAGTGCATTAGAAAAGCAAGTTTTTTTTCTTTTCTCTCTCTCCAAAAGTTAAACTAAACAAGTTCATTAGATGTTGTAAACTAACATGACTGAATTTGTGCAAAGGTTCATAAAGTAACATGACTGAATATTGATATACTGAAACAAATATTTATAGTTATATGTATATATTACTAATATATGAATGTAATATATATTAAAATTAAAAAAATTAGGATAAAATCTAATATCTCTTTATATATTTATGTATGTTAATAATTATCATTTAAACTGAAAAATAATTTGAAATTAACTCAATTTACAACTCAACTCTAGGCAATCCTTGACCAATGAACTATAAATGGGGTGATACTACATCTTTTGTCCCACAATATTATGCTACTCCATGTGTCATAAAATGTAATCGATTAGAAAGATATTTAATAATTAAATTTTTAACTTAAATACATTTTTATCAACCAATTAGAATCAACACACATGAAATGACCCAATAACATGTGAGATGTGCACCAAAATGAGGTCGGGTTCAAATCCCTCAAAAAACGCACGGGAAATGGGTTCATCTCCACTCTATTAGGCCCATGTTGTGTTTGTTGTTTGGGTTAACCTGATAAAGAGAGAACCTGGGAAGGCCCATTAGGGTTTAGGTTAACTATATTTGACATTCTCTCTTCCTTAGCGCCTCAAAGCTCGAAACTTGTAACCATTCCACGATCCAAAGGTCACTTTTTTATCTCCTATTTTCAACTTTTCAGTTTATAGTGCTTTCAATTTAGGTTGATATTAATCTTTCTATAGCTAATGTAATTGGGAATAATTGTGTAGGTAAGGGAATTGTGAGTGTGATTGAGAATGGTGGAGAGCAAGGGAAGGAAGGAGGAGGTTGTTACCAGAGAGTACACCATCAACCTCCACAAGCGTTTACATGGCTGGTATTTCATTCCATTCCTTTTTATTAATTTATCAGATTCAACTTAAACCTGTTTTTTCATTATTTATTTGTAGTGAATTGATGGGTTATGCGCTCAATTTTATTTGGTATTTAGCAAAGAATTAAATTTTAGCGTATTATTAGTTATAGCTAAGTCTATCTGTATTTATGTTTTCATCAATCTGAGAGTTTTGCTGGTTATATAATGAAACTGGAGATTAGGAACTTAACTCTTACTTATAATCATAATAATAATGTCAAATTGATCTGAATGTAAGGCCCCATTAGGTCATTAGGATGATCAAAAGGTCAAAGGTTCAATTCCTAGGAGTGACACTTGTCGGGAGGAGCAACCACATACTTCGAAAGAGATACCCTTGGTAGTACCAAAAAATTGTTCCGAATGTTATCATATGTTAACTTCGAGGCATGTAGTATTTGATTTCTAGTGAAGGTGTTGAACTGTTGATCACAGTGCATCACTCAGACTCTTGGGCGTGCTGATACACACCTTATTGTATCTTGTCCTAATATTGTATAGTGATAATTAATTTCACCATAACTTCTACCTTGAGAATTTTTGCTCCTATAAATGCTTGTTTTTAAGATTGTCTATTTTTTTGCAAAAAATTCAAATCCTGTCTGTTACACTGGCGTTTATCTTCAGTTTGGTCCTCATGTTTATTTGGTAGTGTAATATCTTTATCGGGTCTAAATTGAAAATGATTGTAATGCATGTCGGCCAAATTGAAAATAATTAACTACCATATGGACCAACAAAAGCAAGTATTTGGTCGATGCATATGCCACTCATTTTCAAGTTGGTCCCTGTACGTAGACTCGGAATGGTTACAACAACAATAAATAGTGATGACCAAGTTGAAAATATGTGCATATGTTGGGTATGAATTTTATTATTTTTTCATGAAGGGATGGGCAAGCTAAAAATATGGTGACCAAAAGTATTGTCTGTGCAAACTTCTTTTCATGCCCAGTGTGTGTTTCGTTGAGTTCTATCAGTGCACTGAATCATGGTTCTTGTTTATTTCATATTGATAACCAAGTCATTATCTGTTATCCATCTTGTTTATATGTAATTACATTGTTAAATATCTTAGTGGTTATTGTTTGCATTGATGTAAAACAGCACATTTAAGAAGAAAGCTCCAAAAGCCATAAAGGAGATCAGGAAATTTGCCCAGAAAGCCATGGGGACAAATGATGTGAGAGTGGATGTGAAGCTGAACAAGTTTGTATGGAGCCAGGGGATCCGAAGTGTCCCAAGAAGGATCAGGGTACGCATTGCACGCAAGAGAAATGATGACGAAGATGCAAAGGAAGAGCTTTACTCTCTTGTCACTGTTGTTGAAATCCCTAAGGATGAGCTCAAAGGGTTGGGCACCAAGGTCATTGATGACGAGGATTGATTTATCACATTTGTTTGAAACCTGAAGACATATGTAGTTTTTTGGTTTTTGGCAATTGAGTTTGGCCTTTTCTATAATGTGAACTTACTTCAGATTTTGTTGAGACTATGATTAAATCAATTTAGTATTTTGCTCTCTGTTGAGCATGTGTTGGGAAGATTGGATGAAAAAGTGCCAGTGTTGTAGTATCTTTTATTTGTGGGGTAATGAAAAAAGCTAACAATTGACTTTTAAGAATTCTGATGAAAATATGATTTAAGAGTGGATTAAGGTGTTTAATGTTAGCTTTTATCTTATTATTTTTTTAACTAACTTCAAACCTTCAACAACTTCCGCAACAAATTGTATCAGCAAATGCTAATGGTATAGGATCATAGATCTGCTCTACCAGGATAACGAGGGAAGGGAATCACATCTCTAATATTTTCAAGGCCAGTGGCAAAAAGAATCATCCGTTCAAAGCCAAGACCAAATCCAGCATGTTTCACAGTTCCATACCGCCTTAAATCAAGGTACCATTCATATGGCTCAGGAGGGAGCCCAATGTCCTTTAATCTGCAATATAAAATAATGTAAACAGAGGAAAGAGAGCGTAATTAACATAGAACCCAGTATGCTACACAGATAAAAACACGAAATGAATATGTTATGGGAAAAAAGTATCTCGTATGATATGATGAGATAATTTCTTATCTTCACTAATATATATATATATATATATACACACACGATAGTCTTTCCACTCGACACAGTCGGGTCACTAAGGCTAACTTTCGTCCCTGTTCGATGGATGAGTTTTACAATCAAGCTCCCTTGTGCCCTTGCACTTGAGGGTCAATCTTCATCTGGCCCGAGGAAACCTTTGCACGCCTCTGTTTTATAAATAAAATATTAATTTTTTCAGTGAGATAATATGCTCTTAATATTATATTTATGAATTGGAAGTATTTGATGCCCATATACAAGTATTTATGGAGAAAAAATGGGTTGAAAAGAAGAAAAAAATGGTTGTGAAAAAAAGAAGTATTTGTAATGGGCTAAACGGGCCCAGCCCATGAAATGCGCGCCACGTGAGATGAAGTGGACACGATCCTTCATTATTCGCTTTGAAACAAAATTGCCAGATTGAACAAATCCACCACTGATCTTCCCAGATCTCAAGTTTTAATCTTTCACTATCTCACCCTCTTTCCAAAATCATATTTTTCACCAGGGTTCGTTCATTCATCTTCACCTTTCTTATATTATTATTTTAATTTTGCAGATGTTTTAGGATTAAAAAGGTTTCTGTTTCGATCAAATTTTCTGTGTTTCAGGAAGATCGGTTGAAGAATTTAAAGGGTATCGGTAGGAGTTTCAAATCGAATTAATTTAACTTGTATCAGCAATTCAGAATCAACCATGTCTATGTTTAGCCGCGTGTTTGGTAAACCTAAACAGGAAACGAATGCTTTAACCACTTTGGACAAATTAAACGAGGTAATTCATCTTTGATCCTTTATAATTATGATCATTATCCTTTTCCAGTTCCCAAATTATTCATATTTTGATCAATTCAATTGTTTATCTTCAAAGCAAGGCTTTATTTATAGTGCTCTTTAGACCATAGTTATCTTTTTGCTATTAATTGTTAACTTGTCTGCTTTTTGTTTTATATTCTGAATAAGCAGTGTTCTCATCCTTGCAACTCTGATTTCCAGTATACTTCAAATATGAATTATGGACCATCTGTTACAATATAATGTGAATATTGAATATCATTTGCTCCATATTCCAATGAAATCGCAGTTTGTTCTTACTTGTAATTGCCTTTACATGTTTAGGATAAATTTGTTTGATTTATTTGTGCTATCATCTAATCATGTACAACCTCATCATTAAAAATATTGAACTTTCATGATAACTAGCTCAACATAATGTATGGTCGTTTATTCTTTAGAGCTTAAAAAATGTACGCTGGTAGTGCAATATCCTTTTACCATATACGGGAAAAGAAGACAGGTTGTTATTGTACATGTACCAGTATTATAACGGTTTTGTTCTATTGGGCTTTTATGGGAAAATTTTGTTTGTAGCTAAACTGACATCTAATTTTTTTTCTCATTTACCCCATCATTAGCATAATGTTCTTGCACTTCTTCCAAGTCTCAGCTTAAGTGGCCCAGTGGCGGACTCGTCATCTTTTTTCATATATAATTCTTTGTTTTGGTGTATATTTTAACGGTTTATATTGAGCTTTATATTTAGATACTGCTGCATCGCGTAACAATAGATCAAAGTTTATCACCAACCACCTTGTTTTGAGCTGTAATTTACACTTTGATAGAGAAAATTTCTCGATTTGAATGCTGTGTTCTTTGATTCATGTAGACACTTGAAATGCTAGAGAAAAAGGAGAAAGTACTCCTTAAAAAGGCTTCCGCAGAAATTGAAAAGGCCAAAGAGTACACTAGGGGGAAGAACAAAAGGGGTATGTTGCATATTTCGTGGGTTCTTGTTCTAAAGTATATCCTCAGATTGCCTTTCCCTTCTATTGTGACATTGGATTTGAATTTTTGTTTCATGCAGCGGCAATACAATGTTTGAAGAGGAAGAGACTATACGAACAACAAATAGAGCAGCTTGGCAATTTCCAGTTGCGTATTCATGACCAGGTGCAAATGCAACTTTGTTTATAGAAACGGTTAAGACAGTGATGATATAGTTTTATTAACTAATTTTATACTGGTAATTTGTGTTACAGATGATAATGTTAGAAGGTGCTAAAGCCACCACTGAAACAGTAGATGCATTAAGAACCGGAGCAGCTACTATGAAGGCTATGCAAAAAGCAACGTATGTAGTGCCATTTACACTTATAAAATATTAATAATTTCAGTCCTTGACTAATATTTTTTACATTCCCACTTTCATGCTCCGGCTTATGCTATATATGAAATTTGGTTATGACATTTTTGAGTGGCAACATTTTTTCCAGGAATATTGATGATGTTGACAAAACCATGGATGAGATCAATGAACAGACTGAGAACATGAAACAGATTCAGGAAGCATTATCAGCTCCAATTGGTGCAGCTGCTGATTTCGATGAGGTCATCTTATAGAATTTATTTTATTTGTGCTATCTTTGATTATAGTGTAGTGTTTTTTAGCACTAATAATGCATGTCCATGTAGCATCCTGAATTTCTTTGCCCTTTTCAGGATGAATTGGAAGCAGAACTTGAAGAACTGGAGGGTGCTGAGTTGGAAGAACAGCTTCTTCAGCCGGCAACAACCGCTCCAGCAGCCCCAGTGTATGTCCCAGCTGGACGGCAGCCTACTCGCCCAGTTGCTACGAAGAAGCCAACTCCCGAGGAAGATGAATTGGCTGCTTTGCAGGCTGAGATGGCACTCTGAGCAGGTCCCTTTTCTAAGTTGTAATAAAATCGATTGACATTATCTTTCTATGTATCAGTTTGTTTTAGTTGAATAGTGGAAATTAATGTTGCAACTTGCAACTAATATGTCAGTTAATGGTTTGTGTATGTGTCATTTTAATGGTGGATATCAACTTTTGCACAGTTGAGTGCACTTGTGCATCATAGTTTGCAACAAACTGAGTAAAACCACATGTCCGAAAATCTTTAAGAGTCTTACTTTTTAGTCAATTATTGTTCTTATTAGTTTGTCTACTGGTTTTGATTAAGCCAGAATTTTGCAGGCATTATTGTGCATGATGACAAGTGGCTTCCATAAAGAATTGTAACCCCAATATGAGGTGGAGAGTTCTGCTCCTCTCATGGCCCCACCTATCTGTGTGAAATTGTTGAACAGACCAGAGATGTATACAAGTGAGAAGTGACAAAATATGAATATAAAGTCCCCTTCATATAAAAAAAATATTGTTGCATTTACCTATCTTATATTTTGTGTGGTTGAATTTAACATATGTTATCAGCTCAATTGATTTTACCATGTGCATATACAAGCTTAGCTTATTTATCTTTCTTAAAACATAAGTTATTTAATAAATAAAGAGTAGATGTTGCATAATTGTTAGTTATTTTGGACCTTGAGCACCACAAAACATTGTTACTGTTATACTAACCTTAATGCATGCCAGTAGTCTAAATATATATATTGGCAAAAGCAGCCTCTTGGCTAATAAAAACAACCCTTTATGTTCTTTAAAAACAATGATGATTTACACCGTAAATCAAAAGAGAGTGGTATGAATTATGAATTATGGAGGCAATTTATCCAATCCATAGCACAATAAAGTGGTTTTTAATCTTGTTCATGGGATTTAGCCTTTGGGATAAGGCCAAGTTTAATATTATTTTAAATCAGTGAATAAGTTAGAAATGCATGTCCATCCAAGAGTGTTTGGTATGGTGGTTTGGTAGTCAATTCCATCACCATCTTATCTCTAAATTGTCACAAGATCAATATTGATCCTGTCAGTTGTTTAATAATAATTCACTTAACATATAACATGTTTTGGAACCCAAAACCTGTTCCCACACAACACAACCAAGTCAAAACTCTAGCTTCTTGATAGCGATGCCCATACACTTAGTGTAACTTTGCATTTTTTGGTGGAGTGGCTTATTAACTTAATAATATTAATGTTATTATTAAATCACCCAGTGAATTGTTAGTTACAACATTTATGAATCACTTTAATTTTTTAAGGCGTTCCCATACTTTTACTTAGATGCAAGAATAATATCATTATTCACCGTTCATGTCACATATATGCTTACCTTTAAGTAGACTCGCCAACACAAACAACGTTACAAATGACAACAATCCAAAAACATCTTTGTCTATTTTGTATTTGAGATACAGATACATCATTGTTCTCTGTCACAACTATTATCACCATAACTTAAGTGAACGGCTTACATTCCGAATTTGACATTCAAGTCAAATTACCATCCCCTATGAGTGGAGTAAACAATTTAATAACTTTGTGTCACTTTAACTTTGAAAATATCCCAAAACTGGTTCAACTTTAAAATCAATACATATATATGCAATTCATAAGAATAAGATAATATACACTGACATAATACTAGCATGCTTATCCAATAAGATAAAAGATCATATTTTACACGTTACGTCGTGTTCTTTACTGGAAGACCTAGACTAATAAGAGAACACCCATATAGTGCTTCAAATACCAGTGTGTAGATGATAATAGCTATTTTGTATAACGTAAAATATGTTTTATATAAATAGTGCTTTCTCCATGATTATTTTTTGATCTTGGGTTTTTTTTAGGGTTTTTGTTTAAAAAAATGATTTGTTTTTATGAGGAAAATATACTTAAGCGCTATAATATGACTGATAAAAATCCATGTATAAAAAGGTAAATCTAACAAAATAGGATATTACTTTTCAGACATGTCTTCAGAACTATACACTTTCCCATTGCATATTATCCTTATTCTAATTCCCAATGGACTGAGATTAAGCGAACTGATAAAATAAACCTCTATCAACTCAAAAATATTAGTGGGGTCAAAATTTCAAAATGACATCAACCCCTTTTGCAAGGTTTCTAAGGAAACGCCAAACAAGTCATTATTATTTATCCTATCAACTTGGATTACCCTAGTTTAAGGATGAGGACCAAGATTCATGATACAAACATAACAAACAAGGTAAGAAAGATGATAATACGATATACATTACATAAATGTAAGTATGCATAGGAGCTTGATGCTACATAATAGAGATTTGTACATATATGAGATTAGCAAGTGGGAATAGTCATAAACAAGGTGACTTAGTTCATACATGACAGTAGTAGTCCATAATAATAAGATGCAAACTATGCAAAAGTTTCATCTTCCAAACTAAATGCACTTTCCAATTAAAAAACTTAGATCCTATTCTTCAGTCTTCTTCACCCATACTTTGATGATAAAAATATTAACACAGAATCTTCATCAACACCAACTTCCATAATATAATAAATCATTCCTCTCCCCCACTTCCTCACATACTATATACACACTGACATAAAAGGATATCAGGGAGAAGCGTCACAAAATAACCCAAAAGAAAAATAGTCCACTCGCAAGAAATTATCACATACCCATCCATGTATTACTAGTTGTTCATTGTAATGAGCCATGTTACATTAGCCGTGATTTGTCAGAAAAATATTTAATAATTAAATTTTTAATAAAAGTATATTTTTTTTGACAAATCACAACTCATGCCACATAAGGAAAGATGTGTTCCCTCAATCTATTAGCTTTGAAACCCACTCAACATCTGGGGCTCCACCGGAAACATGACCCGACCCATCAAGAGAGTTCTCCTTGCTCAATTTCTCAAACATTTTTGCTCTTATGCCTCTCCCAGATTCCACTCTCTCCATCACAGGCTCCTCCTCACAACTCTGATCCCAAAGATCAAAGTGACTAACACCGCCCCGACCCGGAACCTGGGTCGGGGTAGATGGGAGGCTAATGAACCCGGGTCGGAGCACCGAACCTCTTGGTGACCCGAACCCTGGTGACCCCAATCCCAATGGAATAACGGTTCTATTACAAGGCATAGATTTCAACTTCCCCAGTTGCAAGTTACGAAGAGAAGCCATCATTTCACTGATCGAGCTTCTTTCCATCGGAGACATAGGCGGTGATTCCACCGGAGAACTCACCGGCGGCGAGATAGAAACAGGAGACGACAAAAACGCCATCGTCCCGTTTATCACAGGAGATCCATCATATGAATCAACGCTTCTAGGGCTGTGATTAGGAACGATTCTTAACTGTTCCGGCGTGTGAGCGAAGAAGCAAACCCTCCTCCGGCAACTTGTACCGTCCTTGCATGGCTGCGTGCGGTAACGCGCGGGGTGAAGCCAGCACTCGAAAACTCCATGTGCGTACTCACACGCGTCACCTTTCTTGCAATTTCCTTTACGAAAATCAGGGCACGCCGTGCCGGAATAGTGAAACTTACGGGGATCTCTCCGGCGAGCCTTCTCTCCGGGATGAGCGTACGGACATTCAGTCCAGTCATGTGACCTACCACGTGAGCACTTACGTATCTTGAACTCGTAAATGCGAAACTGGTCACAAGAGTACGCGTCCACTGGCGCGTCTGATTCACGACCCAGAATCTCAGATTCCGAGTCACCATCTTCTTCATTCGAAGGAAGGTAACGCTGCAGCGCCGTCAACGCTTCCTGCATGTAATAGGGAGAGTAATCACCGGCGTTGGCATTGCCGTCAGTAACGCCGTTATATAAGTAAGGAGAGTACATATCCTCCGTTGGATCTTGCCATGGGGGTACGTGGATGGTTGGATTTGATCGATGGTGCTCCCCTAGCATCATTTTCTTCAACCTTGTTTTTTTTCTGTGTTAATGGAATTGTGGATGTTTACAGAAACTTCAGCATGGTTAGGTTTTTTATACATACTACTTAACCATGGTTAAATTCGTGGTATGGTTGGAGTTGACTATGGTTAGGTTAAAAAATCAATGAACTCTGCTGTTAAAGGAATGTGGTATTTGTCGGTCATGGTGCTTATGTGAAGGACTGCTTCCTGGTTTACCACGTGGACTATGACTATTAGAGAAAAATATTGCGAGCTGTATCATATTAACTCGTATGGAGATGCATGTAACACGTCACGTTTGGAGATGCATACATTTTATGATTTTTGATATTATTATTTAAGATTAAAAAATTAATTAAAATATTAATATATTGTCATAATTTTATGGGTAGTCTTTACATAGTTTTTGTAGATAAGTCTTTCTCCCCACAATAGTCATACCATGGCTTTTTATTTCTACGACGCCCATTGTCTTTTCCCTCTTTGGAAATGGATAGAGTGTGATACTTCAACACGTTAATTAAACAAGGTGTCAAATAAATATACTATAATCTCTACAATGGATGGATTGAGATTCCTAATTTTGAAGATGGAAAAGTAGATGTTCGGAGAATTTTGTCTTTAGTTTATAAATGAATCTTCCATATAACTGTGACTTTAGGTTAGAATAAGAGACTTATTTAGTTGAATAGTATACAATAATCCTAAAGAATAAAGATAACCATGAGCCGGAGATAGTTTCTATCCACTTGCTTTGATTTCACAATATTCTGAAATTGGGTAAAATAAACTTAGCCCACGGTGTGGAGGGAAAAGAATAGTTCAACTTGAGTGTGAAATAAAACCATTTAATGCCAAAGTTTTGTTTTCTAGTCATAGGAGTTATGGTTATTGAATTTTGTTTTAACTTTTAACCATTTGAAGAGTAGAAAGTAACGCGTGACCTGATGATTCTCTTATAATTTTTGTTACGTTTTTCTTTAAGCAATTAGACTTGATCCTTTCTTTCCTTTAAATTATTTATGTCATACTCTTAAAAGTTAAAACATCAACACACATGTCAACTCTTGAAAAGAAGGGTATGCTATGACGGTAATTTTTGGAGTGATTAAAGCAAATCAGAAATGTTATTTATGTCAAAAGTATTTTAAAAAGTTTTGTATTTTTAAACGAAAAAAAACTTTACAATTATTTATTTGGATTAAAAAAAAATATAGTCACCATTGTACTAGCTAGTCTTTTAGGTTACATCTATCATAGACTTCAATAATATATTATCACTCAACATGTTACTAGCATCAATTTTGATATTTTATAGGTTATTGAGCGGAATAAAAATTAAGTGATCCCAAATTATCAATCTGTAATGTTGAAGACTTGAATTTAGGAATGGTGGTAATAATTAAAAAAAAATTAGACCCCTTTTCTTCCTGGACCTCATTCATTAGTCCAAAAATATGATGAAATTACTATTCCAATTATCTCATTTCAAAATTCTATGTATAGTATTCCGAAATCAGAAGAAAATCCATGAGTCATACAATGTTCCATTGAACTCAATTATGTTATTGTTTTTAAGGTGAGTGGGAAGTAAAGACTTATCTGAATTGGGAAGTATTTGGAGATCTATTGCAAATTTAGCCAAGTCTTTCTAGGTTTGTCTTCTTTCCTTTATTCATATATGTTTAATGGAAATTATCTTTACCTTAAAAAAATTAAGTTTAATCTTTTTACATTATAATCTCAGCATACTTAACTATCATTATTTCATAAATAAATTTCACATGTCGATTGGTGAAAGAAAATACATTATACTACTTATGCAGGGGGAAACTTTCCACCTGTTCTATCTTTATCCTTTGCGCTATGTTCATGTGCATTTATTCCTCTTTAGGTTGAATCATGATTGGGTCACACCCAAAAGAAATATAGGGTTAATGCTGGAGGATAAAACCGTACTAGTTATCAAATCCATCAGGGTACTGATATAGTGGTACAGTGATTCAACTAGTGATTCAGTAATTAAACTATATGCCGGTTAAACCGAACATAGCTGTTTATATTTATATATATAAACCTATAACAAAAATTTCAAATTAGTAGATAGTCAAATTTATAATTCATATTCATAATTTACTCAAAATTCACATAAACAGACACCTTTAAGTTTTTAACAAATTCAAAGGCTAAATTACAAAACATATATCAATCCAAAAGTATCACTTAACAACCGTAAAATATAAATAAATGACACAAGTTCACAACTCACTCTACGAAATAAATAAATTTGGAGTTTTAATATTTAACACTAAGGACTCAAAGTTGTCTCATATCGATATTATATTTTTGCACCAAATCTGTTGGACCAGACTGCGACCGGGAAGCTTCCAACCACCGGGGAGTCCCATTGTTACATGGGCATGAGAAGAGTAAAGAGTCACAAGTGAGACACCACGTCTTGAACCAAAACCTTAAGACATTAGTTCCATGAGTCTTTCCTTCTGATAAACTCTTTCACTCCTCCCCGCATATCCAATGTAGGACTTCACACTTTTATAAACCCAACAATCTCTCCCTCAAGTGTGGATACCACATACTTTCCGGTCCGCTCCCCCTTGAGTCCACCATGTCCCAGCCAAACCATCGGCTCTGATACCACTTGTTGGACCAGACTGCGACCAGGGAGCCTCCAACCACCGGGGAGTTCCATTGTTACATGGGCATGGGAAGAGTGAAGAGTCACAAATGAGACACCACGTCTTAAATCGGTGAACCAAAACCTTAGACAATACTCCAAGATTACACAAATGTCAATGAGATTATATGTAACGCCCCGAAAAATACTTCTAAAAAACATTGCGGAAAAATGGGTAAATTTTTTTTTTGAAATGGGGATGTATAAAATTGTTTCCTTTTAAAACCTTCCTTTTCCGGGACATCACTTTAAGTAACTCAAATGCGGAAAATCAACTTATCGTTATCGAATGATAACTTAACCTGATTCACAATTTCCTGAATAACACAATTCATATAAATGGTTAAGTCATCTTTAGTTCATACAAACTAAATCAACAAAGGCGGAAACTACATCGCCACTAACATATACAAAATCCAAAAAGAAATGGCGAAAATATTAATCATTGCCAACAGACACTAAACAAAGACATGAA